>NC_087085.1:3125450-3488176 GCF_036172545.1 Culicoides brevitarsis
AATTTAAAATTATTTTTGACATTTATGTCAATTCAAAAAATTTCCTTTAAAAATAAAACAAAAGTTAATTTTTAATTATATTTAATTTAACAATGGAATAAAAAAATAATATTTTAATAAAAAAAAAAAAATTTTTTAAATTAAATAATTAATAATTTAATAAATTATTTAAAAAATATTATTTCTTTATTTTATTTATAATTTATTAATTTAATAAATAATATTTAATTTAAATTTAAAAATTTTAAAATAAATTATTATTTTTTAAATTATATTTAATTTAACAATTGAATAAAAAAATTAAATTTAATAAAAATTAAATTCAATAAAATTTTAATTAATTTTTTTATAAAAATCAAAAAAATTAAATTGAAAAAAAAAATAATTTTTAATAAAAAATAAATAAAAAAAATTTAATAAATTATAAAAATAAAAAAAATTATTAATTTTATAAAAAAATAATTAATTCAAAAATTAATTTTATTCAAATATTATTATTATTAATTTAAATAAAAAAAATATTAATTTATTTAATAATTAATTTTTTAAAAATTAAATTAAAATATTTTAATAATTAATTATTTTAATTAAATTAAAAAAAAAATAAAAAAAAATAATTAAAAAAATATTTTAAAAATTTCAGAATAAAAAATTCCGAATTCAATTATTATTTTATATTTCATTATTATTATTATTTCAACTTTTTTAAAGTAGGCCAAACTAGGAATAGCCATTAAACGTACAAACTCATGGAAACTACTTGACGTTACTTTGCCAAGTCGTTTCGAGAGAGAGATTGCAATATGCAAAAAATATCCATAACAACTTTTCAATCTATGAGTCGACGACGACGGCAACGTTGCGTGTATTGCAAAGTTTCTAGCGGCAACAGCAGCCGACGACGACGATATAAAACGACATTCGTGTCTTGCGCATATTTAACAAATCAATTTGAATAAATAAATAAATATAATTGACATGCATACGTAATCTCGCCTGTATTCTGGTTGTTGTTCGTCGATCGTCGTCGTCAATTTTTATTATTATTATTTTTTTTTTGAATATTATGAATTTTTTTACTCGATCGCGACGTAGCGTAAAAATATTTTATTATCGGTAATTTATTTCACTTTTTTTAGTCATCAGACAACGACAATGGGAATGACAATAGCAATAATAATGATAATTAACATCAACAACAACAACACACAAAGTAAATAGCGAGAAAGAAACTACAAAAAATTCAATGTTATTTATATACCGTGTCGTCTGTGTGAATGACAGAAAATTGTTGTAACGTAACCAAAACTATTATGTTATGTACGAATGTTTAGTAAATGTTATATTATTGTTTTTTTACACTCTATGTACATTTTTTTTACACGTTGTACCGAAATACAAATTTATATACATCATATATAAATATAGAAAGAAGAAAAAAAAACGTAATAATAATAGGTCAGTGACTGCAGTTAAGTTTTTTTTTGTTATTCTTCGTACTTTTGTGTATTTAATGATATTTATGCGCACACGAATACAAAGTGGTTAGGCATGTTTTTGTTCCAGATTAACTTATTATTGCCTTTTTCTTTTATTTTTTTCTTCAAAATTAAATCCGTACAAATTATTTATTACACTTTCTGTATGGCGACGAGTCTTTTTTTTATGAGTAAGTATTAAATTGAAACAATCTTTATCATTTATTTTTTTGTTCATTATTTATTATTGTTATCTGTTTTTTTTTTCAGAGCTGAAACTTGATCTCAATTTTAACGGAATGATGATTGTTTGTACGGTAACGAGTTTAATAATATTTAATAAAAATATTTATTTATACGCAGAAAGAAAAAGGGATTTAATAATAATAAACAACAACATACAAACAATAAATGATGATGCATGTTATTTATTTATTATTATTATTATTATTTTGATGAATAATAAGTCAAGTATGTTGTTTATGAGTGTGGTGTA
Organism: Culicoides brevitarsis; assembly: GCF_036172545.1. Classification (NCBI taxonomy): domain Eukaryota; kingdom Metazoa; phylum Arthropoda; class Insecta; order Diptera; family Ceratopogonidae; genus Culicoides; species Culicoides brevitarsis. Next base: position 3,127,425 of record NC_087085.1, read on the forward strand.
TTTTTTAAATTTTATTTTTTTTTGTAATTTATTTGATGTAAATAATGGATTTATTGAGAATTTTGTAAAAAAAATATATATTTTTTTAAATATAATAATTTTTAAAAAATGCTTTATTAAGCTTAAAATTTTATTTAATTAATTTAAATTATTCAAAAATTACTTAAAAAAAATATTTTAAAAAAAAAAAATAATTTAAAATTTTTAATTAGAAATTTAGTTTGATTTTAATTTAAAAATTGATAAAATTCAAAACTAAAGTTTTTTTTATTATTTGAATAAAAATATATAATTTAATAAATAAATTAATAATAAAAAAATAAAAATAAAAAATTATATATGATTAATATTTTTTTTTCATCATGTAATTTATAAAACTCTATATTTTTTAATTTTTATTAATTTTTAAAACATTAATTTTATTATTTAAAAATTTTATTTTTTTTTAATAATTTTAATTAAGGAATTAATTCAAATCAAAAACAAAATTTAAATAATGAAAAATTAAATTATTATAAAAATTAAATTAAAATAACTTTTAAGTAGAAAATTTATTTTAAATTTAATTAAAATAAATATAATTCTTAATTTTTAATTTATTTTTTTTTTTAATTTAATTAATTTTTAGTTTAATTTATTATTTTAATAAAAAATTATAATTTAATAAATTAAATTTTTCATAAATTTTATTTTTGATTCAAATGAATTCCTTAATTTTAATTAATAAAAAAAAATGAAAAAAAAATGAATAATGAAAATTATAAAATATAGAATTTTATAAATTATATGATAAAAAATATTCATAATATATATTTTTTTTTATTTTTATTAATTTTTATTTTATTTTATTTAATTTATTTTCGTAGTTTTTATTATTTTTAATTAAAATCTATGAAATAAAATAAAATTCAATTAATAAATAATTAATAAAAATTATAAAAATCTTTTAAAAACTATTTAAAAATTTATTATTAAAATTAAAATAAATTTAATATTTTTTTCTTTAATAAAATTAATTAAATCAATAAATAAATAATTATTTAATTAATCAAATTAAATTACATCAATAAAACTATACATGTATTTCATCATTTAATCATTAATTAAGTGTGAAACGACGCACAAACAAACAAAAAAGTCTGTTCTAATAAAAATTAACCTTTCAAGGTTACTTTTGCGGTCTATTATTATAATTGAATGTTAATGTTAATAATGTATTCTAAATCAAATTTGTACAATTACAATAAAAATGGTTTTTTTATTACACATTTTGCATGAAGGTCTTCCAATGACTAATTTGCCCTAGAAATTGTTTATCAGCGTGCAACAACTTTTAAATTATTATTATCTTGATAACCTCTTTCGCAGTCATAATAAATTGAAACATCGCGATAACAATTTTTTTATTTATTTATTTGTTTAATTTTTTTTATTAAATAAATAAATAAATTTATGGAAAATTCCCAAAAATTAAAAAAAAAATAATTAAATTATAATTCTATTTGCATCACGCTATCATCAGACAATGTGTCTAAATGTACTCTTATTATTTGAATAATTTCGCAGTCGGGTGTCTGTCTACAGAGGAGCGACAAAAATAAAAGTACATAACTTGTATATGTAAAATTTCCCACATATAGAGGAGCGTGGGTGCGTGCCAAAGGTATATATCATCATCAACGTCGTACAAAAAGGTAAATAAATAAAAAAAAAGTTACATGAGTGTGTGTGTGTAACTTTTTACAATAATAATACGATTTTATATTGAAGTTGCGAATTTTGTTATTTTTTTTTGTTCGCAAAGCATAATTTAATGGTTATGTTGGTGTTGCCGGTGCCCAACCCTAATTAACAATTTTTTTTTTGCTTTAAAACGAGAATTTTAATAAATTTTTCGAGGAATGTGTGGCTTTCATTAAAAATGGCTCACGGGCAGGCAGGAATGCAAGCGAGCGCGCCGCAAGCGACTGAAAGCAAGATGAAACGTCATTGAAAAGTATTTTTTAATATTATTTATTTCCAGGTATCTTGCTTGCATCACGCAACAACAAAAAAAAATTTCCATTGAATCCAGTTTTGTTAGGCATTCATCCAGGAAACCATCATCGGAGCGAAAAAAAAAACATAAAAATGTGCATGGAACAATTCAAACTATGTCAAAGGCACATAACGCAATAAAAAAAAAAATAATAAAAAAAAACAAAAGAGACACACAAAATGCATTTATTTAAAGCGAACCGGCATCATTAAACTCGGCACACACGGAGAGAGAGACACAGACGAAATCAACCTACTTGTTCAAACGAATCAATTAATTTCCCTTCCATATGACCCCCTATTATATTGCAATTGCGGCACATAGCAGCTACCTATTTATTTACTCTCCCAGTTGTGTGCAGCGCAAGTACATAAGCGTTTTGCTCGAACATCACGAACATTCAATTTAAATGCATGCATTCATGAAAGTTGTATGGGAGAAATAATAATAATAGCAGCAAGAAGAATAGCAGAGCACAGGAAAAAATATTCTCTGTGTACAAAGTGCAGGAAAAAAGGAATAAAAAGAGAGTGTAACCGGACAGAGATGTTCAATTTATTGCTTTTTTATTATTTTATTTATTTATTTTTTTTATGAGGGATTGAAAATTTTGAAGATTTTTTAAATAGGATTTTTTTTTATTATTTTTAAAATAATTATTTTGAATAATAAAATTTATTTTAAAATAATTATTATTTTAAAATTATAAATAAAAATTTTTTTTAATAATTTTTTTTTTTTTATTTTTAATTAATTATTAAATTTTAAATATTACTTATTATTTTTTATTAAAATTATTTTTTTAATAAATATTTTTTTTATTAATTTAATTAAATTTTAATTTTTAAAAAATATTTTTTTTTATTATTTTAAAAAATTAATTATTTATTTTTATTAAATTAAAAAATTTAATTATTTTTAAAATCGTTTAATTTTTTAATTATTTAATATTTTTTAAAATATTTTTTTTATTTTAATATTTTGTTAAAAATAAATAAAATATTTAAATATTAAATTCATCTAAAAATTAACTTAAAAAAATTTATTAAATATTTTTTAAAATAAAGAATTATAAAATTATAGAAATGAAATTAAATGTAGAATTTAAAAAAAAATCTATTGAAAAATTATAGTTTTAAAATAAAATATAAAAAATTCAGTTAAATAAGTTCTAAAAAAATTTATATCGAGATTTTATTTTTTTAAATATTTATAAATTTATTAAAAATATCAATAAATTCATTTTTATGCAATTTAAATTTTTTTTAATATTTTTTAATTTTTTCTAAAAATATTTTAAATAATATTTTTTATTTAATAAAAAATTAAAAAAAAAAAATATTTTTAAATAAAATTTTCAAAATTTAAATTTTTAAAAATGCAAAAAATTAATTTTAACAAATTTCTTCTTCAAACTGTCAAAAACTACACAAACACACCCAAATAAAAATTAAATACCAAAATATCGATTTTCTGTCATTGATCCCAACATTTTTGTACCTAACCCCGATCAAAGACTAATGAACAAAAAAAGGTTATTTCTGTGTAGAAAAATCAATCATTTTCGGGGCACTTTTCCTTTTTGGATTCCTGACATTTTATTTAATTATATCCATGTACTCGACGAACATCGATGCGAACTAAATAATCAAAATAAATTATCTGAACAACGATTTCTTGGGGCACTGACGAATTAACATCTTATTCATCACTCGAATTTCGTGGAAACAATAAAAATAACAAAACACAGTCCCAAATTCAAAACAAAGAGCCCCATTTCCGAGAAATAAATTAACATCATGATAAGATTCTCTTTAATAAATAAAATATAAACAATTTTTGATGCTTCTTGCGACTTGAGGAACACTGCTCGATGTCGTACCTATTCTTCTTTTTCGCAAAGTTATTACCATTTTATAATGTTATGTATATTTTAGCACAGAAAACTCATTCTCTTCTCGGCTACACGACAAAAACGACGACGACGGAAAATAAGAGGTAGAATCTTCTCCGCTGACTAAATGTTTTTTTTTTCGTCGTACGGAAAATGTTTATATATAAAATAGATGGGTAGACACATGATGTGCCTGTTAAAATGATTTTATACTCTTATTTCTTCTTTTCACTCGTTCAACGTAGCGTCATAGAGGCATATGCCACACATGAGTTTTTTTTTCGTATTTGGCAAAAAATTATATTTCAACCTTTTTGCACGCTACACAGAAAATTCGGAACGAAAAAGAACAACAACAACAACAATTGCGCCTACAACATATCAGACATAACACATTTGTTATGTTGTTGCCTATGTTCGAGCGCTGTGGTTGTTGTCTGTAAAAGTAAAGCAAGGCAAAGAAAACGAGGGAACCACAAAATACGAAATAAAAAAATCTCTCTGTGAATTTCGTATTGAGCTTATCGCTGCTGTACTGGGGGGTTATTTTATTTATTTTCGCTTTTTTTTTTGTGTACGTTCTAAGTAGACTTGCTTGTACATATGTAGTCGTAACCTTCCACAAAAAAAAAGTATTTTTTCGTGTAAGCCGATTTTTTTCCGCATTTCACAAAGAGAATACTTCTAAGGTTTTTTTTCGAACTTTAATTCTTTTATATTTTATTTTTTAGAGAATGGAATTTCCAGAAGTCACGATTAAAAAATTATTATCAATGGTTGAACGTGTTAATAAGTGTGTTGTTAATTAACAATTTTGAGTTTTAGATAGATAGAAACGTGTGAAGTGATAAAAAAAAATATTTTATAAATTCATGAAATTAAAAAAAAATTATTGAAAAAAGTACTAAAAAGTAAAAAATAAGATTTTTAAATAATAAAAAGATTTTTTTTAATTTTAATTTTTTTTTTCATTTTTTTAATAAAATAAAAATATTTAGTCAATAGATGGCGCTTTAATTTTTTTTATATTTTTAAAAATTTATAAAAAAAATATTTTTTTTTTGACAAAAAATACAAAAAAGTAAAAAATAAGATTTTTATTTTACTTTATATTTTAATTTTTTTTTATTTTTAAAAAAAAATAAAAATATTTAGTCAACAGATGGCGCTTTAATTTAAAAAAAAAATATATATTTCATAGATTTTAAAATCTCATGGAATATTTTAAAATATTTTTTTAGAAATTAAAAAAAAATTTGAGTCTGAAGTCAAATTGTTCAAAAATTTTTAAATCATTTAAGAACTTAATAAATGAACTTAAAGAAACTAGATGGCGCTTTAAAATTATAAAAATTTGTTTTAAATTTTTTAAAATAAATTTTCAAGGGTAAATTAAAAAAAAAAAATTTATTATTTCTTATATGTTCTCAAAAAAATAATTTAAAATTTTATTTTTTTTTAATTTATCAAATTTTAAACCAAAAAGTATAAAACAAAAAGTTAGTTTAAAATTTTTGCGAATTTTTACTAAAAATTTGTTCAAATAATTTTTTTTTCTTATTTCTTAAATTTTTTTATAATTATTTTAGAATTTTTCATAGTAAAATTGAGTTTATAATTAATTTCTTATTTTATACATTTTAGTTCAAAGTTTGAAATTTTAATAACTTTAGAAAAAACTTCAAAAATTATAAATAATTTAAATTAAGGTTCAAAAAAAAATTTTGTTAAATTCTAAAAATTTTTTTAAAAACATTTCAAAAAGCCTTAAAGACTTCATTTAAAAAAATAACGCGCCATCTATTGACTAAAAATTTTTAAAAATACTTTAAATTCAATAAAAATCACATAAAAACTTGAGTTTATCGAAAAAATTCCATTTCGAGTGTTGGAATGAGGTCTTTATCAATCGATAAAAGTACCTCGCGCTCAATTTCCTTTTAAAATGTCTTTAATTATACAAAGCTCGTTATTACTATATTATAACGTTACACGCATTCATAATGTAATCTCATGTTTATTTAAATCAGTTTCTGTATGAGGAACGAGCGAGACATTCTCCAAAGCAGCAGTCTGACTAATACTTTGTTAAATAATTTGCCTTTTCTCTATTATTAATTTTGTTTTGCGTACGATGCCAGGCACATTAAAAGTTCAGAACGGGCGACGATGCAGAGCGAAAGAGAGAGAGAGAGAGAGAGAAATTATTAATGCCTGATAGACGTGTGTAACCTTAAACATGTCATGTTTTATTACTTGCAATATATTTTATTCCGTGTGCCAGCCATGACGTTTCAGAGATTGTGCTCCATTTACTCGTGTGTAGGTAAAATTCATGGCACACATGTTCAAACAGAGTAAATCATCTCGCTCGGTCTCTATCATGATTATTATTATTGTTATTATGTGCAAGTATTCCGAAATTTTGCAAGAGTCTCTCTTTGTGATGAGATAAAATTGCAAATTATTTATATCTTTATATGCAGGAATCTTTTGTGCGACGTCGGATTTTGAACAGATGATTTTTATGGGAGACATATTGATGACTTTTACCTAGCTTTCGGCAAAAATGATTCATTTTGTGTGGTTAGAGGCAGCAAGAAATGCTTTGATGTTCGGTTTCGAGCTATTTCTGCTGTAATCTGGATTTATCTTGAATATTTTAGGCATTTTATATGGTTTTAGTTTCGAGAAATTAAAAACCTTGAATATTTATGTCCTTTTGCTTCTTGGAAAAATGTTTATTTTTATACTCGTGTGTCTTTGATTTTTTTATAGATTTCATTGGAATTCAATAGAATATATTTTAATTAAATTAATGAAATAAATTAAATTTATTAAAATAAAAAAATAATTTAATTAAATTTTTTTTAAATTTTTTATTAATAAAAAATAAAAGAATAAATAAAATTTTAATGAAAATATTTATTTGATTTGAAAAAATTATTCAAAAAAATTAATAAAAATTTCTTAATATTTTTATAAAAAATTTGTTTAAATTCAAAAATTAATTTAAATTAAAAAAAAAATAAGAAAAAAATTAATTTTTTATTTAATAAAATAAAATTTTCAATTTTTTTTTCATTGTAATTCAATATTTAGAAAAATCTAAAAAAAGAGTAAAATTTATCCAAAATTTAAAAACTTACAAAAAATTAATTAAGTTCTAATTTTTTTAATTAAAAATAAATATTTTCATTAAATATTTAGAATAAAATAATATTTTAAAGAAAAAAAATAATGAGAATTTTTATTTTACTTTTTTTTTTAAATTTTTCTTTTAGAAATTAATTTTCGATTTAAAAAAAATAATGAAAATTTTTAATTTTTTTTTTTGAAAAAATTGTTCATTAAAAAATTAAGTAGTTTAAAAATTTTTTAAAAATTAAATTAATATTTTTTATTACAATTGAAATTTCATTTTTTTATTAAAAATTAATTTAAATTAAAAACTAAAAAAAAAATTATTTAAATCCAATAAAATTAATTTAATATAATAATTTTTTTTCTTTTCATTTTAATTTCTTAATATTTAAGATTTTTTTAAATTAAAAATTTTTTAAACTTAAAAAAAAATAAATTTCACTTAATTAAGAAAAATCAATTATCAATTTTTAAATAAATTTTAATAAATTTCCTTAAAAGGAATAAAAATAAATATTTCCCATTTTTACTCGCACTTCCATAAAAAAAAAATAAAAAAACCTGATTCTCTAATAAAATGTCATCTTTCGACATCTTTTTCGATGAATCACGATCCGCAGTCGATTAATTCTCTTACTTTGTTGCCAATGAGAACCTTTTTAAATTAAGTACATAAAAAAAATCACAATAAAACCAGTTATTGTTAATAATTACGAGCGAGAGAAAGAAAAGAGAATAAAAAAAATATAACAGGTTCGTTAACATCATTATAAAATAAAAAAAAAGATATAAAAAGTATTAAATTATTTATTTATAAAGGAAAGGAAATGTTTTATCAAAATGTGTGTCTGAATTTATGGGAAATGACCAAACAACAACCTAACCGGCAAAACGTTCAATCTATTTATCTCGTATTTATTTTTTTTTATTTTTTTGGTTATAAACATGAATATTCATATTAATATTTATTTACACACCATGCCATCCACACACCATTTTTTTTTCTTCTTCGACATGAATAATAATAATAATAAAATATCGCATCCTACGAAAATCAAGTTTTTTTTGCACAATATATATTTTTATATGTAACTAATTTATATAACGACGTAACATAATAAAATACATAAAAAAAATGGAGAAAAACCGGCAAAAGAAGATAATGATGATGATGGCAACTTTTTCTCTTCTCTCTCTCCTCTTTCTACATAATTTTATCGTCTTCGTCATCATGGCATGGCAGAACCAGAACAACAACACAGACAAAGTTGTGCGAAAGGAGAGCAAGAAATAACAAAAAAAAGTTACTTTGCTGAAAATAATGCGAAGAGAGACGACAACATCGTATATTGACCATTTTTGTTATGTATGTTGCCTCATTTCTTCGGCTCGAATTGTACATAAGCAAGAAGAAGAAGCGAGTTTACTGACATGATGATGGAGGAAAAATCTTTGCAAAGCATGAAAGTTGTTATTATTAATTTATGCGCTACACGAGGAAAGGCTTTGTTTTTCGGGGATGTCGACGACGAAGACAACGACGACGACGCGGCAAAATGTTAGGAAGTTAAATTATTGTATTGTCTTCAGTTGTGAATTCATGTAGGTAGAAACTTTGGTAGAATGAACGAAAATGTCAGGGTTATTCACGGTAATGACTTTGAAGCAGATCTATAATCACTCAAAATAAACGACTTTGTAGTGTAATTTATTGTAAGTATTAGGATGGAGTGATTTGGAAAAGTTTTTCATGTTACAAATTTTTTTTTTTAAATTTAAAATGAATTAAAATTAAATATTTTTGTTTAATTCTCACTTTAAATAAACTTGAATTAGCAAAAATGCGATTTTCAAATTTTTTAACGGTAAATTTTTAAATTGACATCTACAAATTTTTATTTTTCAAAATCTTTTAATTTTTGATAATTTAAAAAAATTAAGATTTTGATCTCATAAAAAAAATTATGAAAAAAAAAATTTTAAATAAAATAAAATTTAATATCTCTAAATAAAATTTAAATTAAAATTTAAAAAATTAATTAAATTTCTAATAATTATTTAAAAAACTTAATTGATTAATAATTTAATTAATTAATTAATTTTTCAACAAAAACAAAAATATTTCAAATCTTAAAAAATTTGAATGAGCAAAAGGCGATTTCCAAATTTTGTAACTGTCAGTTTTTAGTTTGAGATATACAAAATTTGACTTAAAATTTTACAGTTTTTAAAAGTAAATTTCCTTTTAGAATTTTTCTAAAAATAATTATTTGAATTAGCATGAAAGCGATTCTCAAAATTTTTAACGGCAAATTTTTGAATTGACATTCACGAAATTTGACTTAAAATTAATTATTTATTTTAAACTTTTAATAAAATAAAATTCAAAATCTCAAAAAAAAAATTAATTGAAAAAAAATTTATTAATTTAAAAAAAAAAAATTTTTAAATAAAACAAAATTTTTAAATCAAAATTAAAAAAAAAATGAGCAAAAGGCACTGTCAGTTTTTTTGACATTTACGAAATTTGACTTAAATTTAAAAAGTTTTAAAGTAACAAAGCAATCAAAATTTTTAAAAAAAAAATGTTTTTTTAAAAAATTTGAATGAGCAAAAGGCGATTCTCAAATTTTTGAACTGTCAAAATTTGACTTAAATTTATTTTTTTTTAATTTATTGTATTTGAACAAATAAATTTTATTTTTGAAATTAAATTTTTCAGCATTTTACAAAAAAAAATATTATTTGAATTAGCAAAGAAGCGATTTTCAAATTTTCAACTGTCAATTCAAATTGACGTTTAAAAATTTTTTAGCTTTTAAAATATCAAAACTGTCAAATATTTAATTTAAAAAAAATAAGTTTTCATTAATTTTCTGTAAATTTTTAGAACTTTTAGAATTTTGAAAAATAAAATATTTGGAATGAAACATGAAATTTTTTTCCGAATCGCATCAACCTAATTAAGGGTACTTTCAGTCAAGTATTTTTTTTTGTTCCATCAAATGAAGGAAATTAACGAATCGTAACGTCGATTTCATTAATTTCATTAGCAAACTCATAACTGTTAGAATTTCAGTTTCTAACACAAAAAGCGGGGCGAAAATGGAAACAAATCATCTTTAATTATAGCGAAATATCTATTGAAAAGTGCCAATAAATCCAGCCAGAGTAACACATTTTCCCATGCCTTTCGCATTATTTAGTCGCACACATAATTTAATATATAGCAAAAACACGTTCGCTGCATGTGCGATACGATAAGAGGCAAAGTGACAAGCCATCTCTATAATAAATGTGAGCACACTTTAGGCTGGCATCATTCATGTGTGTTTTTTTTTGCCAGCTACCTATATAATTTCGTAAAACCAGTAAAACATTCAGTCGGGTACGAGGAGTGTGATGATGATAATAATAATAATATATCGGAAAAAGGTATGTAAAACGTGTTCAATTGAAGAACTCGTATTTTTCGTACATATATGGAAATTGGTATAATATATCAATATTTTTATTGCTCGTGTATTTTTGCTCTACTACTGCGAATTGCATGAGTGCCCGTAAATACATTAAATTCAAACGAGTTATTTTTTTTTTCACTTACTATGAAAAAGAAGTAAGCATGACAAAACTATGGGCAATTTTTTTCCAGTTATTTACGAAAAAAAAATAAAAAAAATCGAAAACCTGTTTTGTTGTTGTGATAATTTATTTTTAGTTCTCTCTACGTTTCGTGTTACCCTTCCTTTTTTATTTTTTTTTTTGTTGTTGTTATGAATATTATAATTGATTGATTAACCGATGAAATTTCACCGGTTGAAAACAGGTTTGGAATGCACCTCCATATATAAATATTTAATGAGATGACTGATTTTTTGTGTCTTGCTCGCACATATGGTGTGCACGATGACGAGCAACAAAAAAAAACGTTAAATTTATCGATTTAATTTTTTTTATTGTTGTGTGAAGCACGTTTTTCGATTGTTATGTAAAAAAAATTGAAGATTTATAAAATTTTTTTAGGAATTAGGATTTGATTGATTTTTATGACTTTTTATGGAAGGGAATTATTATTTTTATCTAAAAAAAAAAAATAAAAAAAATTTGAACATGTCTCTTGATATTTTCTTTCTTTGTCTTGACATTTAAAATGATTCAGTGAAGCGAAAAATAATTAAGTTAAAACATGTTATTACTGAAATTTGATGGCGACATGTGAAGTTTATTGTCTCTGAAGAATACGTTCGATAAAATATAAAAAAAATAAAAAAATTTTTTTTTAATAAAAAAAAAAATTTTTAAATAATTTTTGATAATTTAAAAAATTAATTAAAATTAATAATTAATTAATAATTAAATTTAATTAATTAAATTTATAGTAAAAATTATATTTTATAATTTAACGGGTTTTTTTTTAACTTAAGTACTATGAAAAAAAAAATAATTAAAAAATAATTATTTACATTAAAAATAATTTAAATTATAATATTAACAATTAAAAATCAATTTTAATTTTTTTCTGTTATTTTTAGATAAAAAGAAATTTCGTGTAATATTGAAAATTTTTTGTCGTAAGATTGTAAAGTCATTAAATTAAATTTTGTTTATTTTTTAAATGATTAATAATTTAAATTTTGTACTAATATTTATTTATTAATTTTAATTATTTAATTTATTAATTCAATGAAAAAAATAATTAATAATTAAAAAAAATAAATATTAAATTTAAAAGTTAAAATTTAATTTAATTTAATTTTAAAAATATGACGAAATTTAAAAATAATTAAAAATTAAACTATTAAATTTATTTTTAAATAAAATAAAAGTTTTTTAGCATATTTTTAAGTTTTTAGGGCTTAAATATTTTATTATTTGATTTTTTATGTTTAAAAATTTGAGGGTTATAATTTTTTCTTTTTTTGAAAAAATCTTTTAAAATTTTTATTTTTTTAAATTTAAAAAAAATTAAAAAATTTTTTTTTTAATTAATTTAAAAAAGTTTCAAGATAATTAATAAATATATTTTTTTTAAATTTTAAATATAATTTAAATAAAAAATAAATTAAAAATAAAAAAAAACAATAAATTTTTTTAAATGTTTAAATTTGCCTAAAATTATTAAAAATTATTAATATTTAAATATTTTTAAATTAATAATTATTTATTTCGTTGAATTAATCAATTAATTAAAATTTTAAAAAAATATAATTTAATTATTTAAATTAAAAACATTTAAAAAATCAATAAAATTTAATTTAATGACTTAACAACTTTACGACAAAATAATTGAAACTCTTTTTATTTCATCATTACACGAAACTTCTTTTTATCCAAAAATAACAAAAAAAAAACAATGAACCTCATTGAAAAATTAATGACAGTAAGTTAACGTCAACAAAACTGTTAACGACATCGATTAACCTTCTTCTTCATTTTTTGTATTTTTTCTCCTTCAACACCGCGCCATTGTTACTCATTTCTCGCAGATTGACATTAAAATCATTTATTTACCATTTACATGAATGATGATGATAATATTAATCAAGCGAGTCGATGAGAAACGAGTACAATGCTAAAGTTGCCCAAACCACGGACCGTTGAATTGTCGTTGATCCACTTTCACTGTGCTTGCTACAGAAGTTCTTTTGCAGATTATTATTACTTCGCGTACAGACACCTTTTTTTTTGTAAAGTAACATTTATTTACACACGCCTTATTTATTCCCTCCTGTTTTATATCATTAAGTCAGGTTGCTGAAAAAAAACATGTTTCGAATGGTTATTTTATTAGCTTTATATGGAAACCGTATACCGTTTAAATATAAATGATTATCATTTCTTTCTCTTTTTATGTTTTTCATTTTTTTTTTTTTTGCAAAAAAACGTAATAAAAAATAAAACTCGTTAACTACCGTTTCAAATGTTTCGCGTTGTTGTTGTAAGTAGTTGTTGCTAAATCATCATCAAACCAAAAAAAAAAAAAATTGTAAAAAAACTGGAATTTATTTTTCCCCATGGTTCTTCTGTAACTAGCCCAAATTAGGCGTTTTGTTTGTTTAAACAGCCGTACAGCGACATTTTAATGCACATAATAAATTTTGTCACATTTGTCATGTGGTCGTTTACACGCCATGCCTGTTCACTACTTTACATTCGTATGCTAATAAATTTAAAATATCGTGATATTTCTATAAATGTAGCAAAAGTAATCAACAAAAAAAAAACGGAGAGACGAGAAAAAAACTAGTTTATAAATATTATTATTATTTTGCGCTGACTAATCAAGTATATCACCTCTGTATTATATTTCCAGCCATGTGTCGGCGAATATTTAAATAAAGCACGAGGAAGCTATTTAAGCAAAAAAAAAAAAAAAAGTTAATACAGATAAATGGGTTTCAGTGTTATTTATTCATATTCATGAAAAAACAACAAAAAAAAATTCATCTCTCTCTATGAATCATGTTTATTTAATTAGAAAGCTGAGACAAATATGACTTTTGATGTAATTTATTGCTCTTTTGTAAATTGATAAAGACGAGAGTAAATTTAATTTATTTATTGACAATGTTGCTGTTAATTGAGTTTGTCTCTCTCTCCACTCGCTCGCTCGTCGCATACCGAGAACTAACGAAATAGATATAAATGTTCAAATGGAGGAAAGTTTATCTTCATGCACTTTGTATTGGAGTGAACGACAAATTGCATTAAAACGAGTGGTTTTGCTGTGATAAACACTTCTGAGAATGTGATTCGGATTATGATGATAAAAATTTTTCTTATCAAATTTTATTTTTAAAAAAAGGGGTTCAGATTTGTCTGTCTGATATAAAATTAATTTGAGGTTATTATTAAAATAAATTAAAATAAATTAAATTAAGTAAATTAAATAAATTAATTAAATTAAATTAATTAAAATTAAAAAAAAATAAAAATATTACTATAATAAAAAATAAAATTATAAAAAAATAAAAATTAAATTAATAAATTAAAAAAATAATTAAAATAATTAAGAATTTTCGTTAAATTCATTCAATTAATTATTTTTTTAATTAATTAATTATTAAATATTATTTTATGAATTTAATTATTTATTTTATTATTTTTAATTAATTTAAAAATTTTAATAAAAATTCTGTAACAAAGTCTTTAAAATAATTCAATAAATTATTTTTTTGTAAAATTTCAATTTTTTATAAAATGCGCCTTAAGTCACGATCAAAGGCTTAAAAAAATTCTCAAATTATTTTTAGAAAAAATCTAAAAGTTTTCAAATATATCTAAAAATTCTAAAATAAATTTTAAAATTTCGTTTAAGTAGTTTTTAAATAAGTAGAAGGATCTGTTTGCTAATGTGATACGGCGTTTGATTTCTGAAGTCAACGATTTCAACGGTTGGTTTTGCACTTTTTGTAATTCATTTAAATCAGTTTCATTGTTCAAAATCAATATCGAGCTGTAGTGATCAGTAGCCATGGATTTGTATCTTCTTGGCAGCTTTTTCAGATTTTCTTTCAAGTTCAGGTCTTCTTCAATTTTTTCTTTCAGAAGTCTTCAAAGATCATGAATTAAGTTTTGTTGACATTTAATTTCAATTTTAACCCATTCAGAATTTATTTTTGTAAAAAATCTATAAAATAAAGTAAAAATTAAAAAAAAAATTAAATTAACATTTTTTAAAAAAAAGTGATTTTTAATTTAATTAAAATTTTTAATTAAGTTCTATTAATTTTTATAATTGAAAAAAATCATTTTCTGTAATATTTAAAAAATTAATTTAAAAAAAATAATTTAATTTAAAACTAAATTAAATTAAATTATTTTTTTTTAAATTAATTTTTAATTTAATTAAATTAATTTTTTAAATTATTTTTTTTAATTAAATTTTTTATTTTTAAATTGTTTTAATTTAATAAAATTAATTTAATTAAATAAAATATAAATTTAAATTAAAAATTTAATAAAATAATTGCATTAATAAAAATCCATTAGATTTTTTTAGAAAATAAATTACATTAAAAAAATGCACTCAAGCAAATTTTTTTCAACAAAAATTTTAAAATCTCCTTTTTGTATCAATTTGATTTCATTATTACGTAAAGCCACGTGCAGTTATTTCCTCAAGGCACTTTTCTATAGAAAAAAAAGTCATGTATCAAACATAAGTTCAATAGTAAAAAATATCAAATATTGACAACTTTTAAAATTTCATCATTTCGAAAATCCACAAAAAAACGTCAAAATTGTATCTTATCAAAAAAATTAAAAAAGAGATATAATAAAAACAAGATAACTGCTGTGCAAACATTTGTTGTTCCCTTATCAATTGACATTTTTTCAGTGTTTCTTATCACAAGAGAGACGTTTCATACACAGGAAAAAAACTCAAAAGTCACGATGTTCGACAGTAATCTATTTGGCACACAAATGCACAAATTGCGATAACGCCAAGTTCGCGTTTAATTACAAACTGATACTATCTGTCGGTTCTCCTCATCCGTTCACTGTTCGTCATATTTTTTATTAAAAGTAGGTGTATTAATAAATAAATAAATTATGATTATGACGACGACTTGAAAAAAAAACGGATTGAACTCTGGTTGTTTGTTTGATAAGGCTTCCTCTCTATTTTCTCTTGATTTACGTTTTATGGAGAAATAACAAGAGCCAATAATTGGGTGTAATTGAGTCACATTCACGTTGGAGTGTTTATTAAAGGTGATCATAAATTTATTATTATCATTTGTTGGCCTGAGGTATTTTTATTTTATTACAATACGACACAGCTTTTATTTTTAGTAGCGCGACTTTATTGTTTCTTTAACCTTATTCCGCGTATTGCGCTCGATGAGGAATGTGCAGAATGTGTGATTAATGTGCCATAAAATCATTTAAATGTCTACTGATTTCGATCGATAAATTACTTTTGCAAGTGTAAGTTTTTTTTTTCGGTTTAAATTACGGTGAAAAATTGATTTTTTTTTCGTGAAAAATTAATTGTAGGAAATTTTTATTTTAAAGGTTTTTTAAAAAGATTTTTGAATATTTTTTATTTTGATGATTATTTAAAAATTGAGAAAAAATTAATTCAAGGTCATTGTAAAAATATTTTAATTTTCTTTAAAAAATTTATAAATTTAAAAAATATTGACAGCTGTCTAAATTATATTTATTTAAAAAAAATTATAGTATATCAATTAATTTTTTAAATTTCATGAAATTGTAAAATATAAATCAATTTATAAGAATTTTGATTAATAATTAGAAATTAAAAAGAGTTATTTCAAGGTCAATAGATTAAAATTTAATTTTTTAATTAAATTTAATTTAATTTAATTTAATTTAATTAATTTAATTTAATTTAATTTATTTAATTTTTATTTTATTTTAATTTATTTTATTTTATTTTATTTTAATTTAATTTAATTTTAAAATTTTATTTTAATTTAATTTAATTAAAAATAAAATATTGACAGAATAAAATTTGACAGCTGTCAAAATTATTTTTTTTTTTTAAATTCATATTAAAAAATTTTTAGATTTTTTTTAAATTTTAAAATAGGTAGTATTTTTTTTTCAATTATAAAAAAAATAACTTTAATTCATTTAAGGAAAATAAATATTTGACATCTGTCATTTTTCATAACTGTCAAAAAAATTTTTTAAAGCTTTAAAATTTTTTGAGACTTTTTATAATTTCAAAAAGTGTAAATTTAAAATTTTTAAGAACTCAAAAATATTTATTGATTTAATTTTTTAAACATAATTTTGACAATTAAAATAATGACAGCTGTCAAAAAAATTTTCAAGTTGACATTTTTGAAGTTTCAAAATTTTTTATTTTTTTTTTAATTAATTAATTTATTTATTTTTTAATTTATTAAAAATGTAAAATAAAAATTTTATTTTATTCAAAAAAAAAAAAAAAAAAAATATTTGAAAAAAATTTGACAGCTGTCACTTTCTCTCCTGTCAAAATTAATTTTTCTCCTTCTTCCATATCTCACATTTTTTTGTAAATGAATAAATTTTTTTACCATATTTTAAAACATACACGTTGCCAAGTCAAGTTCTGAAACACGTGAGAAGCCACACAGATTTAATTTTCAATAATTTCAATACAAATTTTATGATTTTATGTTTGTGTTTAACCGAATTGTGAATTTTCTCGACAAAATTTTTCGTGTGCGTAAAAGCAACTCAAACCTGGAAGTTAATAAATTCTTAATGACCTCATTTATCGTGCGATGTGTGTTTCGTGTTCTCTGCGTCATGTGTCAACGAGTGTATGTGGAAAAAGACAAACACGAAAAAATTAAAAATGCAAAATACAGACAATTCACTCGTCGCTCGCTCGTCGCAAGTACTTGTAATAAAACGACATTGTCATTATTGGATTATTATTTATTTGCGGGAGGTACACGATGTCTAAATTTAGCAACATTCAATGACCTTGGATTATTTTCCTCTTGCTTTCTTTCTTTCTTTTGATCTTTTCGAGTTTTAACGACATTAATGAGCAAAAATTTCCATGACGTGTTGATGGTTATGATGAAATGTCGTTTTTTGTCATAATAATTGTTTTTAAAAATAAATAACAAGCTAACCAAACAACAATCTGGTAAGACGCAGCGACAAGTGGTTTGAGTTAAAAAAAAAAGAAGAGACGTTATTGTCACCCAACTACGTCGTACATTACTTGAAAAAGAAAGAGTATTAAAGTAATCCCTTATTCTGTATATTTTCAATGTGTTTTTTTTTTTTTTTTTTTTTTTTTTTTTTGTAAAAAAATATTTGAACTCATCAACTTTCGTGTACAGACAGCTAAGAACCGTATTAAGTACGGATACAGAAATGTTTTTTATTTCATTTTATCTTCCTCTTTTGTTATTTAACTATCATAATACTGACAATACGCTACACAGCGAGACACAATGCGACGCGTAGTTACTATATTTTTGTGCCAAGAATTACAAAAGCTGGCAGTGTGCTGTAGTAGTCGACATCATCATCGTTGTCGTTGTCGTTATACAATAATAGCATGACAAACTAAGCAAAAGTTTTTTTTTTGAACTCTATACACACCTTTCAGACTACACGGAGAAAAAAATATTTCACTGACAAATAAATTAATTTTATTATTTTTTAAAAATTTCATTAAATATTTTAAAATTTTTTATTATTAAGATTTAAAATTCATTCCAATTAATTCAAACCAAATTTTTTATTTGACAGTTTTTATTTTTGAAAATTTGGAAAGTTATTCGAATTAATTTCACAAATTTTCGAAAATAAAAAAGAATCTTTAGATATTTTCGAAATCGATTCAAAAATATGAGAAATAAATTCGATTCGAACTTCACAAATTTTCGAAAATTTGATAAAGTTATTCAAAAATATGAGAAATAAATTCGATTCAAATTTTCACAAATTTTCGAAAATAAAAAAAAATCTTTAGATATTTTCGAAATTGATTCGAAAATTTGAGAAATAAATTCGATTCGAACTTCAAAAATTTTCGAAAATATAAAGAATCTTTAAATATTTTCGAAATTGACTTTTGAAGCTCGAATTGAATTCATTTTCAAAATATTTAAATCTTTTTTATTTTCGAAAATTTGAGAAATAAATTTCATTCGAACTTCACAAATTTTCGAAAACAAAAGAATCTTTAGATATTTTCGAAATTTTTTTTGAAGCTCGAATCGAATTCGAAAAATTTCGAAAAGAAATCTTTTAAATTCGAAAATTTGAGAAATAAATTCGATTCGAACTTCACAAATTTTCGAAAATAAAAAAGAATCTTTAGATATTTTCGAAATCGATTCAAAAATATGAGAAATAAATTCGATTCGAACTTTACAAATTTTCGAAAGAATATTCTTGTTCAAATTTCAAAAATCATTTTTATCAAAAATGTTCAAAATAACTTTCAAATTTTCGAAATTAATTCGAAAAACAGAAAAATTCAAATATTTTTCTATAAAATTGTAAAAAAAATCATTTTAAGATTCTTGAAAAATTAAGAAAAATGAATGTGATATTAATTGCATACTTTTGAGCGTAAATTCTTTATGAAAAATCTTTCTATGGGTAGAACGAAATTTACAGGTCCATTAGTTTTCATTAAAAATCAATTAAAATCGAAAATTTTCAAGAAATTAAGAGAAATAATCTTGAATCAAATCTTTTTTTCTCCGTGTATCCATCTGTTTGATGTACACTTAGAACCAAGATATACAACAATATATACCAAAAAATACATAGAAAATATTTATATAAGACGACATTTTAACTGCCTGAGCATGCGGTCGTATCTTTCAAGTTGTTGTTGTTATTTTCTGTGGTAATAATGGTGTACAAGCAAAAACCGTATACGAGGCATGTATGCATGAATGTGTGTGTGACCGCAATATTAAATGAAAGAAAAAATTATATATATATAAATCTATCTCGCAACTGTTTTTCTTCTTCTTGTTTCTTCTTCGTTCACGCTGAAACTGCCACACACAAAGGCAAAACACCACTTGAATTTGTAAATATTATTAATCATCCATGTTTTTTTCTCTTCATCATCATCGCATCGCATCGCCTCGCAACTCGTCATCATCAGCAGCAGCAACAAAACATCAAAAAACCGAACGAAAAAAATTTTGTACACGAAGAAATTCTGTTTACAATTCTAGTTGTAGACTGCCTGAACGAAGAAGTGTGAGGCATGTGCGTGCTTGTTTTTAAAATAAATTCAATTTTTTTTTCTTTGTAGATACTACTTTGGGTCTACTACAAAGAAAGAAAAAAAAAATGGTGTGTGATAAGCGGAATAATTTTTTTCAACGACTCATGTTTTATTACTATTTTTTTTTTCTTGTTCAGTGTGAAGAATGCGAAAGGTCGTTGTGATAAAACTTCGTGCTGCTGGGCATTTCTTCGGACATTTAAATGTTATCTTATTTACCTGTAACGATGATGATGCGACGAGCACGAGGCGAACGAGCGAGACAAGTCATTATTATCTTTTGTTTTTTTTTTGTCACAGTTCATTGTTTGAGGTTCATTTACCTGCCATGGAATTCAGGTATTTATTTATGTGCATATCGGTATTGAAAAAATTTGTATTAAGGGACGATAATCAATCACGATATTTAATCTGTCTTCGTGATAAGTGATGGCCTTGAACTTTTTGTTCAAAGTTTTTTAAAAGGAATTTTATTTTAAAATTTAATTTGAAGGTGTTTGATTTTTTTTTAATTATTTTTTTCGAAGAATATTTAAATTTTCTTGAATTTTCGAAAAAAAAAAATAAATTTAAGATTTATTTTAAATTTAAAAAATATTCAAATAATTTATATTGATCAATAATTTTTTCTATTTTTACGAATAATTTAAAAAATTAGAAAATTTCTTAAATTTAAAAAACATTTTTCGAAAAAAAAATTTTTTTTTTAAAGTTAGCAAGTTTTTATAAGTTTTTGAATTATTTTCGAAAATATCTAAAGATTCTTCTTTATTTTCGAAAATTTGAAAAGTTAATTCAAATTAATTTCTCAAATTTTAAAAAAGATTCTCAATATTTTTGAAAATGTGAAAAGTTAATTCAAAATTAGATAAAATTTGAAATTAATTCGAAAATTTGTAAATGAAAAAAATTAATATTTTCGAAAATTTCTTAAAAATTTGAAAAAAATTCGAAAAATATTTTTGATATAATTTATATTTCTGTTATGAAAATTTTCAAATAAATTTCGAAAATATCTAAAGTTATTTTATTGTATTTTCGAAAATTTGTAAATTTTATTGAATTATTTTCACAAATTTTCTAAAACATAAAATGATGTTTAAATATTTTCAAAATTTTCGAAATTGATTCGAAAATTTGAGAAATTAATTCGAAGTATTTTAAAATTTTCGAAAGAATATTCTTGTTCGATTTTCGAAAAATCATTTCAAATTTTCGAATTTCGAAATTAATTTAAAAAAAAAATTTTTTTGATACTTTAATACCTCAAAAAATTAAATATTTCAGAATAAAAAAAATCTTAGGTAAAAAAAATTAAAGAAATACTTTAAAAAACATCCCTTAAAAGAACAAAACATGTATTCTTAAAAAAAACTTTTTTTTTGTTCATTGTTTCTACCCTAATTTATTATTCTTTTTTTTTTTGACAGAGTTCATTCACCTCATTGTCCTTTTCACAAGCAAGAAAAAAAAAATACACGGAAGAAAAGATCTAAAAAAAATAATCCAATCAAAGGCTTCATTAAGCTTCAAAAATAATCAACAGAAATTTGTCTTCCGGACAACTTTTACATTCGTGTCCCTCATGGCACATCATTAATAACTAACTTTTCCATCTACACGCCTCACATTCCTTTTTGACAAGAGGCAGGAAAATTTTTGTTTTACCGTTTTTTTTTTATTTTTTTTTGTTCATCAAGGTCGCACATCACATTCTTCAGAAATGACAATTATTTGACGCATAAAAAGTTGTGTGTGAGTGATTGATAAGCTGTGTTGTGCTTATACGTGAATTATTTATAAAATAACATTGTTTATGAGAAAGAACACGACTGACTACGATTCCATTTTTTTTTTTCGAGTAATAATAATTGTTTGTTTGCGGTGCAGTAAACGCGTTATGAATGGCTCGGAATTTTTTTTCGCTTTATTTTTATTATTATAATGATAATAATAACAACGAGGTACGTGTGTTGTTACATTGTTTTTTTTTCGTTCGTCTGACGTTTTAAAGCAATTTCTACAAATTAATTCTAAATATTAAATTTAACTGACACCCCTTGCTGTTTTTTCGTCTACGAAACTCGTCGAGGAAAATATTTTTTTATTTATTTATTATTATTGTTACTCGAAAATTGTCGATTCGCAGAGGAAGAAGAAGCACAAGAAGACGAAGAGAAGAAGAGCGACGTAGCAAAAACGTGTCGACTCTTTTTTTTTTTGAATGTGTGTAAAGAAGTAACGTTGTGATGTGTCTATATCATAAAATATTTTCAACTGGAGAATCGTCGTCGTCGTCTGTGTACAGAATCCCCGAACATGTTATAGCATGTTGTTATGTTGTTATATATGTAGCAAAAAATATAGGGTCGCGCAGAAACATTCTATAGCAAGAAATTGCGTATTACATTCGAACGTAGCCAGTGTGTTCCGTCATCGTCGCACATTTTTGGTATATAGGGAAAAGATTTTTGCTTTTCTTTCCTCGTTGTAGCTGCTGCTGCTGCTACCCAGACACACGACACATTCATATTTAAAATCCCTGCAGAAAGGAAAAAAATGTACGAAATTTTCGAAAAAAATAAATAGAAGGAGAGAAAAATAAAAAGGAGAAGAAGACATCCGTTCTATAAATATTTTTATAATAATTTTTTTTTTGCAAGTTGTTGCTGGTTGCTGTCAACTCCATTCTACCGCATTCGACATTGAGGACATTTTTCTAAATAATTTATTTTTATTATATAAAGTAGAGCAACCTTAGGTTTTATTTTTTTTACTTTTTTGTTTGTTTTATTGGTTAAAAGTTTTAAAAAATTATTTAAACTTTTCATCGTTTGAAGATTCGAAAATTTTTCGAAGTTTATTCAAATTTTCGAAAATTAATTTCGAATGATTTTTTATTATTTTCGAATATTCTAAATAAATTTTAATAGTACCTAATAAAGAAATATTTAATTCTTTTTTTTAGATTTAATTCCAAATTAAATTAATTTTTTAATAATTCAATCTTCGAAAAAATTCAAATTTTCGAAAAATTAAATTAGTATGATTTTTATTTGATTTTCGAATTATTTTCAATAAATTTTAATAAAAAAATATATTTAACTTTTAAAAAAATTATTTTAGAACAAAACTCGAAATAATTTTATTTTTAATTTTTCGAACTATGAATAAAAATTTCTCATTTTCGAAAAAATAAAATTAAATTCTCAAATTACATCGAAAATAAAAATTTTCGAATATAATTTTAATTTTTTAAATTAAACAAAAACTATTAAAACGCTTCTTTAAAAATCTTGTAAATTATTAAAAAATTATTTAAAATTTTTTTCGAACTTCGAAATGTAAAATTACAAATTTTCGAATATCGAAAAAAAAAAAATTATAAAATTTGTAATTCGAAATTATTTTTTTTTAATTTTAAACAAAATAAAAATTTAAGAATAAACTTAATAATAAAATATAATTATTAAACTTTAATAACTTAAAAAATATTTTAAAAAATTTCGAACTATTCGAACTTCGAAAAATTATAAAATTTCGAAAGTAATTTTTTGCAATTCCATTTATACAGAATAAAATTAAAAATAAAAGTATTAAAAAGTATAAATATTTTGAAAAATATAAAAAATTAGAATTTTTAAACATTCGAGCTTCGAACTACAAATTTTCGAATTTCGAAAAAAATTAATTTTTTTTTTATCAAAAAAAACTTGAAATACATATGTTAAAAAATATTTAAAAAAACTTTTGAATGAGCTTTATATTTTTTCAAGTTTAAATCAATATCTATTTTTTGAGGTTTTGAGTTCAAAAGAAAAATTCGAAATTAATTAAAAATTTTCGAAAATAATGTTCATTGAAATATTTTTTATTTTGTAAATTTTTTTTATTATACTTTAAATTTTAAAACTTATAAGACATTTTTTAAAAAAAGTGAAAAATGAATAATTTTTGTCATTGATAAAAATTATTTTTCTAACTAAAAACTTAAACCTCACATAAAGTAGTACAACCTTAATTTTTTTCCTTCTGGTCAAAAACTTTTGCTTCATAAACAAACTTTTGTAACACAAAATTTAAAGCCAAAAATAAAAAAAAAAGAAATGGAAGAAAAGAAAGACACACGATTGTTTTTTTCTTCTTTAACCAGTACGAAGAAGAAAAAAAAAGCACACGATTGCTCAGTTCAGTCACATTTTCATATTATTATACACAACACACATTCTACATAATATATTTTTTTTTGTTTTATTTTAATATTATGCTTCTTTTTTTTATTCCTTCCTCTTTTAGTTATATTATTTTGCATGCAGGCTCTGCTCTGCCTGCCGATCGAAAGCAGCAACAATAAAAAAAAAAGTAAAATAAACCGAATGGAGTGTAGTACGACGTTGTTGATGATGATGATGAAAAAGAAAATGGTGGGCAAACACGCATATAATCGACGACTCATTCGAGCGCGTCTCACATTTTTTTATTATTATATTTCTTTTCTTTTTAGGAAATATGGGCTTCTAAAATTATTTGAAACACTTCGACACATTTAATAAAAAAAAAAAATAAATGTTCGCCTGCACACAGAATAAAGCAATAAATTAAATAAATAATAATTCCTTAACGGCACATTTTTGCATTATTATTACAATTGTTGTTGTTGTTGTTATTTACTTACTGCGAAAAACGAGTAGAGTCACTTGAACTTGTATTTTAATTTTTTTTTAAATATGTAACATACACGAAGTCAATGCGTGTAACATTTTTTTTTATGATTATCAAATATTTAATAAAAGAAAAAAAAAACAAAATATTAAATTATATTCGAAAAAAAAATTGCAACTACAGTAGAATATTATATGTCGCCGTCGTTTTGTATATTTATGTATGTTGGCACAGTTATACAGCACATTTCATATTTTTTTTATTATTATTATTATTTAAATCAACACCATTTACTGTATTGTATATATAACTTGTGTATATATTTTTGTATCATTATACGACGTATTTAACTGTCGAGTTTGCATAAAAAATTTGCAGATAAGATGTGACTCGCTGGCATGGCACGACGATTGAATGAATGTCCACGATGGATGACGACAACTTACTGTGTGTGTGATGTAGCGATCATTCATTAATTTATTATATAAATTTTATTCCTTTTTTGGATTTATTTTTTTTATTTAATTTTTTTTTGTTTTTTTTTCGAGCACTTTTTTTTATAAATAATTTAATTTAATTTTTATTTAAATTATATTAAATTAATTTTTTTTAAATTATTTATTTTATTTTAAATTAAAATTTAATAATTAAATAAAATAAAATTTAAAAAATTAATTAAATCAAATAATTAATAAATTTATTTTATTTTTTTATTTTTTTTTTTAATATTTTAAAATTAATTAATTATTTTAAAAATTATTTAAATTAAATTAAAAATTAATTTTTAAAATAAAAAAATAATTAAAAAAAAATTAATTTTTAATAAAATTAAGAAATAATTTTAAAATTAATTTTAAATTAATTAATTAATTAAAATAATTTTATTTTAAATTAAATTAAATTTTTAAAATAAAAAAAATTAATTTAAAATTAATAAATATTTAATAATTAATTTTAATTTTTTAAAATAATTTAATTTTTAAATTAAAAAAAATTTAAAAAATTAATTTTAAATAAAATAAATAATTTTAAAAATTAAATTAAATTATTTTTTGCACAATTTTAATTAAATTTGATATTTTTCTCGTTAATTCAGGCACTGAAAAATTTCCAGAACACTTTGTTTTTTCCAATTTTCTTCTCCGCAGTACTCAGGTAGGTATGTAAAGGGAGTATGGGAGGTATATAGGTAATAATTTATTTTCCTGGAATGCACTGTTGTCTAGGCTCGACCTTTTTCCTCCCGTGTACGGAGGAAAATTCGCTTCATTTCCTGCGAAAAATACGACGACGACACAAATCGGCAGCAGGTACATGAATTAGAGCAAAGTAGATAGAGAGCGTGATGTGATGATGGATCAAAAAGGCAGAAAAAAAGAACAATATAAACGGGTAGGTATATAAGAGACTGCCAAGTAACTATAATGCTTTATAACGCGTGATTCAATGCGGATGAATTTTTTTTCGCCTTTTTTTTCGTTATTTCTTTGCAATTTTCGGGTTTTGCACTTTTTTGCACGTAATTTTTCGTATTTTAACACTAATTTTTCGATTTTTTTTCTCTTCCATCAAAATTTCAAGCAAGCTGAGCAGCGGCCACTTTTGTGTAATTTTTTTTAATGGATGACTCGGGAATTTATTTGTTACATACACTGATTTTATTGATTATAGCTGCATTAAATGACGTGTTTGCGGTGTGAAACGATGCACTAAATGTTCATCTGCATTTTACGCACTTTTTCCAAGGGTTTTTCCTAATTTTTCTATTTTATTTTCACAAATTTTACGATTTAATCAAGTTTCCTCTGTGAGACTTGCGATGTGACTGAGGGCGATTATTTCCAACAGCACTTCCATCATTTCCAATATCACTTCCATTATTCCAGGCTGGATGTCTGTTTCTATACGCATACACGGTACGATGTCGGAAATTATTTTTTTTGCATTGGGATTTGTCGGAAATTATTTTTTTTGCATTGGGGCTGAGTGCCGTGAGTGGTTTGAGTGACTTTGAGTGGTTTGAGTGACCGGTATGAGTAATGTTTTCGTGCGAATTTGAGCGCAAAGGTGAGGTTTTCACGTGAAAAGGACCCACGAATGTGTGACGTAATTTGTGGATGACGCCGTAAGCATGTTTAAAGGCGTTATTCATTAATAATGTTGGGTTTTTGAGAATTTTTTTAGAATTTCATGAAATTTTTTTTTAATTTAATTTAATTTTCATAAATTTAAAATTAAAAATAACTCTTTTAATTCTTGTTTTTTATATTCTTCAAAATTGTTCAATAAATAAATAATTTTTAAATATTTTAAATTTGAATAAATTTTTTATGTTAAATATTAAAAGTTTTTACTCTTCAAATTTTTACAAATTTTTCAGATTTTTTTTTTTTCAATATTTTTGATTTTTTTAAATTTTTAATTATTTTTTTTAATATTCTTAATTATTGTGTTTGTCATTTAATTCTTTAAAATAAATATGTAAATAATTTTAAAATATTTTAAAAGAAATTTCATGTTTTTTTTATTTTATGAATTTTTGATTATTTTTAAATTTATTAGAATTTATTTAGATCAATTTTTATCAAATTTCATTTTTCAGAAATTAAAAATAAGTCAAAAATTAATAATAAAAAATATTAAAGTATTTGTAAAAATTTTTAAAAGATCATAAATTTGAAAAAAATTAAAATAAAAATTTAAATTTAAAATTTTATTAAAAATAATAATAAAGTTGATTTTTTGCAAATGAAAATTTTATATAAAACTAAATTAAGTAAAGTTTAAAAATTATTTTTTATACAAGATAAATTTAAATTTAAGAAAAAATTCAAGATAAAAAAGTTTTAAAGAAAAATTCCTTTCTACATATTTTGTATATTTTTGAATTAAAATAATTAAATGAAAAATAATTTTTAAATTAACAAAAAATTATAAAATTTAATGATAAATTTTAATATTTGTCTCAGTTAAAAAAATAATAAAAAAATTTTATTCAAAAAAAAAACAAATATTTTAAAACAAATATTAATATTTTTTTAGTTTTATAAAATCTTAAATTCATTTAATTTTTGATATTTATTTATTTGAAATTTTCGTATAATATTTTTTTCGTATAAAAAATCATAAAAAAAACTGGAAACTAATATCTGATCAATTTCGAAATTTTTTGAAAATTTTTGAATTAATTTTTAACATGAAATTAAGTTAAAACTTTCGTTAACATTTTCTTAAAAAAATATTTTTCAAAAAAAAAAAAATTAATAAAAATTTAAAAAAAAATTAAATTAATGAACAACGCCCCCAAAACCCCAAAAGTAAGCAGTATGACAGAGAATATGTTTTGAGATCGTCAGTCGTGCAAAAAATCGCAAATAAATTGGTTCAATTCGCGTGCCATTGAACAAAATTTAAATCAAAACAACCAAGTTCCTTCCGAAGCAAAAGGTCAGTGACGCGAAACGCCAAACAGGTTCACAAAAACATCCGATTTTTGCATCGGAAAAAAATTCCTGCACATTGGATGATGTAAAAAATTGCATTCGCCGCCGCTCCCGTCGTTCAAGAAAGACCTTGAAAAATATTTTTATTCTTCCTTTTCGCAAGTGTAATCTAAAATTAGTGTTTTTTTGTGTTCCATTGTAGGTCCGTCGTCGTCGTCGTCGCCGTTGATTGTTGATTTTCTCGCCTGTAAATAATAAAAAAAAAATCACGAGCATTAAACTACGTCGAAGTGAGGAATTGTGTAATCGAGAAGTGTGGCGGAATGTTTTTGCGGCGCAGTAGAGCAATCTCCAATTACCTGAATGTGCTTTCGGGGCGTCAGAATTTCTATTCGACCGCAGCGTGTAACAGCACAAAAAACTCAAGTAGCTCAAGTTCCGTCGCCAACGAGACAGAATTCAATGAAACGGAGTGTGTGAAGCGTCTGAAAGCCAAATTTGACGATGAAATTCGTGACAACGGGATAATTCCGCCTTTTAAGCGAGCTTTGTTGTATGGCTCGAAAATTGCTGTGAAAGATCCGAAAGGCGAAACTTCATTTTCTCGCTTATTTTTGGGCGCCAAGAAGTTGGGCATCAAAATTTCCAACATTTGTGGCGCCGGATCGGGATCGCGAGTGTGTTTCTTGTGCCCGAACGACGCGCAATATGTCATCGCTCAATGGGCAAGTTGGTTCAGTGGTCAAATAGCAGTTCCTTTATCGCCCCGTCATCCCGTCGAGCTGCTCGAATATTACATTCAGGATTGCGATGCCTCGTTACTGATCTGTTCCGCCGAGTTGGAGCACATTTTGCAGCCAATCGCGACGAAATTCAACAAACCCATAATTTTCATCGATCGCACAGACATTCCCGAGATGTCGGAAGGCGTCACGAGTTTACTTGACCCGAAAGCGGAAAATATCGTCAATGACTTGAAGATCGATGGGGCGCTGGATTCCAAATTTTACGCAAATTCCAAAGCGATGATTTTGTACACTTCCGGTACCACGGGACGTCCCAAGGGAGTTGTCATGACGCATCAAAATGTCAGTGCGCAAATTAATTCCATCGGAAATGCCTGGCACATCGACGATAAAGACACAATTTTGCATGTTTTGCCGTTGCATCACTTCCATGGCGTCGTAAATGGGCTAATTTGTCCGCTGAATGTCGGCAGTAAACTCATAATGTTGCCGCAATTTGATAGCAGTGCGGTTTGGAGTTACTTGTTGAACGTGAATATGCCGATGCGCGATAGAATTTCCGTTTTTATGGCAGTTCCGACGATTTATAGCTTGCTTATTCAGGAGTACGACAAAATTTTCAGCCAAAATTCGCAAATGACGGAATATATCAAGTCGCATTGCAAGAATAAGATTCGTTTGATGATTTCGGGATCGGCGCCGTTGCCGGAAACTGTGTTTAATAAGTGGTTGGAGATCACGGGGCATAAGTTGCTTGAAAGGTAAGTGAGGTTTTATTTAAATTTTAAATTAATTAAAAAATAAACTTTTAAAAAATCTAAAAATTTATTCAAAAATCTTATAAGAAAATAATTATTAAATATTTCAAAATATATAAAAATTAATTAATTATTTTGTTTTTTTTTTTTTTTGAAGAATTTTAAAGTATAAAAAATTATTAAATTTTAAGAGTTAAAAAATAATTTTGAAAAATTAAAAAATAATTTAAAATTTTAAATATTTTAAAAAATTATTTAAAAAAATAAAATAATATTAAAATATTTTTTTAAAATTTTTTTAAAAAATATTTTTTTTTAATATTTTAAAAAATAAAAAAAATAAAATTTTTAAATATTTAAAAAAATAAAAAAATTTTTAATAAAATAAAAAAATTCTAAATTTTAGTAAAAATAATTTTAAAATTTAAAAAAAATTATATAAAAATATGAATAAGTTAAAAATTATTATTTTATTTATTTATTTTTTTTTTAATTTTGAAGAATAAAAAAATCAAGAATTAAAAGAGTTCAAAAATAACTTTGAAATATTTTTAAAAAATTAAAAATAATTAGAAAAATATTTGAAAACTAATTAAAAAATAAAAACTTTTATATCATTGAAAAATTAAAAATATTTAATTTTTTTTATTTTTATGTAAAAAATTTTAAAGTGTTAATTTAGAGAGTAAAACAAAATTTTTAAAATTAAAAAAAATAATTCAAAATTTTAATAAATAAAAATTTTATTTAAAAATAATCAAAATTAAAAAGTTTTTAAAATATAAATAAGAAATTTAATTTAAATTAAAAAAAATATTTAGAAAATAAATCGAAAATTTTAAATTATTTTGGATAATAAAAAAATTTTAATTTTTTGATTAATTTTTTTTTAAATTTTTTTTTTTAGATATGGCATGACAGAAATTGGCATGGCTTTAAGCAACCCATACATTCAAGACAAACAACGTGAACGCAGACCCGGAACTGTCGGAAATCCTCTTCCCTTCGTCGAAGTCAAAATCACTGAAGCAGGAAACCCCAAAAATACTTTGATTCAACGTAAAGGCGAACGAG
Source organism: Culicoides brevitarsis (assembly GCF_036172545.1). NCBI lineage: Eukaryota > Metazoa > Arthropoda > Insecta > Diptera > Ceratopogonidae > Culicoides > Culicoides brevitarsis. The sequence continues at coordinate 3,157,923 of NC_087085.1, forward strand.
GCAAGGGATTTTGGAACAAAATTGATACTCCATTGTTCAATGAAAAACCACAAAACGAACCTACAGAAGCAATTTCGGGAGATTTGTACATTCGCGGGCCGACAGTTTTTGCAGAATATTGGAATAAACCCGAAGAGACAAAGAAAGAATTTATCGATGGTTGGTTCAAGACGGGAGACACAGCGGGATATGAAAATGGTTATTTTAAGATTTTGGGCAGATCGAGTGTCGATATCATCAAAACGGGAGGATTTAAATTGTCAGCATTGGAAATTGAGTCAAAGCTCTTGGAGCATCCAAAGATTTTAGATGTTGCAGTTGTGCCATTGTAAGTAAAATTTTTTATTAATTTTTAATGAATTTTGAGGTTAAAATTTTTTAAATGTGCATTGGGATGAAATTTTAAAATTTGCTTTGGGGTCAAAAATTTTTAAATGTTCATTGGGCAAAAATTAAAAATGTTTTTTGGGATAAAAAAATAAAATTATGAGTTTGAAAAAAATTAAAAATATATTTCTGAGTCAAAAATATTAAAATTTGCAATGGAAAAAATTCAAAATGTGCATTGGGTCAAAGTTTTTAAAATATTCATTGAGAAAAATTTTTAATTTATTTAAATAACGATAAATTTAAGGCTTCATTCAACAAATTAAAGCAAAATTTAAATTTTTTCCCAATGAAAATTTTGAATTTTAATCCCAATGTACATTTCAATGAGTTAAAAGTTCAAATTGAACGTTAAAAAAGTCACGTGGTTAATTTTTCACAAAATTTTCTTTTTTTTCTTTTCAGACCCGATGAAACCTGGGGCAGTAAAGTCGCAGCATTGATTGTCCTGCGAAATCCCGACGACACTTTAGACATGAATGAATTCAAGGAATGGGGAAGTAGCAAATTGCCAAGCTATGCATTTCCCACAGTGATCAAAATCACAAATAATTTACCCAAAAATGCCATGGGTAAAGTCAACAAGCGAGATCTAATCAAAGAAGCCTTCTCAGCGCCTCCCGCAGCCGAAACAAAAACCTAAAAGAGGAATAAAAAATTGGAGTGAATCGGAAGTGACTTGATAAGACTGACTCATGGACATAAAAAAAAGCAACACGCGCACTTTAAAAGGACCGCAAAAGAAAAGAAAAATCATTGTCATGTTCATTAACGTTAGAAAATATGCTTTACCTTCAAAATTTTGTCTAATTCTAAACACTCTCTCTTCACATTTTTTTTTATCATTAACGATAGACGCATATCCGTGTATTATTCTCATCGCATTTAAAAATAACTTACGAAAACAATTCATTCGCAAATTCTCTCGTCAACGTCGTCGGCGCCGCACGTGTTATCAATAAATAAATATTTACTAAAAAGTAGGAACTTAAGAAATTAATTTGTTGCATAGATGAAAAGGAATGATGAAAAATAAAGAAATATTTTATCTAATTAAAAATTAATTAGAGGTTTTTACTTTAAAGGATTTTAATGTAAAAAAAAGGTAATTTTAATTTATTTAAAACAAATATTTTTTTATTTTTAACTATTTTTTTAAATTAAATTTGTAAATATTTTAGATTTATTTTTTTTTTTAATTTTTTGAATTTATTTTTTTAACTCAAATTTTATTTTATTTTATAATTTAAATTTTTCAATTAAATTTTTTTTTATCAATTTCTAAAAATTAAAAAAAGGAATTATTTTTTAAAATCGATAAAAAAATTCTAAAAAAAAAATAATTTATTTTTAATAAAATTTTAATTTAATTTAACGATTTTTTCTTTTCAAAATTATTAAATAAAAAAATATATTGAATTAAAAAATTATTAAAATTAGTAATTTTTTTAAAAACATAGTCGAAAAATTAGCAAAAATTAATTAAAACTTAATTTGAATTTTTATAGCAATTTTATGTAATTTTTAATGTAATTTGAAATAGAAAATTATTTTTTTTACAAATTCTTTGACCTGAAATTTGATGAAAAGTTGTTCTAAAAAATTAAATAAAATTTCAAAAATCTTAAATATTTTAAACTTTTTTTTTTATATTTTTCAAAAATTTTGGTTTGTAATATTTATTTTAAATTGATAAAAAAATTAGCAAAAATTATTTGAAATTTTATATTAATTTTTAAAATTAAAAATTAAATAAAAAAAAATTTAAAAAATTAAAAATAATTTTTTTAATATTTTTAAAAAAATTCTAAATTAATTTTTAATTAAAATAAATTACCAAAAATTATTTTAAATTTAATGTAAAATTTTTATATTATTTTTCAGTAATTTTAAGTCACTTTTCATGAATTTTTAAATAAAAAAAATTAAAAAAAATTATTTGAATTACAAAAAATTATCAATTTCATTCGTCTCACACATAAGCGACACTGAATTAACAAAAAACAATTTTATTTTTCATTTTAATTCATCTCAAAATTGTCTCCAATACTCATTTTCAGCCGTCTCGAATGGCGACACAAAAAGTGAATTGGCGACACAAAAAAGAAGTGCTAAAAATCATAATAATTGCAAAAAAAAATTGATAAAATCGCCAAGATTGCATCGAAGCAGGTGAACAAAGTGACGATGAAAGTGAAAAAGGTGCGTTAAACGTTCGCATCGTCGTGCTGCGTCGCGCAACGCTCTGCCAAACGGATATTTTCGTCGAGGAAAAAAAAAAGTTTCGTCGCCCAGAAAAATTTCCAAAATAGACAAGTCGGGCTGCCTGCGAGAGAGACATTTTTCCGTTTCCGAGAGTTTTTCACGCGCATCTCTTGCCCCGTAATTGCCGTATTTCGGTGCAATTTGACGGATTGCGGGCAGCTGGCGACCATTTGGGGCGGATTTTGGGTTGCAAGTGCCCCGGATTGCCCGTAAAATCGCGAGCTGGCTGTGTGTGTGAGTGAAAAAAGTAAATAAGTGTAAGCTGCTGCTTGCTAATAAAAGGTCGAATCCATGTTCTTCGACGACGGTGTGTCGCGTTTTTCGTGATAGAACTGAGCGAGACATCGTGATTAAGGAACATTTTGATTAATTATCGGTTCTGAGGTGATTTTTTCCCGTGCAACGCGACGAGACGACGAAAAAATTTTTTTTCTGCGAGGAAATTCGTGTGTGTGTGTGCAATTTATGGTGACTCGGATAAGGATTGTGGATGCTTATCATATCTCTCCGTCGCCGCGCCGTGTACGAAATCTTCCGCTGCATGTCACGACGACGACGAGTTATTATTATTATGTAGTGCCGTGAGCGAATATCCAAAGCCAGGCGTTTTTAATAATAATGAACTTTTTTAAAAATAGTCTTGTGTGTCAAAGATTTATATTTATCTCACTTTTTTATGTATTTATACATTTTTTTTTTGAATTTCTATTTTTTACATCTCATCAAATTATTAAAAGTGTGGAATTATTTTTTTTTTGTTGTCATTATTATTTAATCGAATTTTTTTTTCTCGTCCCGCAGGAAGAGTGAAGACTCGGGAATGACTAGAAGCGCATAAGAAGCACTCAAAAGGGCAACTCAGCTTCATTCGTTGTTGGATTTCATCACGGGAATTCCTTCCTGTGTGCGGAGTGTGGCAAAGAACGACAGAGAGACACAAAAAAATCAACAAACAACCAGGCGTCGGCTCCGAATTTACAAAAAAAAACAGGAAACGCACAAAATCTTCACACTTTTTTTCACACAGTTAAGCAATAAAGCCTCTCGAAGGGCCTGTAGACTCTGGCTCAGAACGGCGGTGATCCACGGGGGGCGCAAGAGTCTCCCGAAAACTCACCAGACGGCGGGGGAGCAACCACCTGTTGGTGGGCTTCATGGTCAGCAATGGGTTGCTTTGGATCAGCGAGCTCAAAACAAACGGCAGGTTCCGACGGAACTGACGACACAAAAAGCCAAAAGAAACGCAGCGATGCCATCACGAAGCAGTTGCAGAAAGACAAGCAGGTGAGTTGATTTTTCATTTTGATTTTTAATTGTTTTTGGGGTTTATTTGAGAGAATTTAAAGAAATTTATCAAATTTGAGACTTACGGAAAAAAATTATTATTATTTTTAAATATTTTTTTTAAAAATTTGACGACTTGAATTTAAATTTTTGAACTGAAAGAAATATTTTATTTCATTTTTTAACAAAATTAAATAAAAAAATAATTTTTTTAAGAGATTTCGATATAAAATTGAATTTTTTAGTTAAATATTTGTTTTAAATTCGAAAAAATTATAAATTTTCAAGTTTCAGAGACTATTTTATTTAAAAAAAAAATAAATTTCTATAAACTTTTTTATTATTTTTAATCAAAATTTATCAAAATTAATTATAAAAAATAAATTTTTATATTTTTTTAAAATAATTTTTTAATAAATCTTGAAGCTGAAAACGAAATTTTTATAATTTTTAATACAAAAATTTGATTATAGATAAAAAAAATATCAATATTCAACAAAATTTGAAAAGTTTTTTGACATAATTTAAATTGTAAAATTTTTTTATTAATTTTTAAACCAGTTTGAGACTGAAAATCAATAAATTGTTGGTAAAATTTTCATGAAAAAAAATCATTTTTAGGCTTCTATTGATAGATTTTTTGCTAAATTCAATATTTCTTGAAGCTAATAATAATTAAAATTTTTTTTAATGAAAATATCATTTTTTTGTCTCAATTTAGATAATTTAAGCAACAAAAAAAAAAAAAAAAATAAATAATTTTTTTATTTAAAAAAAAATTTTTTTTGAGTTAAAATTTTAATTTTTTTATGAAAAAAATTATTAAAAAGAGTTTAAAATTTAATTTTTAATTAAATTACCAATGAAAATAATTTTTCAATTTTTTGAAAATATTTGAGTTCAAAAAAAAAGCTCATCGTATATCTCAAATTAATTAATTTTTAAACAAAAATTATTTTTTTAAATTTTTTTTTATTAAAATCTTCAAATTTGTTAAAATATTAAGCTTTAAAAATAAAAGAAAAAGTAACTTTTATTACAAAAATTAAAATTTTTAAAATTCTTCTGATCAATTTTGTATTAAATTTTAAAAACAAATTGAAATTTTTACCTTCTTTCATCAAAAAATTTTTTAAAAAATAAAATAAATAAATTTTTTTCATAAAAGCCCCAAAAAAAATTTTTTTTTTAAAATTGAACAAAAAAAAAAATTTTTTTTTAATTAAAAATTCGACCGAAAAAATTCTAATGGAAAACTTTACCCATTTCAGGTTTACAGAGCTACACATAGACTACTACTGTTAGGCGCCGGTGAATCTGGGAAGTCGACAATCGTAAAACAGATGCGAATATTGCACGTTAATGGTTTCTCCGAATCTGAAAAGAGACAGAAAATCGATGACATCAAAAAGAACATCCGAGATGCGATTTTGGTACGTCAAAAGACCCTTCGAGGCACAAATTAATCTTTCAATAACTCTTATTTTTCTTCTTTTGTGTCGCGTAATTACAGACAATTAGCGGTGCGATGAGTACGTTAACGCCCCCCGTACAACTCGAACATCCGGAAAATCAATTTAGGGTTGACTACATTCAAGATTATGCCTCGAGTAAGAAGAAAAAAAAAATTTTTTTTTCAAGAAATAATTTTTTCTCGTCTTTTCAATACAGATCCAGACTTCAATTATCCACCGGAATTTTACGAGCATACAGAAATCTTGTGGAAAGATCGCGGCGTGCAACAGACGTTTGAACGTTCGAACGAATATCAATTGATCGATTGTGCTAAATAGTAATTATTCCTCGTTTTATGATGAATGCCGCAGTAACGACATTTTTTCTTCATTTTGCAGCTTTCTCGATCGTGTCAGTGTTGTCAAACAACCAAATTACACACCAACTGAACAAGATATCTTGCGATGTCGTGTCTTGACATCGGGAATTTTCGAAACAAAGTTTCAAGTAGATAAAGTTAATTTTCAGTAAGTCGATTTTTTTTCTTCGATTTTGATGAGATTTTAATGGAAAATTTTTTTTTGCAGTATGTTTGATGTCGGCGGTCAACGTGACGAACGTCGCAAATGGATACAGTGTTTTAACGATGTCACAGCAATCATCTTCGTAACGGCATGTTCTAGTTTTAATATGGTTTTGCGTGAAGATCCCACACAAAATAGACTTAGGGAGTCGCTCGATTTATTCAAAAGTATTTGGAATAATAGGCAAGATTTATACAAAATTTTTTTTTTTTGAGAATTTTTAATGATTTTTTGAATTTTTTAGATGGTTACGTACTATATCTGTTATACTTTTTCTAAATAAACAAGATTTGCTAGCGGAAAAAGTTAAAGCAGGGAAAAGCAAATTATCAGATTATTTTGCGGAATTTAATAGATATCACACTCCGGGTAAGTTTTTATTAAATTTTATTTTTTTTAATTTATGAATACGATTTTTTTTTTGAAAAAAAAAAATAAATTTTGAAGAAAAAGTTAAGAACCTAATTTTTAAAAAAATATTTTTTTTTTTAAATATTTGATTAAAAATAAAAAAAATGAAATTTTCATTAAAATTCATTAAAAAAAAATAAAATAAAAATTTTAATTATTTTTAATGATTTGTTATATTATTATTTAATTTTTTTTATTGGAAATGAAAATGAAAATTTTTCGTAAAATATGAAAAAATAATTTTTTAAATTAATTTGAATCAAATTTTGAAAAAAAAAATATAATTTGAATAAATATAAAAGTTAAAAATTTAAATCATTTTTTTAACATTTTTTTTTATTTTTAAGTTCTGTCATTAATTCTTTTTAAATAATTTTAATATTTATTTTGATTTAATTAAAATATTTTTTTTTGAATATTTTTTTAAACATTTTCATAAAGAGTATAAAATTTAGGATAAAATTACTTTTAATTATTTTTCTTAATTTTTTAAAAATTCTTGTATTATAAATATTGATTTTTGCTTTTTTTTTAAATAAAAAAATTTTAATAAAAAAAAATTTTGTTCAATTAATTTTTTTTATTTCAAAAAATATTTTTTTTTTAATTATTTTATTTTTATATTTTCCTTGAAAATTAATCAAATTAAATCTCAAAGCTTAATAAATTAATTTAAAAAATGTTAAATTTTTTCAACAAAAATACTTAAAAAAATTAAATTAAATTTTTATTGTTGCTTTTTTTCATTTTTTAAAATGTTTAATATTTTTTTTATTTAAAATTTTAAATTTTTTAATATATTTTTTTTTAAATTTTTCTTCAAAATTTATCAAATTATATCAAATTATTTAATTTTTAATAATTTTTTATATTTCAGCTGACGCAATCGCCGACTCTGGAGACGATCCAGAAGTAATTAGAGCCAAATATTTTATTAGAGATGAATTTTTGGTAAGTCCCTCTAAAATATTAATTTCCGAAATCCATCAATTTACTAAATAAATAAAATTCAATTGTAGCGTATTTCAACCGCCAGTGGCGAGGGCAAACATTACTGCTATCCACATTTCACCTGTGCTGTGGATACGGAAAACATCAAACGTGTTTTCAATGACTGTCGAGATATAATTCAAAGAATGCATCTTCGTCAATATGAACTTTTATAGGTAAGTACTGAATAAATTTTTCATCGCATTGATTGATCGCATTTGCCCGGCATGGACTTGCATCGAGACACACACGAAATAAAAAAAAAAGATTATTTAATGAATCATCATCTACTGCCGTAACATGTGTAGCTAAGACATGGCGCGCGGCGGCACGAAGAGTAGAAAATGGATAATTTTGTTATATTTACGGTTTACAAGCTACACTCACACACACTCGCACGAAAAAAAATCGACTTTTGATATGGAATAATAAATATGATACATGATACAATTATTAGAGGTAATTGATGCTATACAGTTCCAGGTCTCCGATATCTCTTCATATCGCTTTTCGGTTTGTTGTATCATCATTGACATCGACGTTGTTGTAGCTGATAGTAATACAGAGGGTTTCAATTTTTTTTTTTGAATATTTTTGATAATTTTTTAATTTTTTTTCTACGTTTGAAATTTTAATTTAAATTTAATTAAAATATTAAATTATTTTTTCTTAAATTTTATTAGAATTTAAAATTAATTAAAGTTTAATTTTTTAATAAATAATTATTTGAAATTTTTTTAATAAAAATCTTAAACTAATTTTTTTTTAAATTTTTTAAATAAAAATTTTTTTTTTTTAATTAAAATTTTAAATTATTTTTAATTTAATTTTTTTTTTAATTAAAATTTTTAAATTTTTATTTTTTTAATTTTTTTTTTATTTAATTTTAAATTTAAATTAATTTTTTTTTTAAATTTTTTTAATTAAAATTTTAATTTTATTTTTTTTCAGTAAAATTTTAAATTATTTTTTTTAAATTTTTTTAATTTATTTTATTTTAAATTTGAATAAAATTTAATTTTTTTAATTAAAATTTTAAATTTTTTTTTATTTTTTTGATTAAATTTGAAAATTTTTTTTCATTATTAATATTTCTTTTAAATAAAAACTTTGATGCTTTCTTTATTTTCAATTTTTCAAATTAAATTTAATTAAGTTTGAACTGATAGTGAAAATTAAAAATAAAATAATTAATTGTGAAATATTTTTAATATTTTTTTTAGTTTAATTTTATTAATTATTTTAAAAATTATTTTTTGTTTATTAAAAAAAAATTAATTTAAATATTTTTCATTTAAAAAAATTTTAAAAATATTTTTTTATTAAAAAATAATAATGAAAAAATAAATATGATAAAAATTATGATAAAAAATTTAAAAAACCCTCTGTAGGATATCTGTCTCAATTTTCGTACGTACTGCGCCATACATACTTTCTGTCATTCCAATATATATATATAAATGGATTGTAATTTGATTGAAGGCATAGTTAATTAATGTTTCATGCATTTTGTGTGCCATGCCGGCGGTGCAATGCAAGCAACGTGCAATTGTTGTCGGATGTGATTTGTCTAAATAACCGAAAAATTTCTCTCTTTTCAGACAATTACATGTTTTATTTTGATAAAATCAACAATTCATTATTATTTTCCTGATTCTGGTCATCATATTTACATCATATATAATTATTATTATTAAATAAATTAATGAAATTATTGTTTAGAAAGTAAAATCTTTTACAGCTATTAACACTAAAGATAACAAAAAATTGTAGCTAAGTCCGCTACAAAAGAATTAAAAAAATAACAAACGATTCACAGTAGAAAAAAGCGGATCCGATGTAAGATCCACTGTATGTGTTGCAATAATAAAATAAAAAAAAATACCTATAAATATATATATAAATAATAAAAATATATATATTAGTTAAAAAAATCTATAATACACAAGTAACTAAAAAAAATCAGATAAATACCCATCAAACACACACAAAAACACAACATACACAAAAATATAAGTTAAAAAAATAAATAATAATAAATATAATTAATTAAAAGGTCAATCCTTTTATTAATATTATAATTAATTATTATTTAATGAAAACTATATAAATATATATATAAATAAAAAAATATGTTAACATTAAAAAAAACATATAAAAAATTAAATATAAATAAATAAAAAAGTAAACTACGTATAAATATAAAAATATATAAATGTTTAAGTAGAAGATGTTCAAATTGCTTGTAATTCATCAAAAATACATATTAAGTGTGTGTAGTGAAAAAGGTGCTTTCATTGCTCAAAAAATTAATTTTTTTTATTAATATTGGAAAAAAATGATTTTTAATTAATTTTTATTATTTTTTATTAATTAAAAATAGTGTTTAAATTTTAAATAAAAAAAAATAAATAAATAATAAAATTAAATAAAAGCGATTATAACAAAAACATATCCTTCCGGACAATTGTGTAATGAGCGTCGTAGTTGGTGTATAAAAAAAATAAATTTAAAAAAACAACCAAAAAAAGGTGTAGCCATGTCGATGGAGTATAGAAAAAAAATGTTAATTGTGAAAAAAATATATTATTATTAAATTAATTAAAAAAAATATATTTTATATATGTTGATTTTGTGTATAACATAAATTAAATAATAATTTTTAAACAAAAAAATAAATAATTAAAACATGAAAGCACCTTAACTTCGTATCAAACTACATGAAAAGAGACCATATTAACAACTACTAATCTAACTGTACTAAAGATGAAGTAAAATAAAAAAAAATTATCAAAAGTTAGATAATTTTCATCAAACATATACTTTCAGTAGTAATCACCGCATATATAATTAAACAACAAAAAAAAACTAAATATATAAATATTATTAAAAAAAAAAAAAATACATGTTAGAATAAAAGTAAAGAAAAAGAAACCATTAATTAATTATTTATGACGCGCGCGCATCAAATTTTTCACAAAAAAAAAATTAATTATTAAAATCAAGTAAAAAAATATATTTTTTAATAATATAAAAAAATAGTGAGGAAAAATCCATTTTATAAATTTTTATTTTTTGTTTTTTTTTTAAACTATCATTAGCTACACACAGTTTGTATTTAAAAAAAAACATCTTCTCTAAACAATTTTTAAGAACCTACCTTACTACTCTGTATAGTAAAAAAAAATCATCACTCCCTGTATATAATTATCACTTCTCTTCCTACAACATGAAACTACTTTAGCGAAAAAGAATGAAAGAAAGAAAAATAACAAAAGTCACTCACATAACTACCTAAAGTCAACATATATTTTTAACAACATACATATATTTTTCCAGCTAAATATCTTCTAAACTACTAAACTATACGAAAATTCGTCCAAAAAATGCACATAAAATTATTTTTATTAATTATTTTTATTTTGTAGTGCCAAACATTGCTTGATTGATCCTAAAAAAATAATTTTTATTCAAGCACAATATTATTTTTTTTTTAATAAATTTTAAAATAAATAACATTTGCACAAAAAAAAATTAAGTTTATTTGAAAAATAAGCGACAATCCTTTTTAATTAAAAAAAAATATATTTATAATTTAATTTTTTTATTGTTTTTTTAGTAGATCTGTTATTTTATTTTTGTTATAAAAAAATATTTTAATAAATAGTTATTTTATATATAAATATATTATCTTATTTTTTCAGAGATTTTATATATATATTATATTATATATAATTGTTAAGCTTTTTAAATATAGTTATATTCCTTTTAATAAAATATTCTCTTTTTTTAAATTAATTAAAATTTAATACATAAAAAAATATATTAATAAACATATACTTAAATAAATTTACTTGTTATTTTGCACAAAAACAAATTATTAGTCAATAATATTTTTAAGCCATTTACTTACATTTAAAGCGCGTTTTAAAAATTATTATTAATTAATTATATTATTATTATACGGAAGAAATAAATAAAAAAAAATGTGTTCACTACCCATGATGAAATGGATTAAAACTATAAATAATAAAATTTATATAAAGCAAGCATATATAAATAAACATTAAAGAAGTAAAAAAAAGGAAAAGCTACAACCTACCATTAGTTATAATGATAATAAAGAATAAATTAATGAAAAATAGTCAAATCACTGTAATAAATGATGATGTTCAATAACCATTAATAAGTAAAAACATACAAGATATATCATATATAACTGTACTAATTATTATTATTATACATATAAAAAAATATATATTAACAAAAAAGCTTCTTTTTACATGAATTTCTGTTAAAAGTTTTTTAAAAAATATTTTTTTTTAAATTTTTCTTCAAAATAATTTTTTTTTTAAATATAATAATCATGAATCAAAAAAAAAACACAAAGAAGATATGAAGAGCAATACATGTTTTTTAAAAAAAAGTCATAAATAAATTTTTAAAAAAATTGGCATAAAATATTCTGACTTTAAACATCAACAAAAATAGCGTAAGATCGGTAAAAAAAATCTTCCACACAAACCACAACACACAAAAAATATAATTTTGATACAACCGAAAACAATAAAAAAACCAAAACTATATACAAAACCAGGAACGAGAACAGAAAAATAATAAACATTATTATAATTAATAAAAAAATAATAATAAATAAAATTCATAGTAAGTAAAAAATAAATAAATAATATAATGATAAGGATCTTCGTCAGTCAATCTGATAAAGATAAAAAAAAGAAACCAATCTACCATAAACGTTAATAAAAAAAATATAAAATAATAAAAATGATGTTGTGTTAGTGTATTCGCTGTTTTTCTATTCATTCATATATTATTATTATATAAATTAAAACCAAACAAAAATATTAAATGAAAAAATTAATACAAAGAAAAAAAATCCATCTTCTTCAATAAAAAAATAATCTTCTAAAATTTAATTTTTATACATTTTTTGTCAATTAATTATTTTTTTTTTTGTAAAATTAAATTAAATAAAAAAATATATATTTCTGATGAACTGAAAAATAAATAAAAAAAATTGTCATCTGCTCAAAAGCTTTAACAGAATCACAATCCATTAACGCGTAGTAGATTGGCTTTGACACAATCTCACAAAACACACAAAAATAAACTTAAAATAAAACATTTTTAATTTTCAAAAGGTTTCCATAATAATTATTCATCACAAAAAAAGAAACACAAAGATAACAACAAAATAAAAAAAAATAGACTTCTTGAAGCCAATCAATTCATATGGAAAATAATTCATATTAGATTCTCATCATTAAAATTTAAAATATATAAAAAAAAATTTATACAAAATTTAAAAAATGAGGAAAAAATAAAATAAATAAACTTTCGAAGTCTATGTATGTAAAATTATTATATTAATAAATTTTGATTTGAATTTAAGAAATAAATAAAAAAAATAAACATAATATTAGAAGAAAAAAAAGATAAAGATGAAAAATAAGATGGAAAATCTATAAATAAAAATATATAATTAATAAATATAAATATTAAAAAGTAAAAAAAACCTATAAACATATTGAAGTCGTCTAACTAAAGAAAAAAAAAACAAGAAACAAAACTGTATTTCATGATGTAATTTTTAGATGAAAGTGTATTTTTTGTTATTTTGTAGCGAAAATTGTCACCAAAGTAAGAAAATAAAAATATTATATGAAAAAGTATATAATAAACTAAAAACAAATAAAATTTAAAAATTATTGTGTTTTATTTAAAATATATTCCCTGAATCTTTATTTTATTAAAAAAATATATTTTTTAAAAATTATTTTTTTTTTGTTACATATTTTAAAATTTGACGTCAAATATTTTTTGTAAATTATTAAAATTTGAAGATTTTTTAAATTAAAATAAAAATTAGTTTTTAAAATAATTATTTATTTTGTATTTTTCTTATGGTCAAATAATTTATCTTTTTTAAAAAATATTTTAAAAAATTAATTATTTAATTAAATAAAAATTATTTAGTAATTAAATTGGTAAAAAATAAATTTTTAAAGTCAAATTAAAAATAAAAAAAAAATATTTAATTTAATAAAAAATGTTTTTTGAGGAAAGTTTTAAAAAAGTTCAGAGACTTTTAATTAAAAAAAATTAATATACCAAATAATTCGTTTTAAGTAATTATTTTTTATTAAAATTAATTTTACATTTTAATTTTATTTGATTTTAATTTTTTTTTGTTAAATATTTTAAAATAAAAATTGATTTATTTAAATTTGTAGGTTTGTATATTAAAATTAAAATATATTTTAAATTATTTATTTTTTTATGGTCAAATTATTTCTTTTTATATACTTTTTATAAATATTTTAAAAAAGTTAATAAATTATTTATATATTTTGTGATATTCTAAAGCTTGAAAATAATTTTAAAAGACGAAAATATTATTACGATTTTTTAAAAAAATTAATTTTTAAAATAAATAAAATAATTTTTAAATAATTAAATTGATAAAAAAAGAATTTTAAAAAATGAAAAAAATAAATTATTTAATTTAAAAAAAAAATTCGAAGTCTTTTAAAAATAATTATTAATTAATTTTTTTAATTAAAAAATTTAATTTTTATTTTTTTTCATTTTTTTTATTTTCGATTTTTAAATTTTTTTATTTTTTTTTTAAATTTTAAAAAAAATTCAAAAACTTCAAAAATTTTTTAAAATTTTTATTTTAAAAACTTTTTTTAAATTTTTTTAAAAAAAAAAAAAGGCTTCATAAATTTTTCAAATATTTTTTATTATTTTAATAATAAAATCTTATTAATTTTTTCTTAAAAAATAAATTTATTCATCATCTTCTTCTGGTTCAGTATCTGAATTATATTTTCGTTTTCCAGCATTTTCGTCGTCATCTTGATCCATTGGCTCTTCCTCGTCATCTTCATTCGTTTGATTTTGTTGCGACTTTTTCTTATTTTTCAACTTTGCTTCTTCCTTCGCTTTAATATTTGCCTTCATTTTCTGCTTTCTCTGTTCCTTCAATCGTTTTCTCTTGTCTCTTCGAGCTTTTGTCGCTGCAACTTCTTCCTCCGTCTTCGAAATATATTCGTGGAAAAAGACTTCGCCATTCATCATGCCTTCCTCGATTTTTATCAGCTGAATCGTGAATCGCGGTCCCAATTCATACAACTTGATCGCCGACTTATTTTCCTTGATATTCCCGCGTTTTGTCGTCGCTGGCATCACAACTGTCTTTTCCTCGTCCTCGAATTCGGAGCCCGAGAGTAAATCTGCTTTCGTCACAAATTCCGAGATGTCTTCGAATTTCGATAAATCCGGAATTTGTCGATTCACGAGCTTTTTGACGCCCTTGTTGATGCCCACGGGCTGCGGTCGGATGCAATAATGTCGCACATCGATGAGTTTCGTCGTCGGATTGAAGGAAAAAAGCACGCAACGCTTCAAATTGGACAACTTAACGGTCGATAAATTGATTGCCGGGAACATATTTTGGAAAGTGTGCGTCATGAGTTTCATGTGTTTCGCATCGCCGCTCGCGGAAAATCCATTCAAAATGACAATTGGCGGCTGATGGTAGCAATCCTCGTCGAAATATTGCGTTTTCATGGAAGAGACGACGTCACGGGCGAGCGTGTATTGATGCACTTTGAAGGTCAGCGTGGGTCCTTTGGGCATTCGGGCGATTTTTAGCGACAATTGGGTCTCGGTTTGCGTGAAAATGCACATGTTCGAGACGTGAAAGATGCCCGAAAGGGAGACAAAGTCCTTGATTTTGTTGCAACGGCGTTCCTTGAGATGTGTTGCGGTATAAGGCTCCATTACGCGACGCAAATCTCGACAAATGTGCTGAACGTTTCGGTTTCGGATGCCGCGCGAGATCACAAATGAATGAGGCGCAAGTTTATCTTCCAAACGCTCTTCTTGCGGCATCGTCGGAGGCTTTTTTGATTTTTTCGTGTGGCGTTTTTTCTTCATTTTTGGGGTTTTTTAAGAGAATTTTTACTAAACGAAAACAATTCTCACGTGTATTTCTTGTTTTTGTACGTGCGACGTTGCGTGTACGGGTTCTATAGTGTTTTGACAGCTTTGAGTAGAGATGTGAAAAGTGACTTTTTAATATTTGAATAAAAAAATTTTCAAATAAAAATTCGAAATTTTTAGAAATTGTTTAAAATTCCAATAAAAAAAATAAATAAATAAAACAAAATAAAATAAAATTGAAAATATAAAAGATAAATTTTTATCCATTTGGAGCAAAATTTGACAAAAATTGCTTTGACACAGTTTTTGACACAGTTTTTTTGCTCTTGATTTAGTTTTTAAAACAAAACTATGTCAAAGAAAAAAAATTTTTTCAGTTTCAATTTTTTGGCAGTTTTGAGTTGCAAAATGATTAAAAATGATAAATTAGAATCCAAGCAAGATTTGACAAAAATTGCTTTGACACAGCTTTGACACATTTTTTGGCAGTTTTAAGTTGCAAAATGATTAAAAATGATAAATTAGAGCCCTCTGACAAATTTCAATCCATTTGGAGCAAGATTTGACAAAAATTGCTTTGACACAGTTTTTGACACAGTTTTTTTGCTCTTGATTTAGTTTTTAAAACAAAACTATGTCAAAGAAAAAATTTTTTTCAGTTTCAATTTTTTGGCAGTTTTAAGTTATAAAATGATTAAAAATGATAAATTAGAGCCCTCTGACAAATTTTCATCCATTTGGAGCAAGATTTGACAAAAATTGCTTTGACACAGTTTTTGACACAGTTTTTTTGCTCTTGATTTAGTTTTCAAAACAAAACTATGTCAAAGAAAAAATTTTTTTTCAGTTTCAATTTTTTGGCAGTTTTGAGTTAAAAAATGATTAAAAATGATAAATTAGAGCCCTCTGACAAATTTTCATCCATTTGGAGCAAGATTTGACAAAAATTGCTTTGACACAGTTTTTGACACAGTTTTTTTGCTCTTGATTTAGTTTTTAAAACAAAACTATGTCAAAGGAAAAAATTTTTTTCAGTTTCAATTTTTTGCAGTTTTGAGTTATAAAATGATTAAAAATGATAAATTAGAGCCCTCTGACAAATTTTTATCCATTTGGAGCAAGATTTGACAAAAATTGCTTTGACACAGTTTTTGACACAGTTTTTTTGCTCTTGATTTAGTTTTTAAAACAAAACTATGTCAAAGGAAAAATTTTTTTTTTTCAGTTTCAATTTTTTGGCAGTTTTGAGTTATAAAATGATTAAAAATGATAAATTAGAGCCCTCTGACAAATTTTTATCCATTTGGAGCAAGATTTGACAAAAATTGCTTTGACACAGTTTTTGACACAGTTTTTTTGCTCTTGATTTAGTTTTTAAAACAAAACTATGTCAAAGAAAATTTTTTTTTCAGTTTCAATTTTTTGGCAGTTTTGAGTTGCAAAATGATTAAAAATGATAAATTAGAGCCCTCTGACAAATTTTCATCCATTTGGAGCAAGATTTGACAAAAATTGCTTTGACACAGTTTTTGACACAGTTTTTTTGCTCTTGATTTAGTTTTTAAAACAAAACTATGTCAAAGGAAAAAATTTTTTTCAGTTTCAATTTTTTGGCAGTTTTGAGTTAAAAAATGATTAAAAATGATAAATTAGAGCCCTCTGACAAATTTTCATCCATTTGGAGCAAGATTTGACAAAAATGGCTTTGACACAGTTTTTGACACAGTTTTTTTGCTCTTGATTTGGTTTTTAAAACAAAACTATGTCAAAGGAAAAAATTTTTTTCAGTTTCAATTTTTTGGCAGTTTTGAGTTGCAAAATGATTAAAAATGATAAATTAGAGCCCTCTGACAAATTTTCATCCATTTGGAGCAAGATTTGACAAAAATTGCTTTGACACAGTTTTTGACATAGTTTTTTTTCTTGATTTAGTTTTCAAAACAAAACTATGTCAAAGAAAAAATTTTTTTTCAGTTTTGAGTTACAAAATGATTAAAAATGATAAATTAGAGCCCTCTGACAAATTTTCATCCATTTGGAGCAAGATTTGACAAAAATTGCTTTGACACAGTTTTTGACACAGTTTTTTTGCTCTTGATTTAGTTTTTAAAACAAAACTATGTCAAAGGAAAATTTTTTTTTCAGTTTCAATTTTTTGGCAGTTTTGAGTTGCAAAATGATTAAAAATGATAAATTAGAGCCCTCTGACAAATTTTCATCCATTTGGAGCAAGATTTGACAAAAATTGCTTTGACACAGTTTTTGACACAGTTTTTTTGCTCTTGATTTAGTTTTTAAAACAAAACTATGTCAAAGGAAAAAATTTTTTTCAGTTTCAATTTTTTTGCAGTTTTGAGTTGCAAAATGATTAAAAATGATAAATTAGAGCCCTCTGACAAATTTTCATCCATTTGGAGCAAGATTTGACAAAAATTGCTTTGACACAGTTTTTGACACAGTTTTTTTGCTCTTGATTTAGTTTTCAAAACAAAACTATGTCAAAGGAAATTTTTTTTTTCAGTTTCAATTTTTTTGCAGTTTTGAGTTATAAAATGATTAAAAATGATAAATTAGAGCCCTCTGACAAATGTCAATCCATTTGGAGCAAGATTTGACAAAAATTGCTTTGACACAGTTTTTTTTTCTTTAAAAAAAGAATTAAAAAAATAAAAAAATTAAGAAAAATTTTTAAATTTTGAAAAAATTACAAAAAAAAAATAAAATAAAATTTTATTAAATTTAATTTTAAAATTTGAAATTTTTTAATTTTTTTTTTCTTTTTGAAAAAAATTATAAAATTTTCTTTCAGTTTTTAATATTGAAATGTTGAAATTATTATTTATTTTTTTTTTGAGAAATTAAATGTATTATTTCTGTTTTAAAAAATTAATTAACTTTAATTAAATTATTTTTTAAAATTAATTTTTTCATAATTTTTTTTTAAAGAGAATTGAAAAAATATTTAAAAATTTTTTTTAATATTTAAAATATATTTTTTTTCTTTAAAATAATTTTCTATAAAATTTATTTTTTTTATATTTTTTTAAAAATTTTGAAATTATTTATTAAAAATTTCTTCAAAATTAAATTTTTGAAAAAAAAATTTGATCAAAAATTTATTCAAATATTCGAAAAAAAAGTAATTAATTTTTGACATCTTTACTCATTCGGAACGAAATTTGACATCCCAACAGCTGATTTCTGTTTTGACTGATTTTTCCCGGGGCCCAACCAAAATGCTAAAACTACTCAGAGCTTCCCCAAACTTTCGGGCCTTCAGCACAATTGTCAACCCGAGCAAAAATACCGTGAGTGTCGGAGGCGTCAATTACGAAGCTGACAACTTCACAAACATCACAGAGAAAATTTTGTCGTACAACGGCCGAAACTTGCATCTGCAAAAAAATCATCCGCTCTCAATTTTACGGCAAAAAATCGTAAATTACTTCTACACTTCGTATCTCAACAACAAAGGAAATCCCCTGTTTTCCGTTTACGACAGTTTGAGTCCAATTGTGTCAGTGCAACAGAATTTCGACAATTTGCTGATTCCAAAAGACCATCCAAGCCGCGCAAAAGGCGATTGTTATTACATAAATCAAAATTTTTTGTTCCGCGGGCACACGACAGCGCATCAAGTGGACCTCATCCGATCGGGTTTGGATAATTTTTTGATTGTTGGCGACGTTTATCGACGAGATGAGATCGATTCGACGCATTATCCGGTCTTTCATCAAATTGACGGCGTGAGAATCGTTCATCGGGACAAACTTTTCGGCGATTCGATGGATTTGGAGATTTTCGAACAGCATTACAAGACAAATTTGAACAAAAATATTCCGCCGGAGGACTTGCAAAAGTGCATCGATCAGAATAAACAACCGAATCACACGTTGGAAGCAGTAAAAGTCATGGAACATGAACTCAAACAAATTTTAAGCGAACTCGCGAAAACACTTTTTGGCTCAAAAATCGAATGTCGATGGGTCGACACTCATTTTCCCTTCACGCAACCCTCGTGGGAGCTCGAAATCCTTCACAAAGGCAAATGGATCGAAGTTTTGGGCTGCGGCATCATGCGGGACGAAATTTTGCAAAATACTGGCGTGACAAATTCCATCGGATACGCCTTTGGTCTCGGGCTTGAGAGACTCGCGATGATTCTTTTTGACATCCCCGACATTCGGCTGTTTTGGAGTCGCGATTCGGGCTTTTTGAGTCAATTCGACGAGAAAAAACCGATTAAAAAAATGAAATATAAGCCAGTTTCGAGTTTTCCGCAATGTCCGAACGACATTTCCTTTTGGCTGCCAGAAACGATGGATTTGGAGGCGTTTCCGGCGAACGATTTGTTTGACATGGCACGCGACATTGGCGGTGATGTCATTGAACAAGTAAGAATTTTTTTAGTGAAATTGGCAAAAAATGATCTAATTTGTTTGTTTTTCGTAGATTTCGTTAAAAGATAAGTTCACACATCCCAAAACAGGTAAATCGAGTTTGTGCTATAAGATTGTCTATCGACATATGGAACGTACGTTGACGCAGGAGGAAGTCAATGAGATTCATAAGAAAATTGGGGAGACGTTGGCGGAAAAATTAGGAGTCGTTATACGATGAAAAAGTTGATTTTTTAGGAGAAAAATAAAAAGAATTAAAATAAAAAAAAATTTTTTGAAGTTTTTCAATTTTTTTAAGGTAAAAAGCAATTTTCATTAAAAAATTAAAAAAAAAAATGAAAAAGTAATATAATTATTTAAAAATATTTTTTAAATAGATTTTTTTCATTTTTTTTAATAGATTTTAAATTTCATTATTTAAAATATAAAAAAAATATTTATAAAAATATCAATGAAATATTTAGAAAAAAAATTTAAAATAAAAATTTTTTTTTTAAAACGAAGCAAAAATAAATTATTCGATAATATAACAAAAAAATTAATAAAAATTAAATAAAAAAAAAAAAAAAATAAATAATATAAAATAAAAAATAAATTTAAAAAAATATTTTTAATTATAAAAAATTATCGAAAAAATTAAATCATTTAAAATTATTAAACTTATTCTTGTGATTGTTTTAAGAAAAAAAAATTAGAATTTTATAATTTTTTTTCGTTTTAAAAATAATTAATTTATAATTTTATTGATTTTCAATTTCATTATTTTTTTTTTCAAAAAATAAATTAAAATTTATTTCAAAATAATAATTTTTTTAAACTTTTTCTTGTTATATTTCATAGAAAAAATTTCAGAAAATTAATATCTATTTTATTTTATATTTCGTTTTAAAAAAATAATTAATTCTTTCAAATTATTTCGTTAATTAAAAAAGATTTTCAATTAAAATTTTTAATAATTTTATTAATTATTTGAATAACTTTTTATAATTTTATTTTATAAAAAATTTTATAAAAGAATAAAAAATCAAATTAAAATTTTTTAAAAATAAAAAAAAAATTAAATAACTAAATTTTTCATTATAAATTAATTTTTAAAATAATTTTTTAAAATTATTTTTAATGAAAATTGCAGTTTTTCAAGACGAATTGTTACTAAAAAAATTATTTAAAAATTTTCTCCTAATTTTTTCAACAAATTTTTTAATTTTTTTTATAAAATTTTAAATTTTCTTGACTCTAAATCTGAGATTTCATAAATTTTTTTTTAATAATTTTAATGAGAAATTTTATAAAAAGCAAAAATTAATAAAAACAAGTCAGTCAATGATTAGAAAAATTTTTTATTTCAAATAATTTCCTGTAAATAATTTTGAATATCTTGATTTGCTTCAATTTAATAACTCCAAATATCACCTTCGAAATATATTTTTTTCAATTAATTCCACATTATTTTAAGTAACTTTTTTCAATCAAGACTTTTGTAAATAAGAAAAATTTTAAAAATTAAATGCATGGCACGCATGCAGGCAGACATGTCAAAATGCACCGAAAATCCGACGTACGAGATCCGTGAATCATCATGAGCTTGGAATCATTTTTTTTTGTTGTATTAAAGTAGCGAAAAAATCTACTTTTGAGGCTGTTGAATGTTATGCACGACTGGCTTCGGGACATTTTGCACGGGTTTCTGATGATGCGCCGGATGCTCTTTGTGTGACACGTTATGCGTGTCTTTACTCGTTGCCACGACGTCTGTTTGCACAGCTGGCGCCGGATTCGACAAGCCAATTACCTCGACGGGATCTTTGCCAGGTCGCTCAGCGTTTGTACTTTTGTGTTGCACGATTCGCATGCCGCCAGCTTTCACTGAGTTTTTTGAGAAAATTTAGAAAAAGAGATTAAAATTTGGATTTGGGGACAAAATAATAACAACTGTTGCATAAGACAACGAGAAAGATAAGAAAACACACAAAGAAATGGAGATTTTTCGGGTGTTTCTGTGGAGTTTTGTACGTGAGACAAAAGAAATTTTCAAAAATTGTCTCAAAAAAGGAGATTTTTGAGGGATTTTTTGATGAAAAACTCACCTGCAGGCGGATGTCCTGCTTTAAGTTTTTGCTCTTCATCAGCCATCGTTCAAAAATGATAATTTTGAAATTATTTCTGATTGGAATTTTATTGCGTTGTGATTATGAATAGTATGTGGCAATAGCACTTGACACCAACACAGTTTTGACGTTTGAGCCTAATGGGAATTCTTTGTGATTTTTCGTTTGAATTTCGTCAACATGATATTTCAGTTAAATTTTTTTGAAAATATTTTTAATAAAAAAAAAATAATTTATTAAAATTTTAATATATTTTATAAAAAAAATCATTTAAAATTTTATTGTTTTAACGAAATTTTGACATTTCAAGAAGAAAAATTGTGAAAGTTTACAAATATTTAATTTTATTTTTCATTATAATATATTAATAATCATTATTATTTAAATTATTTAAAAAATATTTAAATTAAAAAATTTATAAAAAAATAATGAAAAAAAAAATTTATTAATAAAATGTTATGAAAAAAATGATTTTAATTAAAATTAAATAGAAATAATTTAAAATAAAATTTACAAAAATACCTAATAAAATTTGCAAAAATATCTAATAATTTTTAGAATATTAAATAAAAAAAATTAAATAAAATAAAAATATGAATTAAAAAAAAAAATAAAAAAAAATTTTGTAAAAATATAAATTAAGTTTGCATTAATTTTTAAAATATATTTTTTTGTTTAAATAATTTTTTTTTATTATTAAAAAAAGTCAAATTTATTAATTTAATTTTTTTAATAAATATTTTAATTTAAATAAAATTTAAGAAAAAAAAAATAAATAAATTAAAAAAAAAAATTAATAAAAAAAAATTAATAAAAATAATTGAATAATTTTTTTTATGAAAACTGATGAATTAAAAAAATTAAAAATAATTTACCTTTGAAATAATTTTTAAAAAAATTTTTTGTTAAATTTTTAATTTGTTTTTTTAAATAAATTTTTAAGTTAAAATAAATAAAGTCACATTTATTATTTGATTTTTTGAAAAATATTTTAATTACAAAAAAATACATTTAAAAAAAAATTTTGGAAAATTTTAAATACTCACCTTGATATTCACAAAATTTCCAATTAAATAAAAAACAAAATTTTATTTTGCAGAACAGTTATAACATTTTATAATTTTTCTTTATTAATGTTGCTTTTTATGTTTTATTTATTTTTTTAATTATATAATTTTAATAATAATGCAATCTAATTAATTAATTATTTATTTTATTTTTAAGAGCTCTTTCAAAAGTAAAACCTTTAAATATTAACAACTGCATCGTTATTTTAGTTGCTTTTTTGAACATTGATACCATTTTTATTGTATTTCGTTATTTTTTTAACACTTCAACATTTATTAATTTTTTAAACAAAAATTTTCTTTATTTTTTTTGGCACAAAATTATTCGTGTCTTTAATGCCCTATTATAAAATTAAAAATTCGTTTTTTTAGCTTTCCACTTTTTTTACGTGAATTTTTTTAATTTCTCAAAATTTTGAGAAAATTTTCGGAGACATTTAGTGGCGCTTTTCTAAAAATTAAGATTTCTACAACTTCTAGTAAAAATCACAAATTGATAAAACACTTACAAGATTTTTTTTTCTTAATTTAATTTTTTTTTTAAAGAACACTCCTCGTCTCATTTAAAATTTTTTGTTAAATATTTTTAAGATCATAAGCACGTTTTACATCTTTTTTTTATTCTTTACCGTTTATTTAATTTTTAATTTAAAAATTTCTGAATATGACATTTATTGAAAAAATAGGCCCTAAAATACGATTTTTTAGTGCAGTTGATAAAGTTATAAGTGCTACTGAAAGAAAACTCTCATTTTTTAGGTATTTTTCAACGATTCTGTTTTAAAAGCGTTAAATTTGTAGCAAAGTTTCTCATAAAATAGTTTCTATCTAACTTTTTAAATATTTCTTTTAAAGACTTAACAAGCATTTATTTGTATTTATGTTTTCTTTGTAGTTTTTTTTTATTTATTTTTAAATATATAAGCTAAAAAATAGTCTTTCTTATTTTTTTTAAAGAGAAAGTTGTGGTGTTTTTTTTAGGAAAAGTTTTTTGTGCTCTATGATTTTTTTTAAAGTAAAAATTTAATGAAAATTTTTTTTATTTAAATTTTTTAGGAAGGTTCTGATATTCGAATTTTGATAATTTTTTCATGATATTTTGAGCTCAAATTCTTAAAATTTATTAATATGTTTTTTTTGTAGATTACGTTTTTTTATTTTATTTTTTTTGTTCTCTTTCTCTAATTATTAGAGTCTCTAATGAAGCATGAAAAGTGAAAGGATTCCAAATATTTGTGGGAAATTCATCGAGAAATTTACTCTTCTTCGACATTGACTTTCGACAAGGTGAGCAGGATCATTGTGAGTTCCTTTCGGGAAACTTTGCCGTCTTTGTCGTAACCTACGCCACGCATAATTGTGTCTTCGATGTCGGTTAAATCTTGGGCATCGTAGTCCTGAAAAAAGGTAAAAAAATTGATAAAATTTGAAAATTACAAATTTTTAACCACGTGACCTAACCCAGTTGATATTTTAAAAATTTTGCCCAGATAACAATTTATATTTTAATCTCATAAGAAATTTTGCATCTTCCCAATACACATTTTGAATTTTCGTCCCTATGTAAATTTTAAAATTATCGAACCAATGCACATTTTTTAAATTTTAACCACGTGACTCAATCTAAATTAAAAATTCTTAATTTTAGCCCAATACAAATTTTTTAAAGTATTTTTTTTTTAATTAATAAATTTTAAGTTTTTGCTCCGTTTTTATCCCATAGCAAATTTTACAAAAATTACATTTATAAAATTTTGTAAATATTCATTTAAAATTTAATTCAATCAATAATTATAACTAACTTTTTTGCCCTGTGTAAATTTTAAATAAAGCAAATACTAACCCAATGCAAAATGTCTAAAATTTTAACCCAAATGGATATTTTTATTTTTTGCCCCAATGCACATTTTAATTTTTCGAATTCCGTAATTTTTGATAATGTTTCAGACATTTTATGAATTTTTAATTAATTTTTTTTTTCGTTAAATTAAATTTTTACCCAATAAATTTAAATTTTTAACCCAATGCACATTTTAAAAAACCCAATTTACATTAAAAACGATTAAAAATTTTCATCCCAATGCACATTTTAAAAATTTTAACCACGTGACTCAATCTAAATTCGAAATTTTTAATTTTAGCCCAATGCAAATTTTAAGTAATTTTTTCAAATTTTAATTAAAATTTTACATTTTATGAATTTTAATAAATTATTGTGCGGATTCGTTTAAAAATAAAATAAAATTATTTAATTTAATAATTTTCCATAAATTTTTTTTAGCCCAAAGCACATTTTAAAAAATTTTTCCCAATGCACATTTTTCAATTTTTTTAAAAACAAAGTTCAGTAAAAAAAAATTCAAAAACTCACCTTTTTCACTAATTCCAACAAATCTTTTAGGAAACCACGTAACTCTTCATTTTCTATGCTGCCATTATTATCCTGCCGAAGAAAATTTTTGAATGAAATTAACAAACAAAAGCACGACAGATTATCAAATTAAAATCCTTACCCGATCATACAAAGCAAACACCTTTTCAATATCCTCCTTTGTTAGTTTTGCAGCACCCTTTTCGGCAAGAGAGACAAGAGAGATAGAGAAAACAGTTCACTTGAGTCAAGAGGCATCAAAATGTATAAAGTTGTGATAATAGTCATGATAATACATTGACGTCCCTCTTAACACGTTTCGACATGCCGGAGACCACAAAAAGGATGGGCGAAATTCATTAATTTTCATTTTTTTTTGCATGTCGATGGGATGGAGGAACATCAATGGATTTCATGAATTTTTATGTAAACAATTGAACTGTAACAACATGCAATTTAACTTCCTGCCAATCAACGTCTTTTACGCTGAGAAGCCGTTTTTTTCGTGTGATAGCTTCATTTATTAGGGAACACATGCCGTGAACAATGCAAAAGCTTTAATTCTACAAGCAGCTCTGTGCAAGTAATAAAAATTAAGGAAAAAAAATTTTTTTTTAAATTGAGGAAAAAAATTTTAAAAAGTTGTAGAAGAGAAAAAAAAATTGATGAAAAAAATTAATTAATAATGAAGAGATAGAAGAAATAGAGAAAAAACGATAAATAGAGGAAAATGTTTTTTTTTTACACAATCAACATTGAAACGATAAACAAAAACAAAAATAAACGAAAAACAAAAAATTTACTCACTTCAATACCTTCCTTTTATATTTTTCAATAAAAGTTGTTCGAAGTGTGTGTTTTTTACCCCATAGAAAGGTTTTTTTTGTGTTGTAGCGCAATATTTCACAATGATAGTGCAATATTGATAAAGTGTGATTTTGTGATCAGTACAACGAGCGACAACAAGAATGTTGTTTTCGGTTTTTGTGTATTTGAATTTTTTTATCGAAACATACAAAGAGAGAGAGAGAAAAAGAGAAGAGAAAAAAATAACAAGAAGAAATGAAGTGAAAAAAATACATAAATAAAATAAAGGTGCAAGGAAAAAATCTATTGTTATAAAGTTGTAAATATATTTTTTTTATTGGTCGAGAGCGATTTGCAAAAAGGAATAAATTCAGTAGTTTTTAGACGATTTATGAGGTTATGAGCAAAAAATATAATATAAATAATTTTTTGCTCCATACATGATTTTTTTAAAATTTATTTTTAAATAGTAATATTATTCCTTTGTTCTTTGAAAAATTTTTAAAGAAAAATTAATTTTCTCATATTTTTATTAATTTTAAAATATTCTCATATTTTATTTAAAAAAAAGTAATTAATTTAATTAAAATTTATTCAACCAAATTTATTCAAATTTTTTAAAATATTTTTTAAATAAATTAAAAATTTATTATGAATTAAAAAATTAAAATTAAATTAATTTTTTTATTAACTAATTTATTTTTTTAATTTTTAATTTATTTTATAAATAAATAATTTAAAATTAAATTATTTTTAATTTTATTTATTCGTATTTTTTCCATATATTTTATTATTTTTTTAAATTTAATAAAATAATATTCTTCAAAATAAATAAAAAAATTAAATAAGTTAATAAAAAAATTAATTTAATTTTAATAATAATTTTTGAATTTATAATAAATTTTTAATTTATTTAAAAAATATTTTTAAAAATTTATTTTATTAATAAGGTTGAATAAATTTTAATTAATTTATTTTTATTTCTAAATTTTACTTTTTTTTAATTTAAAGTTACATGAAAAAAAAAATATTAAAAATTTATTCAATTAATAAAATTCAATAAATTTTAATTTATTTTATTAATTTAATAAAAATTGAAATTTTTAAATTAATTTTTTTTTAATTTAAATTTTTTAATTCAAAAATTTATTTTTTTAAAAATTATTAAAATTTTCAACAAATTTCAATTTTTTTATAATTTAATTTTAATTTATTTAATAATTTTTTTCAATTCAAAAATTATTTTATATTTTTTTTAATATTTCTAAAAAATTTTGTTAAAAAAAATAGTTAATTAATTTAATTATTTTTTTTAAATTAATTAAAATTTTAGTTTATTTTATTTAATTTTTTTTTAAATTGTTTTAAAAAATATTTTTTCATATTTTTAGGGAAATTTGATGAAAAAATTAAAAATTTTGTCTCAAAATTATTTGTTTCGAAACTTCAAAAACCCTTCCTTGATGTCAAAAAGATTTCTCATCATGGATCGTCACCTCATGTCGTTCCAATTGACACACGACAACGAAAACAACACTTTACGAGTCGATTATTTTATCATTTCTTTCTGTAAAAAACGTGTAAAAATGCGAACGCGACACGATTTTTTTTTGTAACATAAAAGAAATTGCGTATGTGACTCGCATATCATTAACAAACCCTCATGAGGAGCAGAAAGAATAATAAAAATCGTTGATTGAAGTATAAATAAGTCGATTTCAACAAAAACAAATAGTTTTCAAGTCATTTCTTTCCGAGATGCAGAAATTGCAATTTTTCAATAAAAATATTTTTTTTTTTATTAAATATTTACACACATTCGTTATGATGGCAAGAAATAAAAAATAATGCTCTTATATTTATTTTATTTTAAAGTAATCGAGCACACATTGCTCATTCGGTCGAACAGAAAAGAAAAAGTTCTTTTTCTCAATTTATTCCGAACCGATAGATGATGTGTCTGTGGTCGGATATGAAATTCCGTGCACGAAAATGGGAGGCGAACGTTACATTACGAGCTATTAAATGGCATTTCATTCGCGTGTATCTACTGGCCCGTAGCGCAGAATTGAGGATTGAGGCAGAATTGAAATTGGTACTAAAGGAGAGATAGTCGATCGACCTTCAACGTCAAACACACGAGAGAGATAAGGAAAAAAGGAAATGCCATAAAAACCTTTATATATCCTATTAAATGTGATGTGAAATAAAATAACAAGCATCTTACGTAAGAAGTAAGAAGATGGAGGAAGGTAATGGTCTGCCGTCGTTCAAAGGAGAAGACGACGGGAAATTCTCACATTATCACCATAATTTCACGTTTACATTGTTAAATTTTCGTCAAAATTTATGACGAGCTATTTTCTCCGCGTTACTTGTAGGAAAATCATGATTTGTTGGCTTGTTTATGTCGTGCGATGTTTGTTTAGGTGTAAAAGTAAAGAAGTTGCCCGACAAATCACTTTAACGTCAAAAGTTCATGACGATAATTTCAAGGGATATTTTTTCGTTCAAGTCAGGTAACTTTAAGATTTTTTTTTAATTTAGTAAAAATTTTATTTTATTTTAAAATTGTGTCAAAGTCAATATTTAAAAATTATTTTTTTTTTTATTTTAAACAAATAAAATTTAATCAATTATTTTATTTTTAATTTAATTTTTTTGTTTAAAAAATTATTTTAATTTTTATTAATTAATTTAGAAATAAATTAAAAAATTATAAATTTAGAATTAAAAAAATTAACTAAATTCACTAATTTTAGTTAAAAAAAATATTTTTAAGATTACTTAAATCAATTTGAGTAAAAAAAATTTACTTATTAAATTTATTTTTTTTTAAATTGTAAAATTATTTTTCAAAATATTTTCTTTAAATTTAAATAAAAAACAGAAGAAAAAAAAATCAAAAAAATTTTATTACAAAGTATTTTGCGTTCACTTTAAATTATTTTAAGTTCATTATTTTAAAATTACTTAAATTTAAAAAAAAATATTTTTTTTTAATTTAAAATATTAATAAAAAATATTTTTTTCTTATTTTTTTTTAAATATTTTTTTGATTTTCAATTAATTTTTAAATTTATCAATTGAGAACTAAATTAATTTTTTATTCATATTTTTTTCGATAATTTTTTTATTAGTTTATAATTCAATTTATTAATTTTTTTAATTAAAAAATATTTTTAAAAAATTAATTTAATTAATGATTAAATAAATTTCAAAATTCTCTTATTTTTAAAATTTATTTTATTTTTTTGAATTTTTAACAAAAAAAATATTAATTATTAAATTTTGTTTTTTTTTTTTTATTTAAAAAAAAGTTATTAATTTTTAAATTAAGTAATTCAGAACGATTCAGAATTAAATAAATTTTATTTTTTTATTTAAAAATTTTTCAATTAAAAAATATTTTTTAACTTTAATTTTATTAATAAAGTTCGTTAAATTTTAATTATTTAATTTCTTAAATTTTTCTTATTTTTTAAAAATATTTTTTTAAATTTTGAAAAATACTGAAAAAAAAAATTAAAAATTTTCTCAAATTTTCCAATGAAAAAAAAAAATAAAATAACTTCATTACTTTTTAATTTTTTTTTGCTTCAGAATCGCATTTACTTCAGCTGTCCAAAGTAAATGTACAAATCAATCATTTACGAACTTGTTGCCCATTTCGTTACTAATAATTATCGATTTTCCTTCCGTCATGATAAAAAATTCGAAATATCAACCAAAAATTAGGTCATTCATATTTTACTGCACATTTTTGCAGTTTCTGTTTGCCAAAAAAAATTTTTTTTTGTGTTGGTCCAAATTATGGCTTAATAATTCCTTGGCAAGTTTCCACTTTTTAACAGGCTTCATGTGACTGCTCGTCGTTCATTTTCACGCTTTCCAACTTTTTTTGTCTGCACGTGGCAACAATTTAAAAAAAAAACTTCAAGAGTCACTTTAAAAATTTTTAATTGCTTGCGTTTACGAAAGCCATAATCCCCTTTCAGTTCTCTTTTCATTCAAAAAATTTTTATTTTTTTTTTGTTTTAATATAAAAACGTCAAGTTTCATTCTTTCAAGTGCTCTGTTTGTTTCGTGCTTTAAAATTCAAATAAATGATGGTCTTTTTTTGTGTTTTTGCTCTCGTAGTAAGCTTATCTGATCCATCTTTCGGCAAAAAATGACACAAAAGGAATCCTTTCCTCCCATTTTCTTTAATTTTTTCTTCGCAGATTGACGAGACACGTTTAATCCTTTTTTTCGTAGTTTTTCTTGTGTAAATAACGAACAAATCGGATCTTGAATTTTTCGCATTGTCTTGTAATCCGCTTTAATAATTCTCAATTTTCTCCTCCCAACGCGATTCGTAACGACGAACGGGTGACGATCTCTTTGTTTAATTAAAATGATAATGACAAAAATAATATTCGAGAAATCTTTGGGATGAGAAAAAGTAATAATCTGATATTTTTTCATATATTGTCGTCCCATCTGGCACTCATTCGCATTCGCAAGAAAAGGTGTCACAATCACTTAAAGGAATTAATTTAACAGTAATTTATTGTCAAAAATGTGAAAAATTGAAAATGGAGACGATTGGTAGTTTTTTTTTAAATTTAAAATTATTTTACTTTTAATTTAATTATATTAAAAAATTAAATTAAAAAAAACAATTATTTAATTTTTTAAATTTTAATTAAATTTAAATAAGTTTAAAAATTTAAAATTAATTTATTTAATTAAATTATTTTTTTTTTTAATTTTTATTTAATTTTTTAAATTTAAATTAAATTTAATTAAAATAATTTAAATTTTATTATTTTAAATTAAAAAAAAAATTAAATTCAATTTAATTTATTTTTCTTTTATTTTATTATTATTTTATTTTTTAAAATTTTATTTAAAATTTATTTTAAGTAATAAAATATTAATTTTAATTAAATTGAATTAATTTTTTTTTTCAATAAAATTTAAATTATTTTAATTTTTTAAAAAATTTATAATTTAACTTAAATTTTATTTAATTTTAATTTAATTTAAATTTTTTTATTTAGCTAAATTTATTTTTTTTTATTTTAAATTTGAAAAAAAAATTTTTTTTTATTTAAAAATTTTGATTTTTAAATTTAAAATTATTTAATTTAATTAAATTTCAGATTCAATTGAAAAAAAAAATGTGCTTCACTAAAAATTTTTTTACATGTAGAAATTCACACAAAAATAAAAGGCTAAAGTTAATTCAAAAAACAAAACATTGAACAAAAAATAAAAGTTAGCTCGCCTATATGAATAAATTTAGAGCAAAAAAACTACCGAAGGGATGCATAAAAGCTCAGATTTAGCGCAAAAATAAAAGTTTTTTTCTATTAAAGTTATTCTATATGAAAAATCACAAAAAAGAAGAAAACAAAAATATACAAAAATTATAATAATAAAGTGAAAATAAACTTTCTATGAAAGTTTTGCCTGATGTTACATCGATACATTTTAATAATTTATTCGAAAAAAAAGAAGAGACAAAACAAAAATCGTCCCTAATCAAGTAAAAAAGGTATGAAGAGTGGAATCAAAACACATGTTAAATCTTACCTTGAAAACTTGACGACACAAAAAGTTTTCCTTGACTGGAAGTAGTCTGAAACGAAAAAACACGCATGGAATGGGATCTCATGAGTAAAAGTTTTGTTCATTAATTATTTAGAAAATATTTTTTTTGTCTACCGAAATGATTTATTTACATCATTTAAAAGGGACTTTATTCGATTGGGGATCATCGTACCGTTAAATGATTAAAAAAACGAGGATTATCCTTCGTTTGTGGTTCGTAAAAGACTTTTTTTTAGAGCTAAAGGTGATAAATGTTACTTACTTTGCCATTTCAGATAATTGCAAACGTCCATCTTTATTGGCGTCGAATACCTGAAGCTGTAAAAAAAGGTTGTCAATTTTTTATTACGGGTTTTTATCGAGTTTTTGTTTATTTTCATTACAGAAAAAGAAAAAAAGAGGGAAGAATCCCATTTTCTGATGAAATTTTGTTGAATAATATTAAAGTTGAAGAAAAAAATTTAAGGTAAGTTTTAAAATTTGTATTAAAAATTAAATTTATTATTTTTTGACAGAAATTTTTTAAATGTCAATTCAAAAATTAACCGTTAAAAATTTTAAAAATTATTTTTTGAATTAAAACTAAAGGAAAAATTTTCAGATTATTTTTTTAAGTATAATTAATTTTTTTTAATGTTTTAAATGTCTCTTAAAAATTTAAAAAAAAAAATTTAGATAATTTTTAAAATTTAAATTGATTTTTTTTTATTTTTTTCAAGATTTTTTTAAATGTCAATTAAAAAAATTTGTAAAATAATTTTTTGAATTTTTAACGGTCATTTTTTAAATTGACATTTATAATTTTATTTTTGTAAAAAATAAAAAAAAAATTTTTGAAGTAAAGCTGAAGCAAACAATTTTTAATTAAGTTTTAAATTTTTTATTAAAGTAAATTTCTTTTTTTTGACTGGAAATTTTTTTAAATGTCTATTCAAAAAAATGACCGTTAAAAATTTTAAAAATTATTTTTTTTTAATTTTTAACGGACAATTTTTGAAGTGACATTTAAAAAATTTTCTGTACAAATTTTAAAAAAATATTTCTTGAGCTCAAACTGTAGGAAAAATTTTTGGGTTGTATTAAAAATATTTTTTTTAATTTTTATCAAGAAAATTTTTTAAATGTCAATTCAAAATTTGACCGTTAAAAATTTAAAAATTATTTTTACGAAAAAATTCAAACCAAGCATTAAAGAAAATTAAAGCAAATACTCCAAAAATAATTTTCAAAGCAATTTTTCAAATGAAAACCATTTCCTATCACTTTTGATTCTCATTCTGTTACGGACAATCATTTCCTAAAATCTCTTTTAATATACCTCTCTTCATCCCACACAAAGAGGATGAATCTCGTTCATCAAATATTTAAAAGGCACCCTCGACAAAGAAAAAAAAAATGATTGTGAATGATGAAAAAAAAGAAAAATAAACGAAAGCAGCACAGATTTTAACAATGTAAGAACATCTTTTCGGCACAACACAATGGAAAAACGAACGTCTTCAAATCATGTTATCTCGTAGAGACATTTGCCCCTTACGGTTTTTATACCTCAATAAAATACAAAGAATCTCATTTCTCTTGAACAGAGAGCGGAGCGAAAAGGAGCGAGGTTCGTAATAAGCTGTACCTGTTGTGAATATTATTTTTCTTTTGTTGCGAACGTGTCAGGCAGGCAGACGTTCTTGATTCGCATTCTTTTGACAGGAAGCGTTTTTGAACGTCTTACATTTATCTCCTGTTCGTGTAATAAGAGTTCCTCAAAAAAAATCACGACGAAGGAAGAATATGGTAATTGTGTCATACAATGCTCGAGTCAAATTTTGATGAATTTTTCCTCTTTAAAGAGATTTTTTTGCTATTTA
The DNA here is from genome assembly GCF_036172545.1 of Culicoides brevitarsis. NCBI lineage: Eukaryota > Metazoa > Arthropoda > Insecta > Diptera > Ceratopogonidae > Culicoides > Culicoides brevitarsis. The sequence continues at coordinate 3,191,483 of NC_087085.1, forward strand.
AGGAATTTATGAGAAATGGCAAAAAAATTGCCTACATATTTAATTAAATGAAAACAAACTTGGGACTTTTTTTTTCATCGCAGAGTGGATTTAAAAGATAGAAAAAATGATGATGGATTCTTTCATAAATCGCAATTCATCGTCCAATTTTGCGATGTTCATTTTTTTTAACGCATTTTGAAGTGAAAAATTGCTCTTTAAGGGATTTTTTTTTGTTTTTTTTATAAATTGAACTAACTAAAATTATTAAAATTAAAAAAAAAATTAGTTACGTGCCTAAAATTATAAAATTTAGATAATTATATTTTAAATCAAAAATATCTTAATTTTTAATTTTTTTTTTAATTTTAATTAGGTAAAAGTGATTTTTTTTTAATTTTAAAAAATGTTTAAAAAAATAATTATTTTTTTTTTTTATTTATTAAATTAAATATTTTTTAAAATTTATTTTTAATTTTTTTTTTTCAAAATGCGGCTCGTTTTAATTTTTTTTAACTTTAATTAAAAGTGATTTTTTAAAAAATATTTTTAAGAAATAATCGATTAATTTTTATTATTTATTAATTAATTTTTGATTAATTAATTAAGTAATTATTTTTTTTAATTAAATTTTAATTGAAAATTATTTTTTTTTCATTTTGAAAAATATTGAAAAATTTTTTAATATTCAATTAATAAAAATAATTAAAAAATATTAAATAATTTATTAAAAAATAATTTTTAATTAATTGATTATTTTTTTTAATTAAAAAAAAATATTTTAATTAAAAGTGATTTTTTATTCATTTAAAAAAATATAAAAAAAATAATATTATTTTTTTTTATATTTATTAATTCATTTTTTTTAATATTTAATTAATAAAAATAATTTTAAAAAAATATTTAAATATTTATTTTAAAATAAAATAAATATTAAATATTTTGAATATTTTTTTGAAATTTATTTTTTTTTAAATGCGCCTTGTTAAAAAAAATTTAACGCAAAATTTTCTATTTTTTTTTCATGTTCTTCTACATGACGAAGCTCTTATTTTAATGAATTCGCGGAAAAAGTTACTAAACCAAACAAACAAATAAATAAACTTATGATAATATTTATGTTCCGACCAAAGAAAAAAATGAAAACTCACCATCGTGTCTGTGTACTCAATCAATTTATCTTCGGAAACATCGTTGATTTTTTTCGCCTCCTTCAACAAATCGCGCAAAAAGTTCTTCAACTCATCAGCTTCGATGTATCCGCTGTTATCGGAGTCATATTCGCGCCAAATCTACCAAAAACGAGATGATTAATTCGCAAAAAGGCCAAAGTTCGTTACCGATTGAATAACTTACTTTCATAAATTCCACACTCGATTCCAACGGATTATCGAATCTAAACAATAGTAGAAAGTTTTCCTCCATAGGCAGAAGTTGCGCCAACTATGGACACAAAAAAACAATCAAAAAGTGTGTTATTAAGTCATCATGTTAATGTTTTTGTGTCACTCACCTCTCTGATGTCAATTTTGCCGTCTTGGTTGTCGTCATAAGCCTCCATGAAGCAAGACTTCAATTCAGCCAACATGGCATCCGTTACAGCTTCGGGATCGACATCTGTGGCATTTGCACTCGAAACGAATTCGCGAAGGAACCCATCGAGTTCCGTACCTTCGATGTATCCATTGCCTTTAACGAGAGAAACAAACAAACGATTTTCGGTTCATTAATTTTTTTTTGTTTGTCCGTCGAATTATGATGATGCGGATTTTAATTAAGTGGAAATGATATGTCAATAGCGCATCCTTGAATTTCGTAATAATTTGCTCGGTCGAGTGGAAAATTCAAGGAAATTCAAATAAAATAATGAGCGGAGGGAGAGAAACCAGACGTGCCATAAGTGAATAATTATACATTTTCCGTCGCCGCTGTACGTTTTGCATCATTGAATTTCTTGCTGTCTGCTTTTCGTTTTGCCAATGGACTTATTTATTAATTTTGTTCGCCTAGTTTTTCCTCTTTCATTGGAATGAAAAAACTCATTTATCAAGATATCACGCGCACGACAGGAGGCGTTGTTATTATCGAAGTGTTGTGAGGCGAAGTTTACATGAGTTACGAGAGAGAAAAAAAGGTTATTCGGTGAAGGAGATTAGACATTTGAACTTAGATACAATCACACTAACGAGGTTTAGTTGGAAGCGAACGTCAATGGAATTCTGTGAAATTTGTCGTTTTGTGAGGGAATTTTATTTTATTTTTAAATATTTGAGAGATATAATTATACAAACTCTTTAAATTTGAAACATTTTTGGGTTTTTATTTATAAATATATTTTAAGGCGACGCCTTAAATTAAAAATTAGTTTTTTATTGTTTGAAGTGAATAAAATTTTGTCAGTTTAGGCTTCAAAATGTTTAAAAATTAGTTTAATCAAAATTTCAGATTTATAAATTGGTAATACATTCATTGAAACCAATTTAAAGCGTCGCCTTAAAATAAAATTAAATTTTCATGAATCTAAAATCATTGAATATTTTGGATTTTTGAGTTGTATATTAGCTTTTAAAATTGTTCTTCACAGTAAAAAATCTAAATATTTAAATGAAATTTTTAAAGCGTCGCCTTGAATTAAAAAAAAATATAAGTTCTTTTATTAGATTAATTTATTGACATTAAAATTTTATGTATTTAGGCTTTAAAATGTTTAAATTAGTTTCAGAAATTTCAGTTCGAAAATAAATTGTCAAGACATTCATTAAAATCAATTTAAAGCGTCGCCTTAAATATAAATAGTTTCTAAAAAAATTTAATTTCCTGATTTTTTTTTTAAATTTGAGTTTTTTCTTTAAGAATTTATCAAATGAAACAACTTTTTATCTCTTAACTATACAAAAAAACTGGAATGAAATTTAACAAAGCGTTGCCTTATTTAAAATTTAATTTTATTGAAAATTATTTGGAGGACTTGAGCTGTTATTTTAAAGTTCGTTCCTTAAAGTATCGATCTAAATTTTTGACTTTAGTATGAGAAAAATCAATATGATTTTTTTTAAAGCGGCGCCTTAAATTAAAATTTCCTTCATAAAACGTAAAATTTTAACTCTATAGAACGAAAGTTTAGATGAGAATCTATTTTAGAGAATAAATGCACTGAAATAATCTCTTTAGAAACAAAATTTGTAATCAATGTAGCAAACGTAAATACCCATAGTTCAATGTTCTTTTCCACGAATTACATTTGCATCATTCGTTTTTGTTTATTCAATTAATGTTCTCTACTAATCTATCTTTTGAATCTTATTTTAGTTTCTCTTTAGTCTTCAACGATGCATCACATACGAAATTTAATCCTTTTCGTTATTCTACAATTTTGCCTTGGCCAACAAATAGTATACAAGTGCGAAAGATATGGTACAAAGTGCATTTTTTCAAATATTTATCTCCAAAATTCTGAAGACATATACGAACTCACAGCTGAAAATGGAACCAAATTCATCAAGCACGTTGAATTTACATCAAGTAACATTCCGTTCGTTGGAAGTATAATTTGCGAAAGTTTTCCATCGTTAAAAACTTTGAAGATGAACAACGTTGGAGTTCAAAAAATTGACGAGTTTGCCTTCAGCTCTTGTTTAAACTTGGAGGAATTGTATCTTTCCGGAAATGCTTTGAAAAAAATTGAACCAAATACTTTTCGAGGTTTGAAAAAGTTGGAAATTTTGGATGTCAGTCAAAATGAATTAACGGAATTGGATGACTTGAGTTTATTTGCTGAATTACCAAACCTGACTTCGTTAGAGCTCCAAAGAAATAACCTCACAATATTTTTACCGGAATTGCTTAAAAATAATCGAAAACTGAGAAACTTGTACTTGTACTCGAATGACTTGTCAGATTTGGATGTTGAACAATTGTTACGATTTTTACCAAAGCTCAAGATGTTATTCAGTAACGACAATGAAATTGCCTGCCAAAGAGCTTCAGAGTTCATTGAGTTACTGAAATCGAAAAAAATTGAATTTTCCACAGGAGGCGAGTTCAAAAGTCGTTACTATCCAACAAAACGAGTTGCGGATAATTTTAGATGTGTTCCTGATTATGCTTGGACCAAAATTCAAACCACAAGAGACAATGCAAGGATTTTAGAAAAAATTGAAGAATTGGTCAAGAATGGAAATCAAACTAATCGGGCAGTTGAAGAGCTAAAACGGGCATTAGCAAGTACTGATGAAAAATTGTCAGAAATTATTGCTCAAAAGAAGAAGATAGAAGAAAAAATTAAAACGTATGAAGTGAAGTTCATGACAATTGACAAAAGTATTGCAAGTACCAATGAGCAATTTAGAACAATTTTTGATAAATTGTTGGAAATACAAAAAGAATTAAAAAAACGTGGATAGAATCAAGTTAAAGAAACTTTTAGGACTGAATTAAAATTTAAAAAAAGTGATAAGAAAAGTAAAAAAATTAAATTCCTTGAAAATTTCAAGTTCGTTAGAATTGCAAAAGTGATAACCTATTTGACTTATAAAACATTGACTTTAGTTAAAAAAAAATATTAAGAAAAAATTACAAAAAAAAAAAAATTTCAGAATTTTTTTTAAGTTCAATAAATTTGGTTTCAAGTTAAATTTCAATTAAATTAATTTAAATAAAAAAAATTAAATTAAATCAAATTAAATATTAAAATTGAAAGTTTAAATTAAAATTAATATTTAAATTTATTCAATACAGTGACTAAAAGTAAAAAAAAAAAATTAAATTTAAATTAATTTTTAAAATTTCGTTTGATCAAAAAATTTAAAATATTGAACATTAGATAAAATTATAAAATTAAAAAAGTTAATAAAGTGAAATATCTTGAAATTTTGATAAATGAGAAAATTTGCTGAAAAAAAAATATGAATTAATTTAAAGCGTCGCCTTAAAATAAAATTTCCATGAATCTAAAATTATCGGATATTTTTGGATTTTTGAGTTGTATTTTAGCATTTAAAATTGTTCTTCAAAGTATCGAACTAAATATTTGACTTTGGTATATAAAAAATTAATATGAATTAATTTAAAGCGTCGCCTTAAAATACAATTAAATGAAATATCTTGGAGTTTTGATAGATGAGAAATTTTACTTCAAACTACATACTGACTTGATTATAAAGAAAATATCAAAGAAAGTTTATTTCATGACTCGAATGAAGAGAATGCTGGATAAAGAAACGAAATTACTATTCACGGATTTAGTCTCAAACTCTTGGCAAAACATCTCACAAAACGACACAAAAGTTACAAATGCGAGGTGTCGAATAAAAGGAAAATAAAGATAAACTATTTCCTCGAAGCCGTTCTTAAACGCAAAAGTCGAGCAAAGAAAAAGCAAGATAATGACTTTGACTCGAGCAAAACATTTCATTTTTATGAAGCTCATTTAAAACGGTACCGAGACACCTGCTATGACATTCACGCATGCCACACGCTCCTTTTCTCGTCATCATAGCGTAACCTTGAATTACTTACTTACTGCCAAGGGTTCTCTTATGTGCCAATAAAATCTTTGTTTTTAGATGTTTTCGGGGCATGTAAGACCGAATTTGACAGGATGTCGTTGTTTTCCTCTATAGTTTAATCCTTTTATCATTATGACATGGAAATGTGTGTTTGTGACAAACTTTCTCGAATACAAAAAGCGGAAACAAAGCTTTAATTACGCACAACTCAAAGAACGATTTGCAACAGAGACTGAGGAAGGAAAAAAATGGCAAATATTTATTTTTCCCTGATGCGCTCTATTTCGCATCTGACGAATGATAGACAAGCGATTTTTTTGCGTTCCGAGAAATTGCCAATAATGTAAAATTTTTCCTTCCTTGGAGACGCGTCATCAATTGAATTCAATTGCGTTTAATTCGTTTAAAATATTTATTTTCCGAGAGAAAAAAAGAAATCCTGACATTATTAAATTATTTTTATTATCATGACAACTCCCTGGACAAAAGTTGTATGGTGTTCAAATATTAACATTGAAATTTTTGTACATTCATAAATAAATCCGGAGAAGAAGAGTGAGAGGAGCTTGGCATGAATTCGAAACACCTGATGCTATACGAGTTCATTCTGAACTTTTTATCACTCGAATTTTCTCTCAGAGAAAAAAAATGAGAGAATTTTCCTCGAATTTTCTCTGTTTACGATGAATTTTCTCAATTTTCTCCTCAACCCAGTTTCAAGGGGAAATTCAGATACGAGAGAAAAACAGCCAAGTACATTGTTGTGAAGTAAGTACTGTCTATTTCCATTCTGAATATGATAAAATGATGTACTGGACCATCATAACGCAAAACAAAGTTGTGACATACGGAAAAAAATCGATATTTCATTCACGAAGTTTGTTCGTTCCTTACAACGTTATTGAGTAATTTCCGATATAATTTAATCGTAATGAGCTTGATTACCGCACACAACATGATGACAAAATTACGACTCTACTTAGAAAAGTAAGAGAGAGTGGATGAGGACAGTTGTTTTGATTTATTTATAAAAAAATGAGTCCCCTTGATAATCGATAAGACAAGACAAGACAGTCGCTCGTCATCGATTTTCTTGTTTATTTATAGCTTCGAAAGGAGAAAGGAAAACAAATGACAATTAAGTTGAAGGTCGGGCATTTAATCCAGAAAAAGGTAAAATTTTCATTTTTTGGATGGAATTTTGTTCAAGTTTTAATTTAGAGCTTTTGAGAATTTTTTCAGAGGATTTAAAAGCTCTAATTGAAACTTGAACAATTTTTTTTTTCGAAAATTTTTTTCAAATCTTTTAATTTCTTCCTTGCTAAACTGAAACAGTCTTTCACAAATCTGGATTTTTGAACTACGATGGCTTTATTTCTTGTTTTTAAATGTAATTTCATGTCAACTATAAATCATTCTCACTAAATAGAATTCACTTAATGAAGTCATGTGAAAAGTTTTTTTTATGTAGTATGTGGTTTTGTTCTTGTCAAAACTATCTTTATTTAAGTAATTAAGGCTGATACAATAATTAAAAATGTTTTCGATTTTCAAAATTTGACGAAAAAAATAAATGAATAATTTTTTTCATTTTTGAGGTTAGATTTTGAACCTTTGTGTGAATGTAATTTTTTATTATCAAATTTTATTTTTATAAAATTTTTATTATTTTTATAATTATTAAATATTTTGTAAAGTTATTTTTTTTGTAAATACAAATAAAATAATCGAAAAATATTTTAATTAAATAAAAAAAAATAATTACTAAAAATTTTACAAAAAAAAAAAAAAATAATTTCTAAACCTGAATGTAACCGAAAAAAATTGATTCATATTTAGTCAAAAAGTTAAAAAATAATTAAAATATATTTTTTAAATTTTTTTTTAGTAACGAAAACGTTTAAAAAAATATTTTTAAGATTTTATTTTTTTAAATTTTCAAACGTTTTTGTTATTAAAAAAATTATTTATTTTTTTTTAGCTTTTTCTGGCTACATAAGAATCTTTTTTTTCAGTTAAATTCAGGCTTGGAAATGGTTTTTTTGTAAAATTTTTAATAATTATTTTTTATTGAATTTCTATTATTTCAGTTAAAAATAAATTTAAAAATTATTTAAAAAATTAAAAAAAATAAATTTAATAAAAATATTTTTCGATTATTTCAGTTGAAAAAATTAATTAAAAAAATATTCTTTTTTAAAAATAAATTAAATTTTATTTTTTAAAATTTTTTCATAAATTTGATTTTTATTTTTTAACATGTTTTTTTGAATCTTAACCAAATTTTTTTTTATTTTTCATGACAAATAATTTTTCCGAAATTAAAAAAAAAATAATTAAAAATAAAATCGAAAACATTTTTAAAAATTGTATCAACCTAAAAAATAATTAAATTAAAAAAAAATACTCACAATCAACATCATAATGACTCCATACATCCATGAATTGATTCGCCGACAACTTCTTCAATTCACGCGATTCCGGATCTCTGAATTGCCGCATGAAGTTGTGTGCTTTCTCGATGTGGATATTGACACGTTGCTTGGCTGAATCCATTTTTTTTTTGCTTGTTTGTTGATTTTTTATGTCTCGAAGGATGTGCGATTTATCTCTGTCGTCGTCGTAGTCGTCGGATTGATAGCTTTAATGGCTGCAAAGACATGGAAAAAGGATTTGTTTGTATTACATTAAAAGTTTGTTTGTTCAAGAGACGAGCGTGGGCTGATAGAAAATGCTAATTTAATCCAACTTGTTGCGCGAGGATTTTTTTCCGTTATTTTTTTTTATTTAAATCAAGTTCAATGCCATTCGCATAACTTTGAAGGTCTTTCAAATAATTTCCTGGATTAGCAAAAAAAAAAATTTTTTTTTTCGGATAAATTAAATAAATAAACTTTTCGACACAATAATTGCTTTCAGCTTTGTAAAGTTTAACTTTTATCTCCGTAGCATCATTTATTTTGTACGGAATGCAAAAAAAAAAACAGATAACCATAAAATAATGCTTTACATATTTTAAACAATGTCCCTGTTCGAAACAACACAGTTTGGGGCGATTGTGGTTTATGGCTCGTTTTTTTGTGTTTCAAACAAAACAATAAAGTGTGTGTGATCACGTTACACAAATTCGACATTTTAATTACAAACTTTGTTTATTCATGGCAACAAACAAACTGAAAAAATTGGAAAAACGAGGAAAAAAACTTTTTCATTTAAAAAATGAAGAGAAACGTACTTGAATGAATATTTAAAATAATTTTTCATTCACACAAGGAAATATAAAAAAAATAATTCAACAACAGAATAATGATGATTTGTGTTATTTTTAACAATAAATAACGAAAAACAAAAGGAAAAAGAAGAAAAATTGAATTTAAAAACATTAAAAATTTAACAGCTTGTTAATTACTATTTTGGTTCGCAAAATTAAAGTGCAGCAGACTGAAAGTGCCTATTTTAATTTAATTTCCATTTATTTTCGTATTAAAAAAAATTTTTTCGTACGAAAATTTCTGCACCATTAATTTTAAAGTGTAATGATTATTTTTATTTTATTGAATTTTTCCATAAAATCTGATTTTTTAAATTTAAATTGATATAAAAACAAGCCACTTGATTATTAGGTTGAATAACATACTTGGACAAAGTGCACGTTAAATTGCATTATAATTATTATTTTATTAAATTCGGAAATTTTTGCGGTTACGTTGACAAGTCTATGTATGACGCGTGAAAATATAGTTTCTCTCTATAATTAAATTGCATTTGCTCTGTTGTTGTGTGTTAATTAAAATAAATGCGAAAACTGACTGACAATTTGTGGCGATCGTAATTTTGATACATAACAATTGTTTAGTATTATTTAAAATTAGCTTTGGAATGGATTTAAAGATATTTTTTGTATTGAATTTTTTTAATGGAAAAATATTTTATTTTATTTTTTTAATATTTAATATTTTTTAATATTATTATTTATAATTTTAATTTAATAAAATTATTAATTAAAATTAATTTAAAAAATTTATTTAAAATTTTATTTTTTTTAATAAAAAAATTAAATGTAATTTTATTTTATTCGTGAATTAAAAAAATATTTTTTGTTTAATTTAATTATTTTATTTAATCCAAAAATTTAAAAAAAAATATATAGAAATAAAAAAAAATATTTTAAATTAAAATTTTAATTTTTTAATTTATTTCTGAATTTTTAATGTGAAATAAAACCAATTTAAATTTAATTGTTTAATTTATAATTAATTTAAATTTAAAATATTTTTGAAATACTTTTTAAATAATTTTTTGTGTTGATTTTTTTAATGAAAAAATTTTTTTTTTCATTTTCTGAAAATTTTTATTAAATTTATTTAAATTAATTAATTATTATTTTTTTTTTGAAAATTTAAAATAAATATTTTATTAATAAAATAATAATTTAATTAATTTTTTTAATTAATTAATTTAAAATAAAAATTTGAAATTATAATAGACAAATAAATTAAATAAATAATTTAAAATAATTAAAAATAAATATAAAAATATCAATTTCATTTAAAAATATCAGCCCAAAAAATATTAAAAATAAAATTTTATTTTGAAACTTATTATTATTTATGTAATATTTTTTTTTATTATTTTATATATTTTTTTTTAAATAAAAATTAAATTAAATCAGTTTTATTTAAAATATAAAATTTTATACAAAAATATATATTTTTATTAAATTAATAAAATTACATATAAAATTTTTACTTTGAAAAAGAATCATTGACCCATGAAAAATAATCATATTTTCTCTCATTTTTTACAGTTTCCCCAAAAAAATAATAATAAAAGTTTATTTATTTATTGAATTCCAGCACAAACAACTTCAACAGATATACCGACAAAATTCACAAAAAAATTCTATTTTTATGCGAAAAAAATAATAAAATCAAAAAATCCAGTCATGTTGTTGATGGATGTCGTGCACTCATCACGTCATATATTTTATTTTTATTTTTATGGTAAATAATTAATAATAAAAAAATTTGTGTGTGTTAATAAAAAAGGGCGTAAATATTCACTCACTTACGAAAAAGAGAAGAAGACCTTAACACACAAAAAAATTCATTGTTTACTTTAAACCCATCATCATTCATGAAGTGTCGAATTTTTGGTCAGTTTATTTTCGCGCGCGTGTTTATTTAACGAGCAAAAATATAAAAAAAATTTGTAAAAAAAATCAGCAAGCAATTCGAACACAGAAGGCAGTGTGACATGATGACAAATTTTATCAACAAGAGACTTTCACCGGTTTGAGAAATAAATTAAAAATAAATAAATGTTCAATCAATGTAAATGACTAAGCGGAGTTAGTTGGTCTATGTAAATAAAATAAAATTATTGTCGGAGTCCGCGCGGCATTAAAAATCAATTTGATGCAGTTTAAAATAAATTTTTAATAAAAAGTTGTCAGTTTATCGGTTTTATTGCATATTTTTACATGAAAATTTGCATTTTTATTTTTTTTCAAGCGGAATATTGAACTTGAAATTTTTTCAAAGGCATTTCGTCGAAAAAATATTATTTATTTAAATAATTTTCGAATAAAAATAATTTCGTTCATAGAATTAAAATTAGGTAAAAAATAAAAGTTAATGCACTTTTTATTGAGAAATCAAAAAAAAAAATTGTCTGTCACTTGAACAATAAAGAAAAAAAAGTCAATGAACGACGAAAGAAATAAAATAAAACGAAATATCACCTAATTATCATGCATCGAACGCATCCGCCAGTAATTTATGATAATTAACCAGCCAGAAGTGAACAGAAGTAAATCTTTGTCGAACAAAAATCTTTTTTACGAAGAGAAATTATTGCCGGAGATAGGCGAGCGAGTCAATTGTTCCAAGCAATGAATAGCAAGTAGTAGAGAAATTCATTGCAATAAATAAAAGTATCTATCTCCAGTTCGTTGCCGGAGTACAAAAAAGAGGAGGATGTCACCCGAAAATTCGAAACGAAATTTTTTTCTCTCTCATGGAAGTGTAGAAAGTTTAATGGATGTCAGTTGCATTTGTCGTCGTCGTGCGGTTTTGCCTTGTAACGTGTAAAATATTACTGGGATAACCAAAAATTGGGATATTTCGTATCTATTCATGTGCAATTTAGTTTTTCCTTTTGTAACGTTTCCGAAAATTATTATGAATGCGGCGAATGTGAATAGAGAATTTTCTGAATTGTTAACACTTGAATAGAGGATTTAAATGGGATTTGGGAGTTTTTTGTCTTTTATTTGAAAATATTGGACAAAAGGTTTGAATTTAAATATTTTTTTTTTTTTGTAAAAATAATAAATTTATTGTTAAAAATTGGTTTTGAAATGATGAAAGTAAATTTTTTTAAAAAATTTGCTAAATGTCATTTCAAAAAATTTCCGTTAAAATTTGAAAATTGCCATTTTGCTAATTCAAATTAAATTTTGATATAAAATTCCGAGTTTTTGTTCAAATATATTTTTAAAAAATTAAAAATTTAATATTTTTATGATTTGAAAAAATTGACAGTTACAAAATTTGAAATTCGCATTTTGTTAATTCAAATTAATTTAATATTTTTACAAAAGAGATTAAATTAACAAAAAAAAAATAAATGTTTAAAAATATAATTTTTAAAATTATTTTAATAAAAAAAATTTTCAAAAAATTTAAATTAAATTTTTTTTAAAATTTTTTGAAAATTTTATTTAAAAAATTTAAAATTTTGTAACTGTCAAATTTTTTTAAAATTATAATTAAATGTCAATTTAAAAAATCACCGTTTAAAATTTGAAAATTGCCATTTTGCTTATTCAAATTAAATTTTTATAAAAAAATTTGGAGCTTTTGCTCAAATATTTGATTTTTTTTAAGTTTAACTCTTTCATCACATTTTCTGAGTTTTAATAATAAAAAAAAAACAAAAAAATTGACAGTTACAAAATTTGAAATTCGCATTAATTAAAAATATTAAAAAAATAAAAATAATTAATAATGATAATTTTAATTACGTTTTAATAAAAATTCGTCTCAAAAAATTGAAAGCTACAAAATTTAAAATTATTAAAAAAAAACAAATTTATTCAAAAAAAATTTAATAATTAAAACTAATTTAAAATAAATAAATGTTACATTTAAATTTAAAATTTAGAATGAATAATTTTTTTTGAAATAAATTTTGAACGAAAATTCATCAAATGTCAATTCAAAAAGTGACAGTTGAAAAATTTGAAAATCGCCTTTGAGCTAATTCAAACTTTTTTAATCTCTATTTTTGACACAAAAAACTAATTAAACTAAAATCTTTAACTTTCGTCGTCTTTTTAATCAAAAATCTGCACCGTCTTTTTATTCAATCAGAAAAAAATCCACTGCAAAATTGAATATTCATGCACCAATTTCACACAAACAAACAACTTTATTCACTCTACTTTGTAGTCATGCTCACAAAAGGAACTAGTTATAAATCATTTTCTTTTTGTTGCCAAACGACGACGACGTCAATGCATGCAACGAAGCAAAAGAAATCAACAAAAATATTATTACATGCTTTTGGCAAGTTCATTTCCTCAATATTTAATTTTAATATCCTTTTTTGCTCATTCGCTCAAATAAAGCATGAAGAAATTTTCAGTTGAAAAGAACACTAAACTCGGCAATATTTTAAAAGGAATAATGCGAAAATATAAATTGCAATAAAAAATATGGGTAGGCATGATATAATAATAAATGCATGAAAAAATTGCCGAGCGCTTTTGCTTGTGGAAAAATTTACAATCTTGCCGCTGATGACGATGACGATGCTACGTGAAGTGTCTATGAAATGATAATATTATAAAATGGTAATGATTTTTCTCATTTTTTCTCTTTTTCTTCTGGAAAATTGTTTGTTAGTGCAAGATATTGTGTTTGCTCTTCCTGCATTTTTGCGAGTGACACGGGCGAATGCAGGAAAACTTTTGACAGAAAATATTTTAGAAAAGTACTTTGAAGAAGTTTCTTTCAGGAAATCAGACGAAGCGGCGACGTCGAAAATTCTAAAATTTATCTTCTAACATGCCATCAACACAAACAAAAAGTTTCGTGCGATAAGAGAGAACAATATATTTCTGTTTTCAGGAAAAATAAATAAAAGTACGAATTGAAATTGGTTTCGTGAAACCAAAAGCTGAACCGCATTTTAAATTTTTCTGTGAAAACTTTCTGTGGTTTTTGTATAAATTTTAAAATTTTTTACAATTTAATCGAAATATTAAATTAAAAAAAATGGAAAATTCATTAAAATTTAGAAAAAAAAAATAAATTTTTATTTTTTTTTTTTTAATTTTTATCAATATTTAATCGTTTTCGATAAAATATTTTTTTTATTTCATTAAATTTAATTTATTTTTAAATTTTTTTAAATAAACTAAAAAGTTAAAATTTTCAATTTTTTTCTTGATTTTCCACAAATTTCCCTCGATATATTTTTTAAAATAATATATTTATTTTTTTTACAATTTTTTAATTCCCAAAATTTTTCTTGAATTTTTTGTCATTTTTTTCTGTAAAAAAATTTCTTTTTAATTTAACATTTAATTTAATTTTAATTTTAATTTAACTTTAATTAATTTATTATTTTATTTAATTTTTTTTTATATTTATTTTTTTAAATTAATTAATATTTATTAAAACTAAAAATTTATTTAATTAATTATTTTATTTTAAGAATTTTTAAATTTTTCTTCTAAAATTTTTTTTTTTTTTTAATTTTTATATTTTTTTAAATTAAATCAATTTTTTTAATAATTTTATTAAATTTTAAAATTCAATTTTTAATTTTTCCTTTCTCATTTTTTTTGAATTTTTTTAAAAAAAAATTTTATTTTAAAATTAGAAAGGTTTATTTATTTAATTTTAAAATTTTATTGCTCAAATTATTTTTTAATTTTTTTGCGTTCTTTATTTTTTATAAAAATAAAATTTAATTATTTAATTTTCTCATTTTTTCAATTTTTTTTTTTGTAAATTAAAAATAAAATTTTTATTATTTTTTAAATATTTAAGCTCAAATTTCAAAGAAATAAAATAAAATTAAAAAATAAAATTGACAATTTTTTACAATTTCCTTGAAATGCTCTTAAAAAATAGGAAATGTTTTTACAGTAAAGTAGAACAAAAGATTGATCTTCAAAAACAAATGAATTTCGTGGAAAACTCGCTGTTGCACTTCAATTTTTAAAAGCACAAGAGACTCATCGTTCGCTCGTATTGCAAGTCATTTATCAACGTTAACATCGCATTTCTCGTTCAGGCAACCAACAAACAACGGCAGAGTTAGATCTTATCTGTCTCAATTGTTGTACTTTTTTGTTTATTTCCATCATAAAACTGAGCTCGTATGAGTAATTTTTCGTATTCACACTAAAATTGACGTTGATGCAAAGAAATGTTAGTTACACGACCGAAACACACACACATGGGCACGAAACCGAGATAAAAGAAAAATAATAACAAAATTTAGCGAAAGTGGTTTGTTTACTTCTTGTCTTCTTCTTCTGCTTCTTCTCCGACTTTTTTTTTTATTATTAAATATTATTAAGTCAGGTTTTTGCCGCACATAATATCGCTGCAGGCACTTTTTTCAGTGATTTGGCCAAAGTGCATTTTTACATTAATAACGTAATAATATGACGACAACTATCTTCCTATAGTACAGAGGCACCTTCATAGCGGCGGAGAGAGAAGACCTGTTTCGTACAGTCGTGAATAGGTATATAAAAGTACAATTACTTAAAATATTTTAAAAAGTAATCGTTTGGGTTACGAAAACGCATTTCGTTAACCACGTGGTTTTTATTACAATTTTTAAAATTAAATTAAAAATAATAATTAATGAACTATTTAAAATATTTTTTTCTTAATTTATTTCAATTAATTTTTAAAAATTAATTTAAAATTAATAATAATAAAAAAAAATTAATTAAATTTTATTTTATTTTTTTTTAATAATTGTTTTTATTATTAAATTTAAAAATTTTTAATTTATTTAAAAAAATTTTTAATTTATTTTATTATTAATTTTTTATTTTTTAATTTTTTAAAAAAATTTTTAATTTAAAAAATTAAATTTATTTTAATTAAATAAAATTTAATTTAATTTAAATAAAAATAAAATAATTAATTAAATTTTATAAAAATTTTTTATTTATTAAATTAATTTTTTTATTTTATTTATTAAGGTTAATAAAAATGAATTAAATTTAATAAAAATTAGTTTTTTAAATTTAAATTTAAATTTTATTAATTTAATTTTTTAAATCACGTGGTTTATTATTATTTAATCTAATTTTAAAAATAGATAAATAGTAAAATAATATTTTTTTTAATTAAATAAAATTTAAATTTATTATTTTTTTTTTATTTAAAACTATTTAAATTGTTAATATATATTTTTGAATTTATTCTAAATTAATACAATAAAAACATTAATTTATTAAATTTTTTCATTTATTTAATTTTTTTTAAAATTAAGTTAATTTTAAATAATTATTTTTTAGTGAAAATAATAACAAATAATTAAAAAATTATATTAATTAATTTAATTATATTTTAATTATTTAATTTGTTAACTCCTTTTGAAAAAATAATTTTAAACCACTTGTTAAATTTTTCCACAAAATGCACTAAAAACATTATGTTGTAAAGTTGTTTTTTATGTTGTCTCGTTGTTACTTGCTCGGTTGGTTCATTACATAGTAGGTAATAGTAACATTGAATGTGTGATAACAACCCGTTTTTTTTTCTTTCATTTATAAATGTTTGTTTATATATTAATAATGAAAGGGAAATAAACAAGTGATAGTACATCGTTAGCGGTAATGATGGAAAAAACGTGTTAATGACCGGTAGAGGTTTGATTTCCTCGAGATTTCATGATAATATTTATATATACATTAAAATAATAAAAAAAATGTGTGACGAATTTGTAACATAATAAACTTAATAAACTAAATTAAGTTAATAATAAAAAGTTGTCAATGTATATGTTTATATACAAAAGTTATTTATTTATTTTTAATTTTATTTGATTGGAATTCGGTAGAAATTTCGTTGCATAACAACTTTTTTTGAAGTTATTTTATAATTATAATTTTATTCATGTTTTCTACAAACATATATTTTTTTTCCAAAAGATACATTTTAATTATTAACATTTCTTTCTATATATTAACATATTTAATATATTGCTTTAAATTCATCATCATTATAAGAAATCATTAATTAACAAAAAAAAAACGAAAGTAAAAGTTTTGGACTTTTTCTTTACCTTCAAATTCTTGTCTTCGAATGCCGGGTGATTTCTGTAAAAAAAAAGAGTAATAAATGTGTCAGTAATGCAATAATAGTAAAAAAGTGCAATTTTTATAAAATTACATGTTCTTGAATAAATCATTACTTGCTCGTTGGAATGCACCGCACTCCTCTTTCTTGTAATCTTAATAAAAATTCTTGTTACATGACGTCGTAATATCGAGTTGAATGAAGGAGAGTTGTTTATTTTTATTATATATTAAACTGTGTCATATATTGATACAAATTGCATGTAATTTGAACTTGACTTAAATTATCCTTTATTCGTTGATTTTAGAGTGATACAACTTGTTGAATGTTTTTAAATTGAGATTATTAACATATAGAAATTGATAAATGATAATTTTTAATAGTTTTAATGGGACCCGTAGATTTTGTTTTACCAATATTTTTTTTATTAAATTATAAAATATAAATAAAAAAAATTATCAAATAAATTAAAATAAAATAAATTATAAAATAAAAATTATTTTAAATAGAAATCTATTCCTGAAAGTATGCAATTAATATTTTATTTAAAAAAAATAATTTTAGAGTTTGTGAGGTATGCAATGAACATTACATTAGATTTTCTTAATTTTTCATGAATTTTCACATATTTTCTTATTTTTTTTTGTACATAAACCTTCTTGAAGCTCAATCTGACGAGTTAAAAAAATATTTACAGAAATTCGTAAAACAAAATTTGAGTTATTGCGTTACAAAATTTGTATAAAATTTAATATAAAAGTTTATTAATAAAAATTCTAATTTAAAAAAAATTATCCAACTAATTCAAATAAAGCAATAAATTAAAATAATAAATTATTTTTAATAAATATTTTAATTAAATTTAATAATAATTATTTTTAAGCCCAAAAATTGTAAACCCGTCAATAATTTTTTTTTAATATAAAAATAAAATTTTAATAAAATTTCTTATTATTAATTCAAATTAAGCAATAAAATTAAAATAATAATTAATTTTTAAAAAAATAAAAAAAAATATTTTTAAAGTTTTCTTAAGTCCCAAAAAATTTGTTAATATTTTATGTTTAATTTTTAAACAAAATTGAAATAAAATAATTTTTTTCAAATTAAATTTAATTAAATTTTTTATTTTAAGTTCTGAGTTAATATACATATTTTGCATATTTATAAATTAATTTCTCGTTTATTGTTTATTATTATTATTTTTTAATATAATGAAAATTTTTTCAGAGACAAGGTCTCCAACATGCAACATGCAGGTGAGAAAAACAAAACATAAGAATTTGCATGAGGAATGTAGTTTGTCATTGATTATTATATAAAAACATATTATTTATTTATACATTTTGTTCAATTTAGAACATTTGTCATCATTTATCAAGTGTTTCTCAATATTTAATTTTTTATAAATCTCAAAGAATTTTTATTCAAAATAAATTTTCAGCTCAAATTTATTCCGTTCGAGTACAAAAATAGTAAAAAAATAATAATATTGCACTATGCGACGTGCTCAACGTGCCGTATATAGATGTTAATGTTTAAAATGTTAACTACATACATATATATCTTGCGCTCTGTATGGATTGTTAAGTAAAGTTGTCTTAAGAAAAAAAAAGCAACATACCAACCTACCAAAGCAAAGGCAAGCAAGTGAGTTAACGTGCGCTTACGAGCAATGTTAATTTAATTGGAGGGGCTTTAAGTCACGCTGCTTTTGTAGTAAAAGTTTTTCATTCAAACCAACGTTTAGTTGAATTTGAGTCGTGAACGGTAGATGTTTATTTTTGTATCGCAAAATATTTTTAAGCGGTGCGCAGTTAATAAAATAAAATATTATTTTATCAGATATCGAAAATTACTTAATGAACGGTAAAATAATAATAAATCAGAAAGTGAAAGAATAATTATTGGTTAAAATTAAATAAAATAATAAAAAAAAATTAAATGATATAATTATCAAAGGTTAAAATAAAAAAATATATAACAAAAAAAAAATAAAAAAAAAAAATTATCAGATAAAAAATTCGTGACTTAAAAAAAAAAGAAAAACTGCCAAGAATTCAATTTAAAAAATAAATTCAAAATAAATATTTGAAAAAGGTAATTTTATTATTATCTTCATCATGATATATATATTAATATTAAACATATATATTATATATTAATATATATCAAGTATATGTGAGAAACTGTCAAAAAATAATAAAAATTTAAAAAATTCACAAGTTGATTCCGGAATTCATCACATCGACGTGCAAATTGAATTTCATCAATCATATATGTATATTTATATATGATACCTAACATATATAAAAAAATATATTTTAATAATAATAGAAATTTTTTAAAGAAGCTGACATTGAGACATGTTAAAAAATGTTTGAATAGAAATTCCAAAAGCAAAAAAAAAAATTAAAAAGTTTGAGAAAAAAATATTTTAAATATTATTTTATTATCATTGTCGTTATTTATTTATATATAATATATTAATAATCATATATAAAAATATTACTTTCTTATTTTTTTATCGATTTAAAATAAATAATAAATAAAATAAATCCATTGAAGCGCTGTAAAATGCATTTTTTTGACATTTTTGTTCACTTGAGCGATGATGATGACAATTTTACGCCTACGTTACCCTTATAATTTTATTGGTATTTATTAAAGCATTTCATTGTTTTGCAAGAAAAATAAATAAAAAAGTTAAAAGTTCGTGAAATTTTTGCCAAGAAATAATAAAATAATGATTTTCTTGTACTTTTTCTTACATTGTAACGTGTACAAAAAAAAAGTGTTGATAATATGTGAGTTGTACAAATTATTGAACGAGTGTATAGTGCGCAAGCATCATCAACATCATATATAAAACATAATAAAATATACAAATGAGTGAAAGTTTTAAATATATATAAAAAGCCGCATCGCATACCGATATCGTGTTCACTACAAAATATTTACTGATAGTTTGAAACGCAGCAAACCTTAACCTATACCGCGCGCACAAGTGAGAAATAAAAGTATAACAAACTTTTTTATGTACAAAAATTGGAATTGATCGAAAACAATTGCACACAATGATAACCATTATTATTATTAGTGAGTGTTGTTTTCTTTTTATGGCTTGCTACTACCGTTAGAATTGTCAGACGAAAGCCAAAAAAAAAAAATAAAAGGAAATTGATTTATTTATTGCTGGTAGTTTCTTTCGTCGTTGTTCCTCTCTTCCGATAGACATTTTTGGTTTTATTGTCATTTTTTATTTATTGTTTGCCAATTCCGTTTTACATTGTTGACAAGTGGTTCGTTACAAATAATGTTTCAGCGCGGAACAAGTGTCGTTTTATGACAACCCACGAGTTTTTCTCATAGCTTGCGAATTGACACAAATATCGAGCATGAAGGAAGTCAATTATTTGAAAAAAATTTAAAAAAATAGAAAAAAAATTCTGAGAAATTTAAATTATAATGATTAGGTGTGGTATCGTGCTGTTATTGCACGACCAGTTTTTGTATTTTTTCTCTATTTTTAATCTTGATGGATTTGATAAAAGGTTAAGTCGACGTACAGAAATTTATTTTATGTGAAAAATTGGAGTCTTGTAATGTTCGCGAAATTACCATGGATAATTTGAAAAATAGGGAAATTAATTTTTTATTGGTTTTAATTTTTTATTTATTTATTTTTTTACTATTATTAAATATAAAGCAAAAATAAATTATTCGAGAATTTTTCATTAATTTTTTTTTTATTGAAAAAATGTTTTAATTCGAAAAATGTGTTTTTAAAGTTTTAGTTGAAATTTTTTAATTTATAATTAAAATTAAACATTAATTAAATTCATAATTTTTTATTAATAAATTTTAATTTTTTAATATTAAAAAATAAAAAAAAAATTTTGTTAATTTTATGTTGGCGAATTATTTTAAAAATTTCAATTATTCAAGTATTTTCAAAAAAAAAAAAAAATAAATAAATAAATAAAAAAAATAATTTTTTTAAAATAAAAAATAAAAATTTCTAAAATATTTTTTTAGTTAAATTTTTTTATTATTTTTCTGTCTAAAATAAGAATTTAAAAAATAAAAATTAAATTATTAAAAAATAATTTTAAAATGTTTCTTTAATAATTTTTCTTATTTTATTTTGCTAAAAAACAATAAAACATTGAAATAAAAATTAAAACTTTTTTAGAAATTATATTTTTCATAAATTTTCTAATTTTAGAAGCAAAAAAAAAATATAAATAAATTTTAACTAAAAAAAATTTAATATTTTTTTTAATATTTCCTTCAATTTTTTTTATAAATTTATTATTTTTGTTTAGAAAATTATTTTTTTTATAAAAAAAAAATTTCTACAATATTTTTTTAATAAAAAAATTAATTAATTAATTTAATTTAATAAATAAAATAATGAAAAAATAACAAAATTCCAAAAAATATTTTTAAATTTTTTCTTTAATTTTTTTATAAACCTTTTTTATGTCTTGAGAAACTTTTTTTTTATATTATATAAAAAACATTTTCTACAACACTCTTTAAATAATTTCCTTGACCTTTTAAACTGAAACGACTTTAATTGAAAAAAACATTTAATTTCGTTAAAGTGATAAATATAAATGCACATAAAAGGCACAAAGAAGACGAGAAAAAAAAAGAAGAAGAAGAAGGTTACCCATATCACGTTAACAATTACTTCACCTGTAACATGCCCTCTTCGCTACGACGATAAATTACAACAAAAAATAGTACAAATGAACAATTATCTCTGTCTATCTATTTAAAAAACCCATAATTAATTGAAGATATTTTGTGTGTCAATTGAAAAAAAAAATAAAAAATTGATTGTAACACTTTTCCTCGATGGATCAATAAATTGCATTGTTAAAAAATTAACTTTAAATTAAAAATCCAAGCAAAGCCATTTAATGTTGACACCAAACACTAAACAGGCGTACTTCGTTTATTTATTTTACATAATTAACACAAAGAATTTTAAATGTTTGTAATGTAATAATTTTAACTACGCATCGCTTGAGACCCACTTTAAGTTATATAAGACGCGAAGATGTTCAATAAACTCAATAAATTGACTCACCTTTGTGTCGTTGTTCTTCTGTGAACAACAGGCGAGCAAGTGAATTGAAGTGACACACGCAACGCAATAATTTCGTAATATTTGGGCATATATTGAACATGTATAAATTTCGATATATGTGCTACATTGCAATAAATGAACAATTTTAGTACATTATATTGTATTATTATATTAACATGTTACTCGAATATATGCATGTTTAATAATATTATAACTAAAATTTACACATTTGGATTATTCCATTTAGAAAACATTGAGATTTTTTTTGCATAGGTTTTTAATTTAATTTTAAAATAAAAAAATAATAATGTATTAAAAAATAAAAAAAAATTAAAAAATTTAAATTAATTTAAAATAAAATTTAATTTTTTTTAAATTTTTAATTAAATGAAAAATTTTAAGATATTTTTTTTATCTAATATTTTTTAAATTTATTTTATAATTTTAATTTTTTTTTTATTAAATATTTACTAAATTTATTAAAATTTTCTAATTGGAATTTTCAAAATTTTTTTAATCAATAAATAAATATTTAAATTAAAAAATTTTATTAAAATTATTTTTTTTTAAATTTTAACATTAATAATTTAAAAATAATTTTTGAAAATTTTATTATTTTTTTTACAATTAAAAAAATAAAAAATTTATTTAAATAAAATTTTTATTATTTTTTTTGATAAAAAATTTTGAGAAAAATTAATATTAAAAAAATTTTATTTAATAAGATATTTAGGATTTTAATTAATTTTATTAATAGAATTTTTAAAAAATATTCAATAAATTTTCTAATTGGAAATTTTTTTTTAATCAATAAATATATTTTTATTAATAAAAAATTTAAAAATTATTTTAATTTAAAATTTTATAAAAATTATTAAATAAAAAATATTTAAAATTTATTAATAAATTTTAATTTATTAATATAAATTAAAAAATAAAATTAATAATTTTTTAAATTCAAAATTATTAATTTTTAATTTTTTTTATTAAATTAATTTAATTTTTTTTAATTAATTAATTATTTTTTTTTTTATATTTAAAATTATAAAAAATTTCATCTAATATAAAAATTAAAATATTCAATAAATTTTTTTTCTGAATGGAATAACCCACACATGTCTATTTCGATTAAAATTATTATTTGCACCGCACTAATATTTCATATTGCACACATAACACACTTGTTTGCTTCTGGGGCTTTGAATTTGTGAGAAAATCATCTATTCACCTTTTGAAATCATCATATATGTTACTTTTAATAATAATAAATAATAATTTTGCCTGAATTTATATCTTCATTTATTCGAGTTTCGCATCTATTTGATGTATGCGATCGCTTTGAATCCAAAGAATTGTTTACTCGCAAAGGAATACGAAAATGCTATTTTTGCAAGAAATCATTAGCATAAATAAATAAATAAAACGCAAAAGTTGTTTACATTCACATCAGGTTGATCGACATTTGTATTGGTCGTCGATCGATTGATGTTTTGCCTTAGAAGAACTTTAATTTAATGTAACTCGCTACTTAAGAGACAAGTATCGGATAAATTACATTTCAATATACGAGGCACTTGATGAACTCAAGGACTCTCGTTGAATGAGCATTTATCCTCCATTAAGTGCTTTGATTGACATCGTGATGATTTATTATGTTTTATTGTTATTTTTTGACTAACGAAACGAAATTTAACCGAAAAAGTGACAAAGATGAATTTTTAATCATAAATAAGATGAAGATGAAGGAAATGACAAGCGGTTTATATTCTGATAAATTATGAATAATAATGCTGTAAAAAAGCTGGAGTCATCGAAAAATTTTGTTGTTTAATTTTTTTTTGTTCAGAGATGGAATTTTTTATTTAAAATTTTAACAAAAAAAAAAAAAAATTAAAAATTTTTAACGGTCACTTTTTGAATTGACATTTACGAATTTTTTATTTTTTTTTTAAATTAAAATTCATTTTTTTTTATTAATTAAATAAAATAATACTTTTTTAAATTTTATGGTTTTTAGTCTTTGACAAGTTGAATTAGCAAAAAAGCAATTTTCAAATTTTTAACGGAATTTTTTGAATTGACATTTACGAAATTTTAATTTTTTTAAAATAATAATACAAAAAAATTAATTAATTAAAAAATTATTTAATTATTTTTAATTTTTTTTTTCAAAAATTAAATCAATAATTTAAATAATTTTTTTCAAAAATTTATGATTTTAAATTTTTGACAGATTGAATTAGCAAAAAAGCAATTTTCAAATTTTTAACGGATTTTTTCGAATTGACGTTTCTAAATTTTCAATAAAAATCTGAATACTTTTCTGACGTATTTTAATAAATATTTGTCCATTTTTCATCGAAATCATCTCAAAAAAGATAAAATACTTGATTAATTTTCGCAAACGTCCCTTAAAGCATTTTTCATTTCTGTCAAATCATATCACTGAAGAAAATCTTCACTTTTCCATGTGAAAAGGCACAAAGAAATACGAGTCACGCACACACAAAAATAAATCTTTTCCAGATCATTTCCACTTATTAATATTTCATGCATTTACATTTCTTTTGACTGAGTCACTTTTTTGATCCATTTCCCAAAAAATATAAATTTGTCTCTTTCAAAGAATTATTATTTTAAATAAATTCATGAGAAGCTCTTTTCTTTCACTTGAAATGGGTCAAATGATTGGCACGTGGTAAGTACTGCTAAATTGGCATCCCTTTAATGATTTATTTGCGAAAATGTCCCTTTCTCTCCGAATTTTCGGAGATATTTACATCTTGGAAGGGATAATTTGATTAATTTTACGTGCCTTTTCTTCTCTGAAGATCTTTTTCAATTAACTCGGAGCTCTTAAAGAGTTGAGCTTTTTTGTTTGTTCCGTAATCTTCGGGATTTTGACGAGAAAAAAAAATCTAAGTCAATAATAATTGCTTAGTTGAATGACGAGACATGCAGAGAACAAAGAAATCCTATGTTGAACATGTTCAATGTTCATGTCTTTGGTTATATAAAGAGGCAAAAAATGCGTGATGTCAGCTTCTGTACGAAACAATCATGATGGATGGATGTTAGGTATTTAAGCAAAGGGAATTCTCTCATAAAAAAAATGTTTAATGAGAGATTTTAGGGTGATGCAATAATTGAAAATGTTTTAAATTTTTTTCAATTAAAATAAAAATTAATAAAAAAAATAAAATAAAAAAATTAATAAATTTTAAAATAAATATTTAAATTTTTAATTTATTTTTTTTATTTGAAAAATTTATTAATTTTTTTTTAATTAAAAAATTTAATTAAAAAATTTTTTAATAAATTATTCAAAAAAAAATTAAAAAAAAATTAAAAATAATTTTTAAAATTTAAATTTTTTTTTTTTATTAAAAATTTTAATTTTTTTTTAAAACTATTTTAATATTATTTATGAAAAAGATTTGAAAATTGATTAAAAAAATTTTTTTTTAATAATAAATAATTTTATTTAAAATAAATTAAAATAATATTTTAAAATATTAAATTTTTATTTTTTTAATTTTTTTATTAATAATAGTTTATATATTTTTATTAATATTTTTTTCAATACCTATTATTATTCTTAAATAATAAGGCTTGAAAATTGATTAAAAAAATATAAAAAAAATTATAAAAATAAATTATTATTTTATTATTAAAATTTTTATTTTTTTTATTATTAAAAATTTTAAATGAAAATAAATTTTTATTTATTTATTTACAGAATTAATTATTTTTTCATAATTTTTTAGCATTTAATAATCATAAAAAAATATTAAAAATAATTTACTTTTTATAATTTTTTTTAATAAATTTTAAAAAAATTAAAAAATATTTTTTAAATTAACAAAAAAAAATCTTTTATGAAATTTAAAACATTTTTGCTTATTTGTATCAGCCTACTTAACATAACCCAAACTCATAATAATTCAAATTATTATTTTTTGTAACAATTTATATTTTTTTGCGTTGAACTACATTTTTTTTTTGTTATTATTTATGAAATGTTATAAATATATGTTCAAATGTTTGTTATACAAGTTTATTAACCAGCCAGACATTTTGAACAAAAAGGAACAAAAACAATCAACGAACAACAGAAATTGTTTCGCAACTAACGACATGTCATGTCACCTTCATCCATTCAAGCGCCGCCGTTACTTTTAATTTCTTTTACATTCTGGCAAAGTCATTATTCACAGAAAGAAAAAAGTTACAAAATATAAATTATAAGCGTTTCATTTACGCGTATCTCAAGTTTTTATCTTGTCTAAAAAAAAAGTTTAACAAGAAATTTATTATTATGAAGTATTAAAATTTAAAGTTAAATATTTTGAAACAACACCTAAAACCGCACACAAAATTCTTTTGCATAAAAAAAATTATAATATTCACGTTCCATACGCCGCGTCGTCGAACAAAAGTGTGACATGAAGCAAGTGAACTAGTTTTAAATATGAATTTCTGTAATGTTTTTTTTTCTTGCTTCCATAAAGGTGTAGTGAACAAAAATGTGCTTAATATACATAAATGGTTTCGTTTTTTAATGTTATAATTTTCAAGACATTCCGCTAAATACTTTGGGAGCTATTTGGAAGTCGTTTTCGTTAAACGTGTGTAATTATTACAAATGGAAAGTGTTGAAATTGAAGATGATTAGCATGTTTTTATGGAAGAGTCGTGCGACGTTATGCGATTATAATTGCCGTAATTTCTAATTTATCATTTTTTGCGTGGTCAAGTAAAGAATTTTTAAGGTTTTTAGGTCAGTTTTATATTTTTTTTTTTAGGAAAATTAAAAATTTTTTTATTTTTATTTGAAAATTTATTTTTTAATTATTTTATAATTTTTTTAAAAAAAATTTAATATATTTTTAATTGTTAATTTTTTTTTTAATTCAGAATTAAAAAATAAATTATTTTATTTTTAAATAAATTAAATATTTAAAAAAATATTAAAAATAATAAATAAAATTTTTTTAATAAAAATTTTTATTAATAATTAATTTTTTTTAATTATTTAATTTAATTTAAATTTTTGGAAAAATTAGAATTAAATAAAAAAAAATAAATTTTTATTTATTTTTTAAAAATGTTTTAAATTATTTTTTTTTAAAATAAAATTAATTTTTTTTTAATGATTTCAATAATATTTTTTAATTATTTTTTTTTTAATTATTTAAATTTTTTTTAATTTTTTTTAATTATTAATTTATTTTATTTATTTATTAAAAAAAAAATAATTAAATACCTAATTATTTTTAAATATTTTTTTTAAATATTTAAAAAAAAAAAAATATAAAATACCATTAAAAAGTATTAAATTTAATTTTCATTCAAAAACTCGTACCATCCAACCTAATTTAAGCAACAAAACCCATCAAAACTTTTGTCATTCATCATAAAACCTCTTAAAATCTCACAAAATAAGCCTCAACGGAACACAAAATGAAATGAATGTCACACATAATCTTTTATTTAACGAAATCCGTAGTTGAAATGAGCTTTCTTTCCCTCTTTTATCCCCATTTTTTAATACTCGAAACGTATATTTCCTTCACTTTTCTTGTATTTCTATGGAAAAAGTGCATCTTTCAGATGTCTTTGCAATATTTTACAATTTTTTGCACAATGAAAATTGCAACGCAGACAACAAAGAGCACGAAAACATGAAAAATAGCAACATTACGACAAATCATAAGTTGCACGATGTAACTTTATTCTTTATATCCCAATTCGTGAGTCAGAATATGTGGATTCTCCTAAATAGGTTGAAAAGTCAAGGTAAACTCGAAATTTTCATGTAACGCACACGACACAAAAAAAAATCCGAAAATGCAAACTATTTTGTTACATGAAAAATTTTCAATTATTTTGGGATTGTAACCGATTTTTTATCCCTTTTTTTGCCTCTCTTCAAAAAAACGACATTTGATGGAATTTTATGATTAAATATTTGCACAAAATAAATCGTGTCATGTCAAAAAAAATTTTTTTTTCTGTTAACAAGAAAATAAACGACCTTGACTGGTTAAATTGTGCGGCGATGTGACTTGATTATGATTAACGGTCGTTTAAATGATGTCTTGTTCATCATAATTATCTCGTGATGCGGGATGATGATCTTCCTCTTCATCAAAAATCATGCCACTGTGGGATAAAGTCGCGTCAAGGTTGAATTTTTGTTTTATTTTAAAGTATTTAAGTGCATGTAACTAACCTATTATGTGCAAAACGATTTAATTTAATTTTTGAATTTAAATTACTTTTTTGGTTTTCACACGAAAGGTTTGTGGGATTCACAGCTGTAACACAATTTTAAATACATTTCAATAAATAAATGCGATATTTTGTTTTAAATGATATTTAATAATTTTTTAAAGATTTATTTTTTAATAAATTATTTATTTATTTTTTTAACTAACGTTTAAAATTAAATTTAAATTTTTTTTAATTTAGATTTTTTAAAAAATAAAAAAAATTAAACAACTTAATAATATTTATAAAAATAAATTAAACAAAAAATTATAATTAATTAATTAATTAATTAAATATATTTATTAAAAATATTTAATATAATATTTTAAATTTATTAAATTATTTTATTTTTTTTTAATTTAAAAAAAATTTTATCTAAAAAAAAGTTAAAATATTTATTAAAAGTTATTAAAATTTATTAATTTATTACAAATTTGAAATTAAAAAAAAATATATTAATTAATATTTTTTTACAATGTCAACTGGGTCAAAATTTGAAAACTTTCACAGAAACATTTCCAATTGTGCTATGGGTCAAAAATTAAAAATGTACATTGGGGCATTTAGAAAAAAATCTAAATATGCATTGGGTTTTTATATTCGAAAATAAAAAGAAAAAAAAATGTACATTAGGACAAACATTTAAAATGTGCATTGGGCAAATTTTTCAAAATATGCATTGGGAAAAAATTTAATAATTAAGAAAATATTTAAAATTTTTTTTTTACATTTTGAATTAAAGTTGTTAATTTTTTCTAAAAATAACTTTACAAATTACATCAAAAGGTGTTTGAGTGGATGGATTGAAGTATCATCGACCCATCAAAAAAATTGTGTGTGGAGACGCCTATCTATCAATACATATTACATAAAATAATTTCAACTAATTAACAACAAAAAATTGAATATGATTAAAAAAAAAACAAAAAAAAAACTTGTAGCAATAAAAACATGTAGAAGGTGTCTCTTTTTGTGGTAGAAGGAGTGCCATTTTATGACAAGTGTACTCAAAAACGGAATTTTCTGTGGATGTCGTGTCACAAGCCTGTATAATTAACATAATAATTGCCGTGTTAAAACGGAAGAAATTACGTACTTTGGTGTTGTTGGTTCATTTTTATGTCTTTCCCGCCCGCGATGATGATTTTTTGTGTCAATGAAATGCAATTTTTATTTTTTTTTTGCGATTGCGTTACTAACGGTATTGTCTTTTTTTGTTTTATTTGCAGACAATGTTCCAATATTAGCAAATAATTTTTTTAAAGAAGAGAAACGAGTGCCAAAAATAAAAAAAAATCAAAAATGGAGAAGGACGTTGAAACAAATATCGTTCCAGTCTTGCAATCGACGACGACGACAAATGAAGAAATGACTGAAAATACGGCGGATAACAAGTCATCGATACTCGACAGCAGTTTCTTGAACAGCGTCATGAACCCCAATCTCGAGCACGAACAAACGCGTGTCATGGACAAAAGCATAAATCCGAATAACGCGAAAGACAGTTTGACCCATTCGCAAATTTCGATGCTCTCGAAAACGGATCACGGAAGTCATTTGTACAGCACGCCCGAATCCGTGATGGCGCACGACGACAAAACCGCCGTCATTCAACTTTCCGACGAAGACGAGATCACGACAGACGGAAAATCGCAAATTAACGAAAACACAATTTCGGCGGAAGTTCCCATGAAAAAACCGCCAATGCCGCCAATGATGATGATGAAAGATGATTTTTCGCAACCCATGGTGCAGAAGAAAAATGCGTTTCCCACACACATTTTGCTCGGATCGCTTCAATTGGTCTTGAGTATATGTTTGGCGGCTCTCGGAGGACTTGTGATTGCGAGAAATGCGGCGTTGTGTATGGCTTTTGCGGGAATTTGGGCGGGAGCGATTGCGGGAATTACAGGTTCGCTTGCGATTTTGAACGTGAAAGGAGCGAAAACGGGATTTTTAGCGGCAAGTTTGATTTCTGTGGCATCGGGAACGCTGGCAGCAAGTCTTACGGGAATTGGATTGTTACGCGATTGGAATATTGTGCATCAAGATGAGGTAAGATGATATTTTTTTATTATTTATTTTTTTTTTGTTCGGGTATTAAGGCGAGTGCAATGAGAGAATTTTTTTTTTGGTTTTTAAATTTTTAATGAAAAATTATTTTTTTTAATTTTAAAAAATATTTTTTTTTAAATAAATAATTTAAAGAAATAAAATTATGAAATTAATTAATGAAAATAAATTTTACTATTTTAATTTTTAATTAAAAAATAATTTATTTCTTTTAAATTAATTAATTAAATTTTTCAAAAAAAAAAAATAAATAAATAAAACAAAGTAATTAAAATTTTTAGAATAAAAAAATCCTTTTAAAAATATAACATTATTTTATTATTAATTTTATTTTTATTTAATTAATTTTTTTTTCGAAAAAATATTTTTTAAAAATTCTTTGTCTCTTTAATTAAATTAATTTTTTTAATTTTCATGAAAAAAATTAATTAATTTTTTGAAACTTTTAGCAAAATAAAAAATAATCTATTATTTTTTAAAATTTTAATTAAATATTTTTTAATATTTTATTTAATTTTGTTTAAAATTATTTTTTCAGTTAACAATTTATTATTTAAAAAAAAGTAAATAAAATAAAAAAAAATATTAATTTAGAATAAGAAAAACATTTTTTAAAATATTGAATTATTAATTTTATTTATTTAATTAAAAAAAATTTTTTACAAAACATCAAATAAATTACAAAAATTTTCTTTTATGAAAAATAAAAAAAAATAAAATTCAAAAAAAATATTTTCAAAAAATTAAAAAAATATCCAAAAATTAAATTAAAAAATAATATATAAATTTTCGGAAAATTCAGAATTAGAATAAAAATTAATTATATTTTTTTTTTTTATTAAATGCGTAAAAAATAATAATTTAAAAATTATAAATTTTTAATAAAATTCAATAAAAAAATTTAAATAAAAAATAATTAAATTGATTAATAAATTTTTTTTTTTTTTTTTGCTTTTTTCAATAAAATAATTTCAATTAACTATATTTAATAAAATTAAATTTTTATTTAAAAAATTATAAAACATTTTAATTCATTGCACTTGCCTAAAAGTTACTTTACTATTTACGTCTCACTGTGCGATTGAAAAAAATATAAATCCGATAAATCATAAAAAATATTATTTTTTTCAAAAGAAAAAAAAATAATAATAGTAAGCGGAAGACTTTTTAATAATAAAAAAAATATATTTTCAATCTATATTCAATTGATTGGCTTTCAATAAATAAAACTCTGGATTATTGGCTTTTATTGCAAGTTGAAAGTAAAAAACTTTAAATTGGTCTACAATTTCATTTTTATTTTTTCAAAGCCACCAACAATGGACGACATCGTTATAAAATAAAAATAATTGACCAAAAAAAGTACCTTTTTTTTTGATAATCCCACAACTTATTTTCAACTGTCGCAATACGACAAACCTAATCTCCGACAAGCATCTAGCCGAAAATTTTAAGGGACAAAGTTGAACGTAATGTCTTTTTTATTAGCGTCATAATTGTCAAAAAATGTTAAAATTTTATTCTTGGGCAAATAAATCCTTTTTTCGAAGAGAGAAACTTTTTTTTTTAATTTTTTGGCAAAGACAACTTCTAATAATAAAACATCGCCCAACAACCGCAATGACATAATTTATACGGAAGACGACAATATTAATTAAATTTCGAGAGAAACAAGGAGATCCGTATTATTATTAAAGGGGACGGTCAACGTTGCTTTGTGTCTTAATTAATTGCCATTCATTAACTTTAAAGACCATAATTAACTTGCAATCTAATATCATAACCGCTCGTTATTTATCGTCTTCGACGGTAATCCTGAACACGATAAAAAAAATAAAAATTAATAAAAATTTTTTTTTTTCAGAATTTGTATGGCGCAATTAATGCAAGTGCGGGACTGTTATTTGTGCTCACGATACATCTGGTTACGAGCATCATTTCCGTGTACCATTGCGCTTTGACGGTGTGTGGTTCAAGGTAAGTTTTCTTGCATTTTTCATCAATCAAAAGACATGTAAAGATATCAACGCCGCCGCCCGTGTTTAATTTACTTGCGTGCACTAATTTTTTGTACCGTGGAGAATTTTCATGCAATTTCGTAATAACTTGATTTTGTAGAGAAATATTTATTTTAAAAGTAAATATTTTTTTGCGTTGAACAAGTAGCTGATATGTGACTAAATTACTTGGAAAACAACGTTAAACACTTTATTTCATTTTTTTTGTTAAACGAGAAAAAAATTAATTTAAGCGCATTTTAATAAAATTTAAGAATTTTTGAGACTAATTTAATAATTTTTAAATAATTTTTAATAATTAAATTATTTTTTTTTATAAAATAATTTTTAAAAATAATAAAAATTAATTTAAAAATTTTATTAAAAATATTTTTGTAATAAAATAATTAACTTTTAATAATTATTGAATTAATAAATAATTTTAATATTTTTTTCTGATACTTTCAAATCTGAAAAAAATATTTTTTAAAATTTTAAAAATTTCCAGATTTTTTTTTAAAATTTTTTTATGAATTTTTTAAAAGAGAACTGATTTTTTTTTTTCAAATTTTAACAGTTCACTTACTTTTTTTAATTTAAAATAATTTAAAAAAATATTTTATAGGTAAATGATTTTTTTTAAAATAAATAAAAAGAAAAAAAAATTTCAAAAAATTGATTATTTTTTTATTTTAAAATTAATTATTTAATTTATAAAAATTAAAATTAATAAATTCTTAAAAATTTTTTTTTTAATTATCAAATTTTTATCTATTTTATGATTTTATGCAGCAAAAAAAAATTAAGATTTTAATTAAACTAAATTTTTAAAAATATTTTTATATATGTATGAAATTTTTTTTTATTATTTTCTAAATTTTTTCGACTTTCAATTTTTTTTACTATTTTTCAATTTTTTTTTTGAATACCCGAAATGTTTAAAAATTTCTTACTATTTTTATTGATTAAAATTTATTTAAAAAAAAAACATTTTTTATTTTTTTTAATTTTCAAAAATTTTTCTCTTGAAAAAAAAATCTAATTTTTTAAAAATTAAATTAACATTCATCGAACAGACAGACAAAAATTCCTCCAAAAAAATTAAAAAATGCTTTTTATATGTGAGCTCTAATAAAAACGTTAATATAATAATAAAAACCTAATATTATTAACGCCAAGAGCAAACATTGCACACTAACTTCATTATTTTACGAGAAACGAGAAAAAAACTTCAACATACTAAAACAAAAAATCAGCTTGACTTTCTCACAAAACCATTTCAAACGCCACGAAGCGCAACATTGCGTGCCATGTTGCATGCATTTCACTGATTACTTTTACAGATTTGACAAAAATTAGAGGCAGAAATTATTTTAAACGAGCTCGAAAGCAATTAACGGCACAGAAAATGGCCTGAAAATGCTTTTTCCTTGTTTAAATTTTTAATTTAATTTTTTTTTTTTTTTTTTTCGCTCATAAAAGGACATAACGGGCGTGTTTCGTATCTCTTACCTTCGATCTATTTAATTTAAATATTGGGAAAAAAATAACAATAGAGGTCAAATCGAACATGAAAAGGGCTTGCGCGATAAATTAATTGCGTTAATTGAGAAAATAAATAAACAATTAATTCGAAAATTAATTAATTTTTTTTTATTTATTTTTTTTATTTTGGATTTATTGTTTGAATTTTTTTTTTTTTTGAATTATAAACAGAAAAGCTTGGATATCTGTTAGTTATCATAGATTTGTTTATTTTTTTATTTTCAACTTGATTTATTTTTTTTATTTCTGCAAATTTTTATTTATTTATTTTTTTGAAAGAGATCATTAAAAAAAATGAGCAAGAACAGCAAAAAATTTATTAAATAATTAATTAATTAAATAATAAATTAATTAATTTGAATTAAATTTAATTAAATTAATTTAATTAATTAAAATTTATTAAAAATTAATTAAATTAATTAAAATTAATTAAATTTAAAAAAAAAAAAAATTAAAAAAAATTTTTTTTTCGAGAATTTTTTTGATAGTATTTTTTTTTGTTAGTACGTCGACGTATTTAGTCCTAATTTTACTTAATTTATTTTTTTAAATTTAATTAATTTATTAGTTTTTTTTATTATCATTCAATCAATCACTTTTTAAATAATTTGTCCTAAATTATTTTTTGCACTTTTCTCACATATCCTCATTCTCTCGCGTATCAAAATTGTCATCATTCGTCGTCGCTGCGTCATTTTTCTCCGTTTCAGGCGCTTCTGTGCTCAATTCTTCCTTCGCTTCGATCACTTCCGTGTCACTCAGCGTCAATTTATCGATATCTGGCTCATCTGAAGACACATTCATCGAATTTGTCTCACTATTGCACAACTTTTCCCACTCCACGAACTCTTTGTAATACTGATACACGGGAATCACAAACACCGAAATGTCATCCACAGTCGCTGCTGCCTTCGAATCACTCAATCGCCAATGCCCCGACTCATTTATGCGCCCACGAGCCTTCGCGACGAGTTCTTGTGCTGCCATCGTGTATCGATGTCGTTCCGTCGGGTACTTTTTGAGCGTTTTAAAGACCGTGTGAGCCACATCGTTGATTTCCGTGACATCCCAAAGTCCATCGGTCGCCATCACAAGCACCCCGTATTCGCCGTCTTCGTTGCCGTCGCCCGGAATTGAAATAACTTTCGTTAAATCGCGGAAATTTACGTCCGGTTGGGCACTTAGGAATGGTTTAATGAGCATCCCGCTGTACAAAGCGCGTAAATCGTGATCCCCGAAGCCTCGTGTGACGCCAATTGTGCCCATGAGACGTGAGCGTTTCCCCTCCCCCGTCACAAGAGTGGGGGATTTCAAGTCGTCTCGTGTGAGCGTTTTGAACGCCCATCCACGCATCGTGCCGCTTCGATACATCACACGTTGTCCCAAATCTCGCGACAAAGGTTTCTTCGCGAATTCCATGGGACAGTAAGAGTCGCCCATCAGCGTGGGGTTAATTTGCGCCGTACTCAAAAGTCGAGGACGTTCCGTATCCGGAGTGTGATCCCACGAAAGTGCCGTCGAAAATACATGATATTCAGTCTCTTCCGAATTTTTCGTCGAATTTCCATTTTGCTGATGTTTCGGATCGATTTCCGCCCGGAAAATATCTTGCGGGAGTTTTTGACATAAAATTGCGCGGGAATCGCCCGCATTGGCTATGTACATTTTTCCTAAAATAAATAGAGCGACGCATGCGGTGCATCCTCCGGCATTTCTGTATTTGTCGCGATCTGAGTCGATCACGGAATCCATTTCGTGAAATGCACTTTCAAGAGCACCGACGATCAACTCGTCTTTTGAGATGTTTTTTACGAAAAAAAGCGGGGTTGGGATTGTGCTTGCTGGAGCAACTTCCTTCTTCGGCAGTAGTAATTCAATGATGTCGACGAGTTTTTCGTGCAAAATATGATGGAATTGCAGCGAGGCAGCGAGAGAACAACCGTGCGAGGCGTGCCCGTCAAATATGCCGAAATACATGTACGGCAAGTCGGGGTATTGCTTTGATGGATGTGATAGGGTTTGTTTTGAAAAAGCTGAAAAAAAATATTTTTTTAATTAATTTCTATTATTTTTCAATTTAAAATTTATTTTTGTCCCAAAAATAAGAAAAATATTTTTAAATTATTTTTTTTATTTAAAATAATATTTTTTTTTTATAAAAAAAAATTAAAAATATAAATTATTTTTTATTTTTCATAATATTTATTTAAAATTCACTTTTTAAAAATAATATTTAATTAAATATTTTTAATTAATTTAATTAAGTTTTTTATTTTCTTTTTTAATTTTAGTTTAATGTAAATTAAAATTCATTATTTAACTTAATATTAAAAAAAATAATTTAAAATTTTTAATTATTTAAAAATTAATTTATTTTTATTTTTTATTAATATTTTAATTTTTTTATAAAATTAAATTTAACTTTTAACTTTTTTTTACCTTTAAAAAAAATTAATTAAATATCTATAAAAATTTTTTTATTAATTTATTTAAATATTATTTTTTCAAAATATAAAATTTATTTTCTTTCATTCATTTTTTTTTAAATTTCATTTTTTGTTATTATTTTAAATTAAAAATTCGATAAAAATTAAAATTTTCTTCAAATTATTATTAATTTTAAATTATTTTCTTTACTGAATTTTTGATACGAGAGAAAAACTCTCAAAAGTAAATATTAAATTTTATAAAAAATAATTCATAAATTATTAAAAAAATTCTTTTTCTTAAAAAAAAAAATTAATTAAAACTTTTTTTCTTTAAAAAAAATTAATTAAAAAATTTTTTTTAAAATAAAATTAAAAAAAATTTTTTTTTCATTAAAAAAATTTAAAAATAATTTTTAAAGTAGAAAAAAATCAAAATAATCGCATAATTTTAATTTTTTTCATACAAAATTGTTAAAAAATTCTCGAAATTATGAAAATCTTTAAATAATTTCAAAAATTATTAAAATTTTTATTTAATTCAACTCAATTTTTAATTTTTTAAATTATTTTTAGGGACAAAAAATTAAAATTTGAAGCACTTTAAACTCGAAAAATTACCTGCTTGATCTTCATTATACTGACTCTTGCCCGAATTGATGCACTCCGCGTAGCCCGAATACCACGGCATCGCATTGAGATCCCTTGGAACAATAATCGGCCTCAAATTGTGATCAGCTGATGCCTTGAGTTCGTCCGTCGTCGATAGATTGAGGAAACCTGATAACACGCGAACAAAGAAAATCCATTGAATCGTCGGTTATTTGCTTACTTTTGTCAATATTTTGTCATACCTGGCCTCGAATAAATAAACTTATCGGGTAGATTTTTGTTGTTGGCATACGGCGATGACGACGACGAACTTGATGACGATGTCGATGTTGCCGAACTCGAAGGCAGCGCTGGCAGATCCGGAGCGACAATCAAGTCGAGGACGCGATTTTTCATGCGATTCAACATTTTTTTCCTTTGTTTTTCTGAACTTTCTTGCTTAAATTATCGATTCACTTGCATCAGTGCATAATAATATTGATTATTTCGACGGAACTTGGCTTAGTCTTTGTCACCGCAAACACACAAAGCGAGCATTTTTCGCGAAAATCTTCACTTTTGACGCGTAGACCAGCTGAGAAATTGTCACGAGAACACAAAATCCGGCTATTTGGACATTTATTTGCGGGAGAAACGAATTAAAACTCCCGACGAGACGTGAAAATATTTCTAAAAAATACGCAATTTGTGCACTTGGAGCGGTTTTGACGTGAAATCACACTGGGCACGAGGAAGCACTTCGGAAGCGATTCTTTTATTTTGAATTTTTTCCGTTATTTATTTTTCTGAGACAGAAACGGAGTCTGTTTAATGTTAATTTTTTTATCTTTTGTTTATAATTTGTCGTAAATTTGCCCTTTGAATGCGATTTTTTGTCTGTTTTTCTTTAAAAATATTTTTTTCAAGGGCTTTTTTTTTTAATTTTTTCGTATTTTTAGTTAAACAAGAAGAATTTTGTGATGAGAATTTGTTCTAATGCATTGCAGGCAGACAAGACCTGGAATGCAAAAGAAAAGAAAAAAGAAAAGTTTGTTTCAGTTTCAAGTTTGTTTGCAAGGTGAAGATGTGAAGAAGAAGAAGGAAAAAAGCGAAATTGGCAAGGAAGAAGTTTTGTGTTTTATTTGAAATTTGAATCATGTGTGTTATTTGAGAGAAGATTTAAAGTTGGAGCAAACACAAAAGTTGAATTTATCTTTTAGGCGGGAAAGTCTATTAAAATTATTCTTGATATTTTATTAGATGAAATTATGACAGATGTTGAATTTTTAATTTTTTAATTTAATTTCAAGAAATTTTTATTATTTTTTTTAAATAATTTTTAATAAAAATTTTATTTTATTTTTAATTTAATTTTTTTATTTTCATGTATTTTTTTCAATTTAAAAAATTAAATATTTAATTATTTTAAAATTTAATTTATTTTTTTTTTTAATTTTTTTAATTAAATTTTTTTTTAAATTTATTTTTTTAATTTTTTTTTTTAATTTTTTGTTTTTAAAAATTAATTTTTAATCATATTTCATTATATTTTTTATTTTTATATTTGCTTTGGTTTAAAAATTAAAAAAATATTTAATTAATTATTTTAATAAATTAATTTTTTTCTTAATTAAAAAAATAAAAAAAATTTTACATTCGAACTTTGACAGATGTAAAATTTTTGATTTTTTTTTTTAATTAATTAAATTTTTAAATATTTCAAAGTTTTTTCAAAAGAAAAATCCATTTAAAAAAATTAAATTTAATTTTAATAATTTTTTAAAAATAATTTTGATGTATAAAAAACTGACAGCTGTCAAAAAATTTTTAAATTAATTTTTTTTTAAATTTCAAAAGTATTTTTATACAAATTATTTTTTTTATTTTAAGAATTTAGATTCTATTAAAATTATTTAATATATTTTATTTTGAATTTTAGCGAAAATTTTGACAGCTGTCATTTTTATTTTAAATAAAATGTCAAAAATGCCGAAATTTTTAAATTTAATTTAATTTTATTTAATAATTAAAAATTAATTAAAATTAAATTTTAAAAAAAATTTGACAGCTGTCAAATTTTTTAAATGTCAAAATATTTCTTCTGACATAACCTCAAATTTTTTTTTAAAATTTTTAAAATTTTTTTTTTATTTTTTATGTTTCTTCTCATCACAATCTTCAATTTCATTAAAAATTCAAGTCATTTCCAGATTAAATGGTGCGTATTTCGCATGTTACAAAAAAATTAACCTTTTCTGCCAAATCAACCACAAAAATAAGAAATAATTGATTTGATGTAACAAAGAAGGTTGTACGTTTATTTACATGTGTTTCTAATTCGCTTACATTGATTTTCTTTGGCGGGTAATTAATTGCCTGACCTTGAATTACGTCGTTCATGGCTGGGCTTTTATCGAACTGTTCGATAAATTTAAGCATTTTCACATGCGTTTTACACGCAGCTCTCTTAACATGTTTATTTATTCACAAAAAAAGTGCGCGGCGGCGATGAAAAAACTTGATAATAATTAATGACCGTCGAGAATGTCACTCATTCACAAAAAAAAAAAAAATATTTCGTCACCTTCCAAAACTCATCTTTCGGATTTTTTTCTCATCCACAGAAACGACGGCGGTTATGGTGCGGAAAATATGATTTACAACGATTTATCATTCACGCTCAGTCATCAACGCGTCGAGGAATATATCAATTCGCTGCCGATCGAAACGGATATGAAGGAGAAAATGTATCAAAATATCATGAAGGGAAGTTTGCGAAGTCGCAGCAGCAAGGTACGTGTGTCTCGTGCAAATTTATTTCGTAATTAATAATTAACTCTTCTATCATCCACACATGTTCGCAGGACAAATTGATGCCATTTTATCATCCGCAATTTCAAGCGCCAATGTTGATTCCGCAACCAGCAATGAGAGTAAGTGAAGTTAATTTGTTTTTAAATTTTTTTCTCATGATGACAAAAATTGTTGGAATGTCTCTCGACGTTACGCTTTTTAAATGCATTTATTATTGACGATGTCATAACAACAACATATTCGAGCAACATAACAAGTTTTCATGAAACTTTTGAAATATAATTGCTTTTGGAATTTTCTTTTTTACTTTTTGATGGGAAGTATTTAACGATGATGAGATAAAATAGTTTAAAGAGCTGTGTAATTTTAAAATAAAAAAAATATTTTTTTTAAATTTAAAAAAATAATTTAAAAAAAAAATATTTTTTTTAATTTAAAAAATTGTTTAATAAATTATTTTTAATTTGGAAAAATTAATATTTAATCAAAATAAAAAAAATTAAATAATAAAAAAAAAATATTTTTTTCTTAAATAATGTTTAAAAAAATAATAAAAAATTTAAATTACTTTAACAGTTTCCTCTTTATCACAAAAAATGCCGCAGCATAATTTTTGACAGTAATTAATGAACATTCCAATATTTTTCATTAATTTATTATTATTTTCATCTTTATTGTAATTCAAATGTGCCGATGCATAAATTTCAAAATTTAACATATTTTTATTCGAGTTAAGCAAAATTTATGAATAAAATAACAAATCAATTAAATCCATAAAATCCACGAAATAAACAAAAACTGAACAATACACAAAAAAAAACAAAATAATTAATTAAAATACAAGTTGAGTGGCTGTTTCGGGCAGATTGATTGATTAATGCTAAAAAACAACGTTGTTCCTCATCAAACTCAAAATAAAATCGAATAAAAGATTTTTTTTCCATTCAACGGAATTTGGCAGAAATTTTAATTGAAAGCCCGACGGGTTTTTATATTTTTTCAATTTTTTTTTATTTTATTTTCAATCGAAAAGCGACAAAGAAATAAAACCGACGATTACACCTCAGTGTTTGCCGTCAATTTGCATCATATTCTGATTTTTCTCTTCGTGCCTTGGTTTGCTATCTAGCTTTTTTATTAAACACTTTTTGGTACGTGACAAAATTTTGCGAAACGAAAAAGAATACGTTAGCAGTGCTTATTAGAGTGGAACACAAACACGTAATTTTACAAATTTTTTTCTATCTTTTCGTGAAATTTTATCTCAGAACGTAAATTTTAATGAAACAAAAAAAAAATAATTTTACCAAAATTTATTTAACGATCAGATCTAAGTAGCAAAAAAAAAATAAAAATGACCAAAAACGTTCAACATGTCGTCATGTGTGTGGAGATGATACATAAATGATTAGTAATGTGATTGGACTACGTAATTTTATTTCATTTTCATTAATATTATTATTGTTTTATCATAAACTAAATCGTCGCATCATCATATGGAATCGTTTTTGTTTCGCTTCATTTATTTTTTTTCGGGCTGTTTAATAATTCACTTCGTTGTTTGTGTCATTTTTCCACAGAAATTCGAGAAATTCGATAGATATTTAGATGAAAGGAATTTGTAAATAATTTTTTTTTCATGTTTATTTTATTGCGTGGAAAACACTCGTCGTCGAGCATCATCGTCGTTAAGATAATTAAAAAACTTTTATTCTCGATTTTATGGGGAAAAATTTGTTTATAATTTTTTGTCTTGTGTAAATTGTTTACACGTTATTGTTTGCCATTCAGAAGAGAAAAAAAACTTCCTCTGAATTATTAATAAAATTTTACGATTGGCTACATTTAAATTAAGTTGAGTTTTTCACCGTCCTACGAAATAAAAATTGTAATTATTTATGAATGAAAAAAAAAGTTTATCTTTGTCACTTTGATTTGGGTAAATTTTCTTAGAAATACAAAAATAAAATTTAACAGATGAGTTTTCGATCATAAATATTTTTTTTTTGAAACCTTGTGAAGGTCATTTAAAATAATAATCAGTTTTTTTTAAATTAAAAATTAAGTAGAAAAAATGCAATTTAAAATTTTTATAATTTAAAAACTAAACCTTTCTTATTATATTTTCTAAATTTGAATTTATTTTTAAAATTTAATAGTTTTTTAAAATTAAAAAAAAAAAATATTGATATAAATTAAAAATAAAATTAAATTAAAAAATATTGAATTTAATATTTTATTATAAAAAAATAATGAAATTTTAAAAAATAAATAAATAAAAAAAAAATAAATTGAAATTTTATTTTGGTTACAACAAATTAATTATTTTTATCTCAATATTTTTATCTTAATAATTTTTATTATTTTTATTTTTAATTACTTTTAATTTATTTATGTATCATAATTTTTTTATATTAAAATTTTAAATTCTATATTTTTAAATTTAATTTAATTTTATAATTTATATCAATTATATTAATTTTTTTAAATTAAAAAGAATTAATAAATTTATTTTTTAATTTAATTTAATTTTTTTAATTTTTATTTTATTTTATTTTTTATTTACTGAAAAAAAAATTTTTTTTTTGATTTAAAAAAAATTGTAAACATTAATTTTCATTCTCCCTTTAAACAGAAAAAATTCCGTGTCGTCACAAAAATATCAAACAAGAGAGGAAAAAAAAACAAGAAAAATTACTCCCATAAAAAAAGGTTACATGCGGTAGACATTAAGTAGATTGACCATCGTTCTGTTCGTACACTTTTTTTTGTGTCTGCCGGCATTAATCCTTGTAAAAAGTAACGATGTAAAATATTTTTCCATCTGTTTGTAACATTTTTCCCAAAAAAATAATTTTTGTGTATTATTCTTCAATTTTTTTCCAAAAACTTGTTTATTTATTGAAAATTTCATACAATGTGGAACAAAATAATAATCAAATCAACCTCATTATAAACTAAATTCATAAACTTATGATCAACTAAACAACATTCAATCATTAAAATTTTATTAAATAATCAGAAATTTATCTTTTTCACAAATCATGCGAAATTATTTGCAATATTATTTCCAAAGTTTCATGATGAAGCATTGTTTCTGTAGCGCTCGCTCGATAGACAATCGCACAAGTTTCTAAAGAGCTATAATAATAAAGGAAAATGTAGAGCATATAAAATTTGTGCTTGTTTGTTTTTACAACGCAATATTTTGCTATTATGATGGTTTTTTTTATGAAATGAATATTGAAATGGGAATCTCTTTGAAAGAGCACGTTAATAATAAAATTGCAGTAAAATGAGGAAAAAAAAAGAGTAAAGTTGTAAGAAAATGTGAATAAAAGTGAAATTAAATTAAATTATTATGATTATTATGTTGAGAGGTATTACTTAATGTTTTATGATTGCTTTTTGTGGTCAACTTTTAAGGAGTTGTTAAATTTGACCTTTTATGGAAGAACGAGATTTTTGGATTTAAATTAAATTTTTTATTAGACTTTTGGGTTTTTGTGTTTGAAAAATTAATAAAATAAATATTTTATATTTGAAAAAAATAATAATATAAAATAATTAAATTTAATAAAAATTATTTAACAAAAAAAATTAAAATTTAAATTATTTTAATTAAATTTTTCTTATTTTATTAAATAAATTTATTAATTTTTAATTATTAAAAGTTAATTTAAATAAATTAATTTTAAATATTTTTTTTCAATTAATTTCAATTTCACTGATAATTTCAGGTATTTAATAATTTACTTTTTAAAATAATTAAAAAATGTCAAATTAAAAAAAAATTATTTAAATAGAAAAATAATTTAAATTTAAAAAAAAATATTATAATATTTTTTTTATTTCAAAAATTAATAAGAACAAATAAAATTTAAATTAAATAAAAAAAATCAAAATTTTAAAAAAATTAATAAATTATTTTTGTTAAAAAAAATAAATTTAATTAAAACTATTTTTAAAAAAATTTGAATTTTTTTAAATTAATTTTTTCAAAATTTCTTTAATTAATTACATCAATTTTAATTATAAATTTTTTTTCAATAAATTTTATTTAATTAATTATTTATTTTTATTTAAAAAAATTAAATAAATATAATTTAATTGAAAAATTTATTTAACTTTAAAATTATTTGATTAATTTTTTTCTTCAAGTTTAATTAATTTATTTTTTTTTTTAAATTATAAATTAAATTTAAGTTTAAATTGAAATCTTTTTTTTTAATTATATTTTTTTTATAAACATTTTTATTTTTTTTAAATTATTTTTATTTAAAAAAACATTCAAAAATTTATTTTTGTTTATTTTTTGCGTTTAAAAATAAAAAAAAAAAAAATAAAAAATATGACACAATTTCAGTGCGAAATACAAAACCGCAATACATTAAAGAGATAACATTGTCACGTTTAATGTTGACCTCCGGCGTGATCGGCAGCAACATGCTTTGTAATCCGATCCACGAGATTTCCGTCCCATGATAATTGGAAAATTTATTGCTTCAGACGAGACAGTCGAACCCCAACATTAATTCCACGTATGTTCATGCTTTAACGGTTCTTTATGAAGTGTAATTAAAATTAATGTACTTGTCACACACGTCGAATGAGATATGGCGAAATGCAATTGATAGCGACAATGAGAGTGCACGGATGCGATAATAATTGAAAATAATACGGATCCTTAATTAAAGGGAGCGAGACGACGACGACGGAGGGAAACCAACACTTTCCAATTAAAAAGTTCATCACTCACTCTGCCATTATCGCACTTGTCATAAATTACTTTGGATTTGCCAACAAAAGTACTGATGAAGGATGGATAAGAGACGTGATTTGCATGTCATTTCAGACAAAAAACGAAACTCAAGACGAAAAATATTAAATTATCGTCGTCGTGAATTGCTGCTGAGAAGAATTGAAAGTGATACTCCTGTGACACGTATTTAATTTTGGATTTCACGTTTCAAGGAAATTAAACTTTGGTTGACTTTACATCGAAAAATTAACCAGACGTCTCCATTTTTCAATCCTTTTTCCGAGAAAACATCAAAAGTTGGATATGAAT
Organism: Culicoides brevitarsis; assembly: GCF_036172545.1. Taxonomy (NCBI): domain Eukaryota; kingdom Metazoa; phylum Arthropoda; class Insecta; order Diptera; family Ceratopogonidae; genus Culicoides; species Culicoides brevitarsis. The sequence continues at coordinate 3,236,199 of NC_087085.1, forward strand.
TTTTAATGATAGTTAAAAGCCTTTGGCTAAAGACAGCTTTTGAACATTTTTAATTATAAAATGCTGTAAGACGATGCTCTTTAACTCTCCGTAAAAATTTGTAGTTGAAGTAAATTCAAACAAATTTATGGCAATTAGCCGACATTGACGGTTGATTAAATATGAAGCGCGCGTTTCGAAAAGGTGAAAGACACTTTTTTTGTGTGAATTCAATTTTAGGCAGCAAAATTGGTACAAAGGGGAATTGTAAATGAGTTGCTAATTTTGTTTGAGTTTTTATTCCCTAAAGGTAGATTTTGGCACTTTCAGGAGCTCGAAATTCTATATTGAATATAAAAATTACATTAATTTTGTATAAACTTTTATTTGAATAATTTTTGGTATTTAATGAATTTAATTAATAAAATTATAAAATGTTTAATTTAAATTATATTTTATTAATTAAATTAATATTTTTAATTTATTATTAATAAAAATATAATTTACTAATTTTTATTTATTTAAATAATTTTATTAAATATATTTTTTTTAATTTGGATTTTCTTTTGTTTTTATAAAAATTAATATTTTTTATTTTCAATTTAATTAATTTAAATTTTAAATAATTTATAAATATTATTAAAAATTGATTTTTTTTATTTTAAAAAAACAAAATTATTAAAAACTAATTTAAAATGAATTTTATTCACACAAATAAAAAAGTAATTTATTAACAAAAATAAATTTAAATTAAAAAATATTACTTTTTATAAAATTGAAAAAAAAATTAAAAATTTAGAAAAAATTCAAAATTTAAAAAAAAAATTTATTTAAAATTATTTAAATAAATAAAAATTAATCCAAATTTTTTCCGATGTTTTTTTATTTTTTCAAAATAAATAAATGAAAATCATATAAAATATTTTAACAAATTTTTTTATTTTAGATGTTAATCTAATTGAATTTGATGATTAAAAATTGATTGAAATAATTCAAGTTAAAAATTTTAACAAAAAAAATTCATTTAATCAAAAATTTTTGAAAAAAATTTTTAGGAAAATTTTTTAGAAGAAAAATGTAAAAATCAAATTAAATTGAAAACAATTTAATTTTGAAAATTTTTAAAATACCAAATAAAATTTTAATTTTAAAATATTTTGCCCCATTGGATTTTCGGCTTTTGAAATGGGGCAGGGGACAAAAACATAGAAAAAAATTTGTAGCGGCCTAAAATTAAAAATAATATTTTTTTTTAAATTAAACAAAATTATTTTTAATTTTAAAATTTTTAATAAATAATTTTAAAAAATTTATTAAATTAAAATAAAAAAATAAATTAATTAAAAAGTGATTTGATAAATTAATTAATTTTTTATTTAAAACAATTTAAATTTAATTTAATTTAATTCAAGAAAAAAAAAGATATATCAAATCAAATTCCTTCAAGTGCACTTTTCTAACATTTCTACATGATTCCATCTTATTTATAGCTTTTTTACGACAATTCATGTAACATACCTCAATGCAAAAAAAAATATATCACGAGAGACATAAACTTTTGAATAAATTTCTCTTTCTCATATTTTTTTTCCTTATTTTTCAGCATCCAGCCATGATGTATTCACACCCGCCGCCAATTTACTCGTCAAACATGCTCTATCCGCCCAATTTGTTACCGCCGGGTGCTGCTATTTACGGACCGCCAACATTACCGAGAGATGCGGTAAGTTGAATTTTTATTTTATTTCTCTCTCACGTGAAAGCCTGAGACACACATAAAAGTGCGATATGTGGTTTGTCATTTATTTGCTTGATTACATCGAGAACAAATAAGTGTCTGTGTACCTGAATAGCGATAGAAGCGGAGGATAAAAAAGTGGATTTAATGATGCAAAGTCGAGGAGGGAAAAAAATACATCACTTGATTGACTGTTTCGTCGTTTTTCCGACTCATTCGAGTGATTTGTGTGGATTTAACCGAACAATTTATCTCGTTTTGCCCCAAAAAAAAAGTTCGCAGAAGAGCAATAATAATGGATTAACATTAAAGTAATGCGCCTAAAAGTTTTCCTCTCAGCTAATGCGTCGGTAATTGTTTGAGGAACTCTAATTGCTGCTTCTAATTGTCATGACTTTGCCCGAAAAAAAATCGCATTAGGAACAGAATTTTTGGCATTTGTCACGGAAATGACGTCGACATCGTACCAAAGATGAATAATTTGTAAAGTTAATTAAAGTGTGCATTTAGCAGCTTATTGTTGGACGCTTTTTCAAACTTTTTTCCTCCTTTTTTCTTTTTTTCTTCTTTTATTTGGTTCAACGACGACGAAGGAGAAAGCGTCAATGACAGAGAAAAAGATGAAAATTGTCTTTCGAATGAATAATAATTTAATAAAAGTTTGTCCTCTTTAACTTTTTTTCCTTCCATCTGCGTGTGAATTGAAAAATTTTGTGAAAAGTGACTGAAATCCGATTACAGAATATAATAAAAAAAATGAGATAAAAATAGTATCCGTGAAACTAATGGATTAAATTTTTTTTAAGGTCAAGGATAATTTTTTCATAATTTTCCTTAATTTTTGTTTTCAATTTTTCTTAAATAAAAAAAAATAAATTTTTATTATATTTTAAAATTTCTTAATTTTCTTTTAAAAAAAATAAATTGAGGTTAAAAAGATTTTTCATATTTTTTTTGAATTTTCTCGATTTTACTTTTTTATTTTATTTTTATTTTTTTAAATTTTCTCAATTTTTATCAAGTTTTCTGAAATTATTTAATTTTTTTCTTAAATTTTCATTATTTTTATGAATTTCTAAAAGCTTTAAGGATTTTCTCAAATTTTCTTCAAATTTAATTTTTTTTCCGAATTTTTATAAAATTTCAAAATTTTCCAAAATATTTCCTGAAATTTGTTTCAGTCTTATCATTTTTTTTTAAATTTTTCTTGATTTTGTAAATTAATTGAATTTTGAATTTTAATTGAATTAATTGAATTTTGTGAATTTTCATAATTTGTCTAAAATTTTAAATTTTTCTTGTATTTTTTTTTATTTTTTAGATTTTTTTTATCTCAATTTAATAATTGAAATTTAATTTTTTATTCAAAAATATTAATAAATTTAAATTAAATAATTAAATTAATTTAAATATTTAATTTAATTTGAATCAAACTATCCTAATTAATTTTATTTTTTTTAATTAAATTTAAAATATAAAAATAAATCCAAAATAAATAAATTCAATTAAACAATTAAAATTTAATTTAAAAAAAATAATTTATTATTCAATTTATTAAATTAAATTTACTTTACTTTAATTTTTTTAAAAAACTAAATTTAAAATTTTTTAAATGTTCATTTAATTTTTTTTAAATTATAAAATTAATTTTTTTTCTTATTTTTTTCTAATTTCAGCCAAAATTGCATCGCAAACGCTCCGTTCACTCGATGCACGAGCCGCGTCGCAGTCGAAGTCGTCAAAGCAGATGCGAAGCACCCAATCCTCCCCCAGAAGAAGACCGTCGCAGTTTCACCTACACCGGTCTCGATCGTGCCATTGCCGACAACTACTTGACGCACCAAGAAAAATCACAATCTGCCAGTAGCATCGCCGACGAGAGTCTCGGTGCAAAGTGTAACGACGTTCAAATGTAAACCACATTAATATTTAAGTAAAAATAACGAGCGCCATAGCTCGAACGAATGTTTAACCAAAAGATGTAAAAAAAAAATAAATACTATGTTATTTGTATAAAAATGTACCGACTTACTCTATAATAATAAAAATAAATGAAAAAATGTTAATAAAATTAGTTACAGACAGAAACGGGCGCAAAACAATGCAAAAAAAAACGGGGAGCGGAGGAAATAAAAATTCCAAAAGTGACGAGAAAAAATTAATTTTATGCAAGAGAATTTTATTCATGGCGAGCGAATTAACCTCCCTTCAGGTGCGAGAACGAGATATCTCCGCAAGTTGCTTTTTTTCTGTACATTCGTAATTTATTTATCGCAGTCTAACCAAAAATAAAAGAGAAAAAAAATTAAAATAAAAACAGAAAATTAATGTACTAACCGCTGTGCGTTTGGTTTGTTGTTTCTCTCTCTTACACAAAGTCATAGCGGGCGAGCAAAAACCATCGTGAAAAAAATAATTTTATTTTTTTTGTGTTCATTACAATCACGAGTAATTCGGCGAAATAAATAAATATGAAAAAATTGAAAAATAACTCAAAAATTATAATTTAAAGCAACCAAACAAGAAAAAACAAAATTTTGTACAGAAAAACGTTTGTAATTAATAAATAAATAAATGAAATAAAAGTTATGAATTATACAAAAATTTAAATTTTATTCCGGATGTTTTATTTTGGCGCGCAGTCTAATGGTATTTAATGACCAACTTTGTGCTGTCTCTTGATAAATTATGCAAATCTTTTGTTAAGCAAGAGAAACGGAAAATCTGATGATGGTGAAAATGTAATTTATGACTTTTCTGCTTTTTCAGGCACGAAGAGAAGCGGAAGTTAATTGGGACATTATGCTTGAAAATTGTAATTTTTAAAATTTTTTTCATTTCTTGAAAATTTATTTATTTTTGTTTACTGAAAAATTTAATTTATTTATTTAAATTAATTATTTTAATTTTTTATTAATTATTTTTTTTATTTAAAAATTTTAATTATAATTTTTAATAATTATTTTTTAAATTTTTATCTTTTTTATTTTTACATTTTTATTTTATTTTTTTTTAATTAAAAAATTAAATTTAAAAATTTTAGTTTTTTTTAAATAATTTTTTAATTAATTTATTTATAATTATTTTTTAAATTTTTATTTAATTTTTTTTATTAAAAAAAAAGTTGAATTTAAAAATTTTATTTTTTTTAATATTATTTCATAATTACTATATATAATTAATTCATTACTAATTATTCGAAATAAAATTAATTTAAATTAAATTTTTAATAATTATTTTTTAAATATTTTTATTTCATTTTTTTTTTTATTAAAAAATTGAATTTAAAAATTTTATTTAGGTGTTTAAATAATTTTTTAATTTTAAATTTTTATAATTTTTTATTTTTATATATTTTTTTTATTATTCATTCAATTTTTGTTTTAAAATATTTAATAAATTAATTTAATTTAAGAATATTAAAACTTTTATGAGAAAATATTTCTGAAAATTTTTAAAAAATATTTTGATCGTCGAATTTATTTTTTTTAAATTCAATTAAAAATATTTTGTTTTTTTAATCCAATAATTTATTTATTTAAACAAAAAAGTCAAAGTTCAATCGAAAATGATAAAAATAATCCATTTTGGATAAAAAAAAAATTTCCTCAATATTCATAAAAATTTCGATACTTGATTTTTTGAGCGACAAGTTGTCAAAAAAGCGCAAATCCCCACAGAAAGTAAGTTAGTATTACAAGCTGTTGCTTTTTTCCTCGTCATATCTTGTGTGACTTTATTGTTTGCCATGAATAGCTCTTCTCATATTTTCTTTCTCATTTTTTTTCAGTGTGTCATAAAAACCGCTCACTCTCCAAACAGCAAGAAAAACAACAATTGCTTTTATATCCCACACTCGAATTCAAAAGGCATTTAGTCTACACTTTTATTCAATATAATGAACTGTCTTTCTATCATTCGGCTTTTGTTGCTACGCAATTCCCTTGTTAGTTGTGTCCTTGTCGCTGTTTTGTGTGCGGAGAGAAGAAAATGTACAAAAGAAGGAATTAAGGAACAAAGTAATCGTCGTCGTCGTTCGGACTTGTCGTTGTTCTTTTTAATATTGATGCCATTAAATTATTAAGTAAATAGGAGGAATTCGTGTAAAATACAAAAAAGGATGTAACACACACAAAAGACGGACTAAAGGTAAATTAGTTGGAGGGAACATTATCTCGGTTATGGCGAAATTAAGGGATTTCCGGAGTACTTTAGCTGGACATGGAATTGTGTGTACGTGACTTAGAGAACAATAATGACGAGCTGTGTCACGTGTTTAATCAGGTCCGAAAATATGAGAAAAAAAATTACAGGAGAAAAGGTAAAAACTTTGATTTGATTGCCCAATGCAAATATTGAAATTTATGCCGAATGAACATTTTAATTTTTTTTTTAAATTTTGCTTTGTAAAAGAATAAAATGTTCATTGGGAAAATTTAAAAATGCTTATTGGGCTAAAATTTGTCACGTGGTTAAAATTAAATTTTTGAGTTTTTGACCCATTTCACATTTGAATATTTTTTTAATTAATTTTTTTTTATTATTTTTAAAGTATTCTTGTGTAAATTAAGTCCTAATGCACTTTTTAACTTTTCCCAACTCGAAATTTTTTGCCCATTAAACATACAAAAGTTGTCAATTTTTCTTAAAATTACGAATGAGCTTTAAATTAAAAAAAAAATAACTTTATTGCAGGTTTAAAATCAATTTAAAAATTTTTTTGACCCAATGCACATTTTTAAAATTTCTCCAAGATACATTTCAGAATTTTTATTTTAGTAAAAGGCTTTAAATATGTCCCAATGCATATCTTAAGACTCTTGATCAGTAAACATCTAAAATTTTTTACCCAATGTACATTTTTAATGTTTCGACCCATTGCACATTTTCAAGTTTTTGCTGATTGAAATTAATCCCAATACTAATTTTTAAGAAATTCTTCTAAAGTATAATTTTCCAATTTCAGTCCCAATGTACATTTTAACTTTTTTCAATCGACAATCGAATCTTTTTTTGCCCAGTAGACATTTAAAAGTTGTATATTTTTTTAATAAATAATATAAAGAATTTTAAAAGAGATTTAATTTGAATTTAATTTTAAAAATTTTTGACCCAGAGCACAGTTTAAAAATTCTACAATAAATTATTTTGAAATATTACTTCAGACAAAGTCTCAAATTTAACTTTAAAGCATAAATTTTAAGACTCTTGAACATTAAAAATTAAAAATTTTTGCCCGAATGTACATTTTTAATTTTTCGCCCCAATGCACATTTTCAAAACTTTTACCAAACAAAACTTCTTTCTTCGAAGCTACATGAAAAAAAATCAATTAATTTCTTCTTTTCAGATTTTTTTCCTTGTTCAAGATTTCAAGATAAAATCATTCAGGATTTATTTTCTGACAAAACAACAGAAAAAAAATGTTAATACGAAAACGGATCATCATCAAAAAACGTAAGAGCGGATCAAGATATATTTATATTTATTTACATTACTGATATTCAATTACCTTTCCTCTCATACGCACACAGGGGAAGATTATTACAAGGAACGTCAATATAATAAATATTTTGAGAAAATAAACGGGAAATGAGACAAACATGGATGCCAGGGAAGAAAAATGATTATATTATGCGAAACGACCTAATTTATGTCACTCGCATACATATTTTATATTTATTTTGATATGAATTTACGGATGCGGATAACATCTTCCGGTGACTTGGTATTTGAAAAACCTTTTGTATCGCATTTTTTTCGGGAGTGTTTGTGGTTGAAAGGATGAAATATTTATTTGGAGAGCAAATATTTAGTTACCAAGTCATCAGCGCGGAGAATTTTTTTTTTTCGGAGGTTATTATGCAAATTTTAAGTAGCTTCATCCGTCATATTTAGTTAAATGACGAGGAAACGTTTATTATCTTCTTGCTTCAGGACACAAAGCACACACACTTGATAATTATTTGGTTAAAACTCGACTTCCAACCGCTTGACATGATGTAGGTTTTTCGGTCGACGGTGCGTCGCGTCATCAGCGAAATATGTCGAAATGTTTTTTTTTCTTCGAACAACATATGGGGGAAGAAGTGTGATGTGATGGGATGCCAATTTGTATATTTTATTATTTTTACGAGAACATCAGCAGTTTTTTTTTTGTAATTTTTTTCAATTTATGGTCGGGTTTTGGAGTGGAAATGCAAATAAAATTCCATTTATTGATTCAAATGAACGGGAAGTGCTTTTAAAGAGGAAGTCGAGTTTATTTACTTGATAAAATATTTGCAAAAATGTAATATTTTTAACATATTGAAAAAAAAAATTGAATTTATAAAAATATTTTCGTGAATTTATGATTCTTCTATAAAAAAAAAAAAAAAAAAAAAATGAAAAATTAATAAACAAATTATTTTAATTTTTTTTAACAAGACAAATTAATTTAAAATTAAAAATAACATAATTAATAATTAAAATAAAATTTTATAAAAAAAAAAAATATTTTTAATTAATTAATTAAAAAAATATTATTTACAAATATTAAAAAAAAAATTAAAAAATTTATTAATTAACTGAAAAATTATTTTTTTTTATAAAATTTTATTTTAATTATTTTTCTTATGTTATTTTTAATTTTTTTTACATAAATAAATTTTTTAATATTTTTTAAAATTTCATTTAAAATTAAATATCTTGTTAAAAAAAATTAAAAATTTTTGAAAATAATTTTTTAAATTTTTTTTTTGTGATTTTGAAATTTTATTTAATTATTTTTTTTTTTGAATTTTTAATTCTCAAGGAAATATTTTAACATTTTTTTCATAAAAAATATTTAAAATTCAAAGCAAATAAGGAAATAATGTCAAAGATGAAACTTTCTGATAGTCATCGTCACCTGTTTTCATCATGTCACACATGTTCTGATTCTTTTCGTTTTTTTCTCCCTGTTCATCGGATGTCACTGAATGTTTAGAATATAAAAATAAACGACGAAAAGTTATTTAAAACGTGATCAAAAGCAGTTTTGAAGCATTTTAAACTTTTCCTATCATTTTAAAGCTGTTTGCTCGAAAAAAAAAAACTTTATCTTCTCATCCTCCTGTTCCTCTCATTTAAAAAATTAAAAAAAACCTCTTGACGCGTAAATTGCTTTGTTTGAAGAAATTTGCAGCAAAACGTAAATAAATGACGAGAATCGTAAAATTAATTAAGAGATGCATTCATGCTCGGAAAAGCAAACTAAAAGGAAAAAGTTAAAATTTTTCAGTATTTCTTTGCCTATAAGTGTAAATAAATGACTTTAGCAACAAATAAACAGGCGCGCATGAAAAAAAAATAACAAAACAAGAAGAAAGATGACGACGAAAAAAGTTTTATCTAAGAGTTGTATTGTTTACTTGCTTTACTGTAGTTTTTCATGCGTTGCAATTTCCTTCCACAATTTCATGTTCACAGAAATAAATTTTGTTTTTTTTTATTAAAAAAAATCTTATGAGGTATTTTTTACATAAAATTTAAAAAAATCTTTAAAAGTGTTTTTTTGTAAAAAAGTGTTTCGAGAAAATCTGAAATATGCATTGGGTCAAAAATTTAAAATGTAAATTGGGGCAAAAATTTGAAGTATGCATTGAGTAAAAAGATTAAAAATTTAATTTAGAGAAATTTTTAAATGAAAATCGATGATAAAATTCTAAATTTTCAATAGGCAGACATTCCATAATGTGCATTGGGACTAAAATAAAGAATATGCTCTGGGGCAAAATTTTTACATTATCATAAAATTTTGTAATAATTTGAACATTAAAAAAAAAATTTGAAATTGACAAAGAGACAAAACTTCAAAACTGTTACAGGGTTAAAATTTTGAAATGTGCATTGGGACAAAAATTTTAAATGTAAATTGGGCAAACATTTGAAACATGTATTGGGTCAAAATGCAAAAAAATCATTTAGAGTCATTTTTAATAAAAATTGATGATAAAATTCAAAATTTTCAATAGACAGACATTTTAAAATGTGCATTGGGTCAAAAAATGTCACGTGGCTCAATTTCAAATTTTTTTTTCTCATGACAACTTTTTACATTTTTATGTTATATTTTTGCATAAGACATGAGTCGTATTTGACTCCAATAAAAATATTTCTCCAACTTGATGCAAAACTACAACAAATTCTTCTCGGAAGAAATCAAAAAATTCAGCAAAAAACTTTTCCTGCACAAAAGCAATATTTTCCGTTCTCAACAAATAACTCGCAGGCAAGTCAAAATTAAGTACTTTTTATTCAGATCTTTTCCTCGCATCCTTTTACAACAAGTTTTGTAATTTGTTCATGTGAATGGAGACGCCTGGTTTTTCGTAATAAATTACACTTTATCACCTTTTGTGAGTCGTACGGCGAAATTAAACGCCGGAAAAGGTACTTTTCTTCACTTTTCTCTCATTCCGTAATCGAATGTTGATCGAAGATAATAACGACTTGGCAGTCCTAATTTTTTTTTTCGGGAAAAATCTATATTATGTTGTCAAAATATTTCTTTTTTTATGTATTTTATAGATTAGGTAAATAAATTTATGGCACAAACCCCCATTTGTGGTACATAGAGCACGGTACACGTGCGAGAAATTGTGAAAATGATACCGCATTGCGTTCGAGAGAGAGATTTTCCTCTGATATGTCAGAGTCGAAAATTTTTAGCTAAATAAAATGATAAATGTTTAAAATGTCATGAGATAAAGTTTCGCGTTTTTTTTTTATTTGTACCAGATTTCAAGTTTCAACCGAACAAAATTCCGACTGAGAAGGGAAAACTTTTATTGCCAGCCAATTAATTAACATCTTGTTACTTTTTGTGAGGCATCGGAAGCAAAATGTTTACTTTCATCGATAACAAAAGACGAAAAGAGTACGACACACGAAGCGGCAATAAATCACAATGACAATTCCTTTTTTTGTACATGTTTTTGTGTCAACCAAGAGATTTTTGATAAACAAAATAGTCGCGCTGGATGGTGTCGAACTGATAACTCCTTTGAAGGACAACCAAAAAAAATCCATCGATTGCAAGAAAATTCTTGGCAGCAATTTCCCTTTGGGCGACAATTGACGCACAAAAAGAGTTCGAGCCAAAAAAAAAAAGATTTTCTTGCAAAGATGATAAATCATTGTCTCTCCGATCGCATCAATAAATAACGAATGACAATATTAATGAATAATAACTGAAACATGAATCCCTGCATTGACACAGAACCAAAGGGAGAAAATTGATACAATAAATTGTTTTTTCACGCCACAATAAACATCAACAAGCAAATTAAGTTGTAGCTTCACCTTCGGAAATTGACAATTTTAGGATTTTTTTTTATAAAATTATTGCAACGGATATTATTAAGTCACGATAAATTTAGTGTCTAATGAAGCAATTAATTGATTTAAAGTTAAAATTTTCCACGGTTGAGTAAATAATTTTAATGGCAAATTTTCATCTGACCTTGTTCGTCGGATACTAAAGATAAACAAGAAAAAGTAAATTTTCTTTTTTTTTATCGAAAGTTTACTTCATTAACAAGAGTAAATAAAGATTGTTTGTTGTATGAAAAGGGTCCAAGTTTACAGAGAGAAATATGCTTATTGATTTTCGAGAGAAAATTTTTAAGCAAATCGGAAATTGAACAGAAAATTTATTGCTGACAGGAGGTTAGAAGGCAATCACTTTGCTTCGTTACATTGTAAAAAGTTCGAGTTTCGCAAACAAAGGACAAATTTGGTCAAAGGTAAGTTTTTAGATCTCTTAAGGGAGCTTTCGAGGATACATTTGCTCTTTGGTAAGTAATTTATTCTCTCTGGATTTGAATATAGATGAATTTTCTTTTAGGTTGGATGTATCGAGAGAATTTGGATGCAAAAGAATACTTTAAACTAAAGGTTTCAGTTCAAGAAGAAATTCATGCCAAAAACTATCAATCAGTTTGATTTTCTTCTGAAAATTGAAGCTTCAACATTTTCATGAAAAATTTCAAGTATGAAGACTGCTTTTGATATTTTTGTCAGAAAATCTTCAACTTATTGAATTTAAAAGATGTATTCAAATTTCTTCATTTGAAGCTCATGGATATTCTGATGCTGATTCAGGTAAGAATTTTTACATGAGAAAATTTTAACTTTAATTTTTTTCTAATTTCAGGTAAACTAATAAGATGAAGACAACAAATTACGACTCTATCTTCATTTGAATCAGAATATATTTAATTGACAAATTCTTTGACCTCGACTTCGAAGAAGTTTTATGACTTTTTAAATTTAACAAGAAGCTTAAACCAAACCAGAAAGAAATCTTGAAATTCAGAAGAACCAACATGACGAATATAAATATGGAAATACGCAGGAGAAAATTCGGTTGGATCGGGCAAACCCTTCGCAAAGATCCTCAGAAAGTATTCAAAAGGGCTTTTGTGTACAACCCATAAGGAAGCTGCAAAAGAAGTCGCTCAAGAAACACCTGGCAACGCTCCATACTCTCAGAAGCCAACATCATCAGAGAGGGTAAGGGATAACTAACTAACCTCTGAGATCTGAAAGACCTTGCGAATCGACGAACCTCTCTATGGGCGAAAAACGGGTCAGATTGATCCTTTGAGATATCAAGTTAATCCCTTAAGGGAATTTTTCGATACCTTAAGGGATCAATTTGTACCGTTAAGGGATCAATCTGACCCGTTTTTCGCCTATAGGGTGCAGATAGCGACAATTCGTGGATAGCCTTTGCTTAACATGAGGACATTCTCGAATCTTCGAACTAGAGACAAGGCGTAAAGTAAAGTAAAGTAAGTTGAACTTCAGAAACTTTTACGGGACTCAAAAACATTCTCTATTACTTGAAGAACACAAAAACGATCCTCGATGAAGCTGAACGATACCTCTTGAAAGCCTCGAAAACCTTCAAAAAAATTTAAAGACCATAACTTGGATGTGTCGTCTCCTGAATGAACTAATAAATCATATATCTTCTCATCATCTCGCTACGCATCTCTTCGACTTTTCGAGACATCAACTTCCTCCAATCTATTTCCTCCAAGCCACGATGACGTCGATTCTTAAAAGCATTTCCATACCCATTGTCAAGGGAAATTTTCGTGCTTTTCATGGATTTCCTTTCTCGCGTTAAAAGTACAGGAAATCTCTCTCTCCAACATCGGATCATCTCTTCTTCCCATTAAACCACACACACAGAAACTCGATTTCAATTCAAATGAGCCAACGACGTGTCGCTCTATATCACTCTTAGCACTCTTATCCGCATCTATTCAAACGGAATCCAGATGATATTTCATGCTACTTTTGGCAATCATCTACCTGTTTTATGTATTTTTTCTTCTCTCTATCTTTGCTACATAAATTTTCAGCAATGCTGACGTCTGTTTTCTGTTATTTTTATAATAAAAATAATAATACTACACACCTCGAACGAAGAAAAAAAAATGTTTTGTGTCTGTCTCTCTCTCATTCTATCGAGTGATAAATAATGCGATGAAATGGCGACTGACAAAACATTGAAATGGAGACCCAAAATCCAAAAAAAAAAAATTGCACAATGGTTTATTTTTTTTTCTATCTTGATTTGTTGATCTTGTTTCTACAAGAGTCAAAAGGGCAGAAAAGAAAATAAACGACGACGAGACAGACATTTTTCTCTAAAGTTTTTGGCACTCGAACATTCGTAAAAAAAACTCGATTTGTTATGAAAAGACAAATAAAGCAAAAAAAAAAAATCTGTGTGTGTGGAAATTTAGGACTTTTTGTGATTTTAAATGAAAAATAGTGCTTCCATATGAGGCTTAATGGTGATGATGCAATCATGTCAAACAAATGTGTTGTTCTCTAATGCACTTTTTCTGCCGAGAAAATAATTAAATTTATTGTTGTTCCATTTTTTTTTGTTGGACCCATTTCGAGGTGATTTAAAGCTTTAGGCAGAAGAAGAAAAATAAAATAATTGCAAGAAATGCGATTATTTGGAGCCCATTTCGTGATTTTTCTTTGAAAAATAATCTCATTTTATTGTATTTTTATGGAATTATTTTTGTAAGGCAAACTCAAATCATTTCAGTCGAATAAACAGCTTCACAAGACGGAATGAGGAAGAAACACAGAAAATGAACAAACGGTAAATAATCGAATTTATTTTTTCTCATGCACTAACATTTTTCCTCCTTTTGTATTCCTTTGACTCTCAAAAAAAAAACCGGCTGGCAAAGAAATAAATTGAAATTCAATGTTTGAACTCTGAAATGTCGAAAGGTTCGTCTTCGCGTTCGATCATTTCGCCTCGTAGCATGTCGAAACACGCAAATTTCTTGTTTTTCTTGTAAATTTTTATGTCATAATCCGTTTCGCAGTCCGGCACGGCACGCAGCACCGCCATGTATTGCTTCTCGTGCGGATATTTCAGCAAAAATTGGTTTTCCATTGAACCGATGTTTCTGCCCTGCGTTGAGATGATGCCAACAAGAAGAACAATAAAAATTCTAATCAAAAGTTTATGCAGCATTTTGCGTCGTTTTTTCTGCTCAATGAAATGCGTGAAATGTAAAAACTTTTCAAATTTAACACGAATTTTTTTTAAATTTTTTTTTGTCAGCCTGTCAGACTTTTTAATGGGGCGACTTAAAATAAAAGACTGAATAATTCACGAACTTCGTTCGCAAAAAAAAAATTTTTTTTGTGATAAGAAAAAATGTTGCCTTGACCTTTTGATCCCCCGACGAGATGTTTTGACTTTAAATGTGTGACAAAATGCGTACTTCACACGTAAATTTTTAATCAATTTCTGTCTCTTTCGTCGTGTGATTTATTCATAAAAACCGATAACAAAAAAAAAAGTTTCAAACTCCCCACAGAGTTCCGTGAAAAAAAAAAGATTAATGGTGTCTGGTTGGGATGTGCATACAAATATGCTGTGGAAATTTATTATTATCACAATGCCCACGGAGTAATTGGAACGTCAGACATTCCGTAGGCATCTCGTATGCAACAGTTTTCACCTTTTTGCAAGTCAAGTCGAGTCAATCCATCACCGCACGATTGTTTGTTTGTTGCGGTTCCCTCGGTTGTGCTTGTGTAAACTTATTATTAAATAGTTTGTGAGTGAGGGAAATTCTGCAGTTGGTTGGATTTGTGTCGCCGTTTTATTGTCACTTGCAATTAAAAATTTACATAGCGAGGTTTGAATTTTTTATTTAATTTTTTTATGTTTTTTTCTAAAGAAATTTTTTATTTTTTAATGAAAATTTTTTTTTCGTTCGAAAAATTTTTAAAATTATTTTTAATTAAATTTTTTTTTTAATTTTACAAAAATTATGAGCTTTTAATTTTTAAATAATTTATAATAAAAAAAAATAAATTTAAAAATATTAAAGAAAAATTTAATTTAAAGAAAACAAAATTATTTAAAAATTGTATAATTAATTTTTTTATTTAAAATAAAAAAAAAAATTTTGTTTAATATTTCAAAATTTATAAATAAAAAAAAATTTTTTTTTATTTTTTAAAAAAAAATAAAAATTATTTATTGAATAAATTATTTTTTGAATTGAATTTTCTTTTTAAAATGCAAAAAAATAAAAAATTTTTTTTTTATTTATTTAAAAAAAATATAAAAAATTTATAATTAAAATAAATTTTTATTTTTTTTTTCTAAATTTAAAAAAAGAAATAATTCTTTTAAAATTATTTTTAATTTTAATTAATTTTTTATATAATTTTTCTATTGTATTTTTATAATTTATTAATTTTTCTTAAATATGAGAATTTTTAAAAAATTTCAAAATTTTTTAATTTTCAAATATCAATTTTCATCAAAAAATTTTTTATCAGAATTTTTTATTTTTTCTCAAATCTGAATAAATATTTTATTTTTTTAATTATTTATTGTAATAATTTTTTTTTAAATTTTTGTTAATAAAAATATTTTTTTTATTATTTTATTTAAATTTTCTTTTTAATTTAAAAATTTATTAAAATCCTTAAAAAAATTTTTTTTAATTTTTTTAAATTTTATTTAAATTATTAATTCAATTTATTTTTTATTCTTAAAAAAATATTTTTTTTGGTATTCAAACTGTCATCTCTAAAAATAAGCAACAGACTAATAAAAATAAAATTTGTCAATAAAATGTCTCTGAACCGCCTCACTAACTAGCGGGAAATTCCATCATTTCCAACTACTTTTTGATTTATTTATGCTTGTCATCATCACGAATGCGACTCCTTTCTCGTTCATTCGCATCATTATCATAATAATAATAATAAAACATTAAATAATACGTCTCGCTTTTATTCGTCTATGATATTATGAGCTGAGCAAATAATGATAATATCACGCCAAAAACCATGTTGCGAGCGAGAGAGAGAAAAGGCGTGAAATAGCACGCGAACTTTTAATGCGAGTAACACTCAAACGAGCCCTCGGGCGTCTCACATTTTTTGTGTTTGTTTTGTCTGTCTTTCTTGCTGATGTCGCGTCTACACATTTAATGTCTTTGTCATTCACATGTTGACATTCCTTAGCCAAGTTTTTCTTCAGAATCCCAATTTTTCACTCGGTTAACGTTTTATTGCGGACTCACGTCACACTCTGTTGTCTGTTGGTTTTTTGGTAAATATTTTCTGATTCGAGAAACAAATCGAGGTAATTTGTATGCATACTCGGGGATTCGTAGCAAGCAACAAACTAAATGGGAAGAAATGCTAACTTAAGCTTATCTGACGTTATGAACTCAACTGAAACAACTCACATACGAAAAACTATGTTAACGAGAAGCTCTCCCGAGGCAACGCATAAATAATAATAAAACGTTTTCATGGGATGTTCAAAGGTTGCAGGCAGTAACGGGTAAGTGTCTTTCTTTTTGTTTCTAAAAAAAAAAAAAAAAATCTTTAGTTTGTAAAAAACTTAAATATTTTTTTAATATTTTTTTTATTTTTTTTTTTTAAATTTAGTTTAATTTAATTTAATTTAATTTAATTTAATTAATTTAATTTAATTTTATTTTATTATTTTATTTTATTTTTTAAACTTTTTTATTGGCTATGATCGATAATCTCCAAAACTATACGTTTCCGAGCATATGTTTCATGGAGAAAAATGATTCTTAAGACGTCAAGAGGGTTTTGCGCGAAAAAAATTTTTTCAAAAAAAATTTCACTGAAATTCCTTATCAGCATGAACTTTTTATTTTATTATTTTTTTATTTTAATATTTTTTATATTTTATAATTTTTTTTTATTTTTTTATTTTATTTTTTAATTTTTATTTTTAATTTAATTTTATTTAATTTAATTTTTTTTTTTTTAATTTATTATTTAATTTTTATTTATTTATTTAATTTAATTTTGTTTAATTTTATTTTTATTTATTTTTTTTTAATTTTTATTTTTTTATTGACTTTGCCATTCAATAATTGGCTATGATCAATAAGCTCCAAAACTATACGTTTTAGAGCATATGTTTCATGGAGAAAAATGATTCTTATGACTGAAAAAAGGTTTTAAGCGAAAAAAAAATATTCAAAAAAATTTTTATTGAATTTTTATTTTTTTATTTTTTTTTTTTTATTTTTAATTTTTTTATTTTTTTTTTTTTTTTTTTTTTATTTTTAAATTTCTTTGTAAACCTAAATATTTTTTTTCAGTAAATCCAAACCAAGCAAAAAAATATTTTTCAATTAATCCAAACCAAGCATAAAATTTCAAAAATTTCAAAAAAATTCAAATCCGGCACTGATTGCATCCAACAAAGAATTTCTGCTTCTGGGATGAAAGTTTCTCAAACAAAAAAAAAAGTTTTTTTTTGCAAATATTCTTCTTGATCAAACAACAGCAAAAATCAACATTTTCATCTCTCTCGTTGATCCTGATGACGTCATCAACGGCAAAATTTATGCAAATCCTCGTTTAATTCGTTGACCAAACAGTTGTTTTGCTAACTTTCGTAATTAATATTACTTTTACGGATAATTTTAAATTCAAATATGGCTTTACATGTTTATTTTAATGGCTTTTCCAACCACCGACGCAACGTTGTATGCAAATATGCGCCAAATTTGCCGCCCGAAGCCCGTAATTAAATGATATGTGGCAGGTTCATTAGTCGCGCCGCGCCATGAGTTTGAAAATTCATCAACAGACAATTTTTTTGCCCGAAACCATGAACAAGCGCAAACATATTATGCTAATTATCCTCGAGGGTCCGCTTTCGCATTCTTTCAAGAAAGCCATTTGTTTTTTTTTTCGTTTTTCATTCTGTAAAAAGTGGATCCAACTCAAAGGTGAAGAATAAATTACATCAAATTTGCGAGTAACCATAAAAAAACACGAGATGAGAGGCTTGAATTAAAATCAAGTCATTATTATTGCTGCTTTTGTTGTAACATGCGAAGACCAACGCAATTTTCGAATGAGATACGAGGCAAGATAATAAAGTTGCCCCAATTAAATTAAATTAATCTTTCGTACATGCGAGTTGTTAAAATTTATGTTACTTCGAGCGGTGTCGAAAGAATTTCAGGATAGAAGAACAAAACCACATCAAAGATTTACTTGGGGATCAGTTACGTTCGTTTTGAGACAAAATAACGGCAAAAATTGCTTTATTGACCTGTGTTGTCCTGAAACGTTCGAGATAAGATTACCCCACATAGAAACATAGAAAAATATGTAAAGCTGGAAATGAGGCGGAGACTTATATTGTCAACATTTATTTGAGTTACGAACAGTGATGGAATATTTTTTTTCATCAGGTTTTTCTTAAATTTAATTTAAAAATATTTTATTTTAATTAAAAAAAATAAATTTAAAAAAAAATAATTTTAAATTAATTAAAATTTAATTGATTTTTACGAAATTTGATTTAAAAAATATTTTCTAAACTTTTTTTTAAATTTAAAAAAATTAATATTGATTTAAAATAATAATTATTTAATTCAAAAAAAAATATTAAATTAATAATTAATTATTTAATTTAATTTTTTTAAAAATTAATTATTATTTTTTTAATTAATTATTAATATTTTTATGAAATTTATTAATTAATTTTTAAAAAATATTTTTTTTAATAAACAATAAAAATTTAAATTTTTAAATTAAAATTTAATTTAAAATGACTCAATTGATAATTTTAAAAAATTTTTATTAAAATTTTTTGAAAAAAAAATTGTGAGTTAATGTATAAATTTTAATTTTTTTAATTTAGGGATAAAATACCAAAAAATTTAAAAAAAATTTTCAAGCAAAATTTTTTATATAATTTTTAAATAAATTTTTTTTTTTTTTTGTTAAAATTACATTAATTAATTAATGTTAAAAAATTAATTCTGATTTTTTTTTTTTCAATAAAATTTTAAAAAAATTGTTTTAAATTTTGTTTAAAATCAATGTTAACTTTATTTTAATTATTTTTTTTTAAATTTTAAATTCTTTTAATTTTTTAATCTTTACTTAAATATTTTAAATTTTTTTATTTTTATTTAAATATTTTTACCTTAAAATTTTTTATTTTTTTTTAATTTTTTAATGTTTTTTTTAAATTTTAATTTTTTTTTTAATTTTTTAAGTTAAGAAAAATTTTCTTAAAACAAAAATTCCTTCTAAATTCCGTCACTGCTTATCAGTACAAGAAAATCTTCCCACTATTTGCGGCAAAAGTATCGTCAAAGGTTGAAATTCTCGTTATTGCATAGACGATTTGATTCTATTTTATTTTATTTTCATTCGGCTTGTTAAAAAAAAAGTTCCATCTCCAGTTAAATAACAAGTGAAAATTCGCTTAAATCCAATTGTTTGCTCTCGTTATTGGATATGGACGTGTCTCTTGTCAAATGTTACAACAGCACGAATCTCCCCATATTTGTCGTACTCAATCTATCAGCAATTCAAAACAATTGCAAAAGGAAAAAAAAGTTATAGGGAATAAATTGCATGTGTCATGAAATTTATGGCATGTTCTTCAGGCATTAACAAAAGATTATTTCAATTTATCAAGTATTTCATTTTAATTTTTTTCGTCTTTTTCTCGTCATAAAATCGTTTGTGCCTCGAAAAAAGGGGAAGGAATTATGTACAATAAAATAATCCGTAAGGCAAAGTTTATTGTGCCTCGCATTAAATTAAATTGTTCTGATTTAAGAGGACGACATGGCAACAGTAACAAAAAAAGTTTATTTTTTGACAAATTACCGGGCGTTGTCACTTGGAAGTAATATTTTTGAGCAAGATTAATAAATAAAATGTTAAAATAAATGTCATGCTGTCAAACGCAAAACAACTGTCATGAAGGCGTTAAATGAGAAAAATATTTTGAAGTACACTCCCAGCGTTGGATTTTATAATCAGATTGAGTTATATTACTTTATGATTGTTATTATCCTTCTGGTTCACGGATTTTATTGGATATGCACGACGAGGCGAAAGCGCAAATGTTACTTTTTTGGTAAGTTTGAATTTTTTTATAAATTTATTTTATTTATATTTTATTTTTTTTATAAATTGCTTTAATTAAATTTTTTTTTTATTTTTAATTTATTTATTAAACAATATTTTATTTTTATAATTTTGATTAAAAATATTCTTTTATTATTAAAAATAATTTAAAAAAATTTATTAAAATTTTAAAAATTATTTTTATTAATAAAATAAATAATAATTTTTTTTAATATTAATTTTTTTAATTTTTTAAATTATTTGTAATTTATTTTTTATTAAATATTTTTTTTTATTATTTTCTTATTTTTAATTTAATTTTTTTATAAATAAAAATATTAAATTAAAAATTCATTTTATTTTTTTTATTAAATTTAATTTTAAAAAATTTTAATTTAATTTTTTTAACTTTTTTTTAAAATTATTTTTTTATTATGAAAATAATTAAAATATTTTTTTTTGAATTTTTGTTTAAAATTAAAAATTATTTTTAATTTAATTTTTTTTTAATTATTTAAAAATTTATATTTTTAATAATTTATAATTATCATTTAATGATTTTAAATAATTTAATTTTTTTTTTAAATATTTTTTTTAGGAATTTTTAAGGATTTTCGGTAAGTATCCTTCTTTTCAACATGTTTTCCAATTAATTCAAACCAAGCAAAAATTATTTTTTAATTAAAAATTTAAAAAATAATTTTTTAACAAATTTTTCTCCACAAAAATTAAATTTTCATGGAATTTTAACAAAAATTTAATTTTTCTGAAGAAAATTTTGTCTTTCCTCAAAAATTTTAACCACATTTTAAACATTAAAACCAACTTTCCAGAACAAATTATCCTTCATTTGTTTCTAAGAAACCCAAAAGTATGCGATTCCCCATAATTTTCCCACAAATTTTATATCCCAACTATTTCATGTTACAATTATTTGACGTTGTGCCAGATGTGCACCGCCACACTATTTCTTTACAATTCGAGGAAACTGCGATAATAATAATTTTATAATTTTTTTTATAATCATATTATGATGATGATGATGATCTTGTTTGCCTGGTTAACATTTTATTATCATTAAAATTCATTTTTATTTTCAAAATAATTTTCACGTCGTTTTAATGCCTGCCAGCGACCAAAATCCATTCATAAAAAATAAAAGAACGGAAAAATCGTATAAATACCGAAGAATTACATTTAAAAAGCGAGCCCGAAAACTATCCTTAAGCATATCTCGTTTTTTTTTTATTCCGGATTAAAGAAACATGAAAAGATAAAAGTTTTTAAACGTATAAATATTGCTGAAATTACTCCCTCAAGAGTGTAATTTCCATTCAACCCACTCAACTCGTATGTGTGTTCCGAAAAAAAAAAAAAATGGGCTTATGCTCAAAAAATAAACGAAAAATTTTCTTTTCATCCTGATCTTTATTTCTTTCTCTTTCGACATAATAACCTACTGCAAACTAAACTTTTGTTTGCACTCTGGATGTTGTTGTTCTCGATGTGTGCACAATACAAAGACACGAGATGTAGATCTTCCTCCTTTTTTTCTTTTTATTTAAAGAAACATTTTGCTAACATTTTCGCAGAGAAAAATACAGTTCAGACCATAATCATAACACAAACGAGCATAATACTTTTGAATGACTCGTCTTCTTCTTCTTCTTCTTAAGTTTTAAGACCGAACAGGACAAGTTTCTTTGGTTTTACTTTTTTTTTTTGTTTTTTTCGGGTTTTGTTTCAAACATCATGAAAAAGCATTTTTTTCACATTAAAAAAAAATTATTTGTCTGTCCGTAATTTTAAAAAAATTACTTCAATATAAAAATTCAAAAAAAAAAAAAAAAAAAATTAAATTTTGAATTCAAAATTAAATATGGAAGAAAATTAAATTATATAAATATTAAAATTTAATACATATTTAAATTAAAAATTAAAATTTAATTTAATTTATTAAATAAAAAAAAAATAAAATTAAATAAAAAAAATTAAATAAATAATTTTTGTTTTAAAAATATCTTTTATCATAAAAAAAAAATAAAAATCAATGTAAGAATTTTTTAAATAATTTTTTTTGTAATTTTTAATTTTTTTTAGAAATTTTATTCTCAAAAAATAATTGATTTAATCAAAAAATTAATTATTAAAATAAAAATTAAGGAAAATTTTGTAAAAATTAAAAAAATTTAAATTGCGAAATTAAAAAAAAAATTTTTAAATTAAATAAATAAATAAAATAAAATTTTTGTGTTAAAAATATTTTTTGTCACAAAATCAAAAATTTTAAAAATTAATGTAAGAATTTTAATAATTTTCATTTTATTCTGAAATTCAGTTCAATTATTCTTAATTTCATTTTTTTTTAATTTTTCATTTTTCAATTTTTTTTTTTTTTTTCAAAAATTTCCTTTTAAAAAAATCAATTGAATTAATTAAATAATTATTTATTAAAATAAAAATTAAAGAAAAATTTGTAAAAATTAAAAAAAAAATTAAATTGAGAAAATTTAAAAAAAATAACTTTTAAATTAATTTAATTTTTAATTTGTTTAATTTTGTTTATTTAAATTTAATTTTATTTAATGTAAAAAAATTAAATTCTTTTATGAAAAAATATTTAAAAATTATTAAAATTTTCACAAACACAAAAAATACGCTCAAAAAATTTCCTTTTACCCACAAAAATTTTTCCAAACTCCTTTTTTCTCGTAATCCTGTAACATTACGTAACACACCTCCCTTTATGATGTTTAAGAAATTTTATTTTACTTGACCCGGGTCATGACATGAGGGTGTTTTTTTGTGTGTCTGTACGTGTGTGAAGTAATAAATAATGTAATAAGAAACTTTTCCTCGAAGGAAACTTTTTGGTTCTTTTAATTATGCTGATGATGATGACTACATGCGACGAAGATGATGTTCTTCAATCATTCTAAATTAAATTCGAAAAATTCCCAAAAGCGAAAATTTCTTGCAAAAAAAATGTAAAATTTAATAAATAAATCATTGAACAAGAAAATTTCGCCCGAAGAAATAAATAAAATTTTCACACTAAAAAATTTTTTGCTTCGTTTTAAATTCGAATCTTTTTTAAAATAAATAAATTTTTGTTATTTCTGGCTAACATAATATAATCCTGTTGATTACAATGTTCTGCTTCGTCATATTTTCCAACAAGGAAGGCAAAAAAGATTAAATTTTCATATTTTAAAAAATTTTCTCAGGCAACGTTAAGCTGTTTTAATGAAGTCTCAAGTATTTCCATTTAAAGAAGAAAGGATTAAAAGAGATAAAATTCAGCTTAAAAAGTAAAATATGACCAGATTTAATTTTTTTTCTTTGCATTTTTTAAATAATTCAACTTTTATTTATTTTTTCTTTAGTCATCATTTTCGATCGAAACAAATTTTTTTTCCATAATCAATGAGATGAAAAATTTAACAAATAATTTTCTCCGCAATTTCATACCACACAAAAAAATACATCAAAGAATTCATCAAATAAACAAGAACATGCACTGATTGGAATATTTTTTTTTTGTTTCAACGAATTTACACAAAAAAAAATAATTTGATGATTTTCTGAATAAAAGAAAAAAAAAAAACAAAAGGAAATATCGGCAAACAAAGTGTAATTACGCGATTCACGTCGATACACCTTCATTAATTTTTAATAAAGTTTATTGGAAAGTTCATTCGCGAGGAAATGAAGTTTTGTCACTTTTTATTATTTTTTTTACTTTTTTTCAGCCAACGAGCAAGTTTCATAAATTTATGTGACATCGAGAAATGTTTATAAATAAAAGGAAATAAAAATATCAAACTTACTTGTGTGTACTGCCGAAGTTTCTTCGCGTTTTATTTTTCGTATTATTTTTCCGTGCACGGAGTTTCCTTTGAAATAATTTTTCAAAATTTTTTTTTTCTTTTTTTTCAGTTGTTTTTTTCACTCACAGGTGACTTTAATATTTTTTCTATATTTTCACTTTTAGGAAATTACAGGAAACCCTTGATAATTTTGTGAATTTAAAGGAATTTCTATTTTTCACGTCTAGATGGGACCGAAAGCAAGCTCGTTCTGAACAAAGTTTTTCAATCAACTGGACTTGTAGAATTTTTTGGAGTGTGTTGCTTGATGGCATGTGAGGAAAATTTCCCCCTCCACAATTTTTCGCGAGAGAGAAAATTCGAAAGTTGTTCATTTTGGAAAAGTGAGAGGATTTGGGAGAGAAATGGAAGGTTTTTCTCTCAATGCGACAAAAAACCAGGCGTTCTCGTTGTTGTCATGAAATTGAAGTAAAAATAATTTTTATCATTTTTTCATAATTTTTTTTATGTTTTAATTAATTTTTTCCATAATTTGGCTTTAGAAAAAATTTAAAAAAAAAATATTCATAAAATAAACTATAAAAAATTAAAATAATTTTTTTTTATTTAAAAATTTAATTTAATTTAGAAATTTTATTTTAATTTTATTAATAATTATAATGAATTAAAAATTAAATAATTAATAAAAAAAAGTATTTTTAAAATATTTTAAAAATTATGGAAAAATATTGATTAAAAATTTATGAATAATTGTGAAAATTAAATTTTTGAGTTTTATATTTAAAATTAAAATATTTTATTGAAATAAAAAATTATAAATATTTTGGAAAAAATCAATTTAATTAAATTGAGTATAAAAAATAATAAAATTAATTTATAAAATAAATAAAATAATTAATTAATAAAAAAAATAATTTATCATAAAAAAATATTTTTTTATTGTTTGATTTTTTTTTAAATATTTTTAATATTAAATTTTAATAATGCAGAGAAAAAATTAAATTAAGAAATAATAATTTTTGTTTTTGAAAATTAAAAATTTAAAAAAAAAATTTGATTAAAATTTAAAAAAAAATTTGTTAATAAAAATTTAAAAATAAAAAAAAACAATAAAAAAAATAAAAACTGTAAGAAAAAAAATTATTAAATTTTATTATTTAATTTTTTTAAAGAAAATTTAAAAAATAATTTCGTTAAAAATAAAAAATAAATTAAAAAAAATAATTAAAAAAAAAATTAAAAAAAATAAAAATTGTAAGAAAAAAATTATTAATTTTTTTAAGGAAAATCAAAAATTTTAAAAATAAATTCGTTTAAAATAATAAAAAAAAATTATAAAAAAAATCAATTGAAACAAATTTTTTTAAGCAAAAAATCATGAAATTTTTATTTATTATTTTATTCAATTTTTTTTTATATTAAATATCAATTACCTTCCTAATTATTTTTTAAAACATTTTTATCTAATTTTTTAATTATTTTAATTTTTTTATACAATAATAGCCTTCACAATTCACTTCTACATTTGATTAAAAAAATTCTGCCTTTTTTTATTTAGGTAAATATTTACAATTCGAAGCACAATTTACGCACAATATCATTCGAAAAAAAGGCCAATTTTCAATTATTGGTTCTTTTTCTTTTGTGAGATATTTTTGTTCAATATCAAGATTCAATATTTTTTTTATTAAGTAAGATCTTCTTAATTTGTGTTCGTTTTCCCTTAAAATTAATTTTAAAATACTTTAACCTTTATCCTAATTTTAATTTTTTGGTAAACTTTCCTATCCTTAAATTTAATAATTTTTTTTTAAGATTCTAGAATTTAATTGAAGCGTCATCAAAATTAATTTTTCTTCGCTAAAAACTGGTTTAGATTTCCGTGAATGGCCTTTCAGAAGCGTCACTGGCATTTTTGCGTCGATTCTCGAGAATTTTGGTCGCTTGTTCGAGAGTTTCTGTGTAAAAAAGTGGCGTTTCTCCCGTTTCCGAGTACTTTGTCTCGTCGAGTTTCGAAGTTTTGCCAAGCACGATGTTGAAGGCGCTCTCGTCGTAGCTGTGACATCCCATGTAGCGATAAAGGGGCTTCTTGTTGTATTTACAGCCGCCCGATTGCGCTCCAATGGGACAAACGCATTCTTGTGTGAGGACACATTTGATCCACGGCAACATGATGCGTTGAATGACAAACGGGGTTCGAACGAAAAAAACCGCACTCATCGAGACCATTGGGATGAAATAAAAAGATTCGGGGTTCATGTCGAAATATTCGAACATTTTTTGATGCGTGCGACTCGAGACAGCTTGTTTGTTCGTGGTCCAGCCAAGTACGCCGAGCGTACTGTTTTCAGTCTTGCGCGTTAGCAGCGTCAAATCGCGCGTCGTCACATTGCTGCGAACGCGATTTTCGTTTTCCGTGAAAAGGATCAGTTTGGCGTGCGACAGGGCATTTTTGATGATGAGCGGGCGAAAGGCATGCATTCGCTCGTCGGCTACAAAATCCGGGAATGCTGACAAATCGAAGGGTATCACAGTGCATTTGGAGTTGTTGCAAAGCGGCGAAGTCGTTAACGTGCGTTGATCGTCTTCCGACAGGCCCAAGTCGTAAATGAGCATCGTGACATTCGGCAAACGCATTTGGACACTTTGCACGAACAAAACTGCCGTATCGAGTTGTCCTGCCCGCACATACGTGACAATGCAGAAATCCAACCTGCCATTTGGCGTGTTAATTGCCGCCGTTGTCGGCTTGAAACCCAACATTTCCAAATATTTCTCGTCAATTTCGAGACTTTTGTCGTTTTTCTTCGACAAATTGTCCTTGAAAACCTGAATTTGTTGGTGCGTTTGCGACATTATGTTCTTCAGCGAGTCATTTTGCTCCGTTGCCGGACCCAAGATGAAAAAGAGGAAACTCGTGATGGTTATAAGCACCAAAAAAATCAAAATATTCTTCGTTCGCATCTTTTTCGTACGTCTTAGCATCGAGATAATACCAAATTTACGACATTTCTATTGAAAAACAAAAAAATTAACATCACGTGTGACAAAAAAAAAATTAAAACTCACCTAATTCTATACGAGGAGGCATTATTTCCCTGTTTTTCTGTTTCTTAAGCAATCGCATCGCAATTCCTGTAAGTTCCATTGACGCCGACAACAATTTTCTGCCAAGGAGCCAAAAAAAGGGGTGTGTGTGTTAATGCGTTTTGTCTACTGCAACATTTAACTTCTAAAAAACTTCTGAATCTGAAAAAAAAAATTTTTTTTAAAAATTATTTTAAATATTTTTAACTAAAAATTTAACTTACGACTACGAAAAAGACGAAATTTGATGCAATTCGGAAGTTTTAAGAGCGCCCAACGCTCTCACCGAATTCACTATTTTCGCGTTTTACGTTTTTGCAGTGTTTTTGGGAGATTTCTTGCTCACAAGTCTCTTCCAAAGTCATTAAATACTAATTTGAACGATTGAATGGGAGTAAAAATGTTGTTGAAACCTGAAATATTCTAATTTTTAAGATGTTGTTTTGGTTTTCTAAATTTTATTGTGCACTCCTCACAGCTGGATAGTTTTTGCTTCGGGATCCGTTTCGTCTTGAAGTGTCGATTTGGATGTCGTTTCAGAAGTTATCCGATGATTTGAAAAAAAAATAAGATCAAAATATGATTTTTTTATTAAATAAGCAATCTTTGAATTTTCCGTATTTTTTTATCAATTTCAAGTTTAAGCACAAAATTTCTATAAAATGATTAAAAATGATAAATTAGAGCCCTCTGACAAATTTCTATCCATTTGGAGCAAGATTTGACAAAAATAGCTTTGACACAGTTTTTGACACAGTTTTTTTGCTCTTGATTTAGTTTTTAAAACAAAACTATGTCAAAGAAAAAATTTTTTTTTCAGTTTCAATTTTTGGGCAGTTTTGAGTTATAAAATGATTAAAAATGATAAATTAGAGCCCTCTGACAAATTTCTATCCATTTGGAGCAAGATTTGACAAAAATAGCTTTGACACAGTTTTTGACACAGTTTTTTTGCTCTTGATTTAGTTTTTAAAACAAAACTATGTCAAAGAAAAATTTTTTTTTTCAGTTTCAATTTTTGGGCAGTTTTGAGTTGCAAAATGATTAAAAATGATAAATTAGATCCCTCTGACAAATTTTTATCCATTTGGAGCAAGATTTGACAAAAATAGCTTTGACACAGTTTTTGACACAGTTTTTTTGCTCTTGATTTAGTTTTTAAAACAAAACTATGTCAAAGAAAATTTTTTTTTTCAGTTTCAATTTTTTGGCAGTTTTGAGTTATAAAATGATTAAAAATGATAAATTAGAGCCCTCTGACAAATTTTTATCCATTTGGAGCAAGATTTGACAAAAATTGCTTTGACACAGTTTTTTTGCTCTTGATTTAGTTTTTAAAACAAAACTATGTCAAAGAAAATTTTTTTTTTCAGTTTCAATTTTTTGGCAGTTTTGAGTTATAAAATGATTAAAAATGATAAATTAGAGCCCTCTGACAAATTTTTATCCATTTGGAGCAAGATTTGACAAAAATTGCTTTGACACAGTTTTTTTGCTCTTGATTTAGTTTTTAAAACAAAACTATGTCAAAAAAAATTTTTTTTTTCAGTTTCAATTTTTTGGCAGTTTTGAGTTATAAAATGATTAAAAATGATAAATTAGAGCCCTCTGACAAATTTTTATCCATTTGGAGCAAGATTTGACAAAAATTGCTTTGACACAGTTTTTGCTCTTGTTTTTTTGCTCTTGATTTAGTTTTTAAAACAAAACTATGTCAAAGAAAAATTTTTTTTTTCAGTTTCAATTTTTTGGCAGTTTTGAGTTATAAAATGATTAAAAATGATAAATTAGAGCCCTCTGACAAATTTTTATCCATTTGGAGCAAGATTTGACAAAAATTGCTTTGACACAGTTTTTGACACAGTTTTTTTGCTCTTGATTTAGTTTTTAAAACAAAACTATGTCAAAGAAAAAATTTTTTTTTCAGTTTCAATTTTTTGGCAGTTTTGAGTTATAAAATGATTAAAAATGATAAATTAGAGCCCTCTGACAAATTTTTATCCATTTGGAGCAAGATTTGACAAAAATTGCTTTGACACAGTTTTTGACACAGTTTTTTTGCTCTTGATTTAGTTTTTAAAACAAAACTATGTCAAAGAAAATTTTTTTTTTCAGTTTCAATTTTTTGGCAGTTTTGAGTTATAAAATGATTAAAAATGATAAATTAGAGCCCTCTGACAAATTTTTATCAATTTGGAGCAAGATTTGACAAAAATTGCTTTGACACAGTTTTTGACACAGTTTTTTTGCTCTTGATTTAGTTTTTAAAACAAAACTATGTCAAAGAAAAATTTTTTTTTTCAGTTTCAATTTTTTGGCAGTTTTGAGTTATAAAATGATTAAAAATGATAAATTAGAGCCCTCTGACAAATTTTTATCCATTTGGAGCAAGATTTGACAAAAATTGCTTTGACACAGTTTTTGACACAGTTTTTTTGCTCTTGATTTAGTTTTTAAAACAAAACTATGTCAAAGAAAATTTTTTTTTTCAGTTTCAATTTTTTGGCAGTTTTGAGTTATAAAATGATTAAAAATGATAAATTAGAGCCCTCTGACAAATTTTTATCCATTTGGAGCAAGATTTGACAAAAATTGCTTTGACACAGTTTTTGACACAGTTTTTTTGCTCTTGATTTAGTTTTTAAAACAAAACTATGTCAAAGAAAAATTTTTTTTTTCAGTTTCAATTTTTTGGCAGTTTTGAGTTATAAAATGATTAAAAATGATAAATTAGAGCCCTCTGACAAATTTTTATCCATTTGGAGCAAGATTTGACAAAAATTGCTTTGACACAGTTTTTGACACAGTTTTTTTGCTCTTGATTTAGTTTTTAAAACAAAACTATGTCAAAGAAAAATTTTTTTTTTCAGTTTCAATTTTTTGGCAGTTTTGAGTTATAAAATGATTAAAAATGATAAATTAGAGCCCTCTGACAAATTTTTATCCATTTGGAGCAAGATTTGACAAAAATTGCTTTGACACAGTTTTTGACACAGTTTTTTTGCTCTTGATTTAGTTTTTAAAACAAAACTATGTCAAAGAAAATTTTTTTTTTCAGTTTCAATTTTTTGGCAGTTTTGAGTTATAAAATGATTAAAAATGATAAATTAGATCCCTCTGACAAATTTTTATCCATTTGGAGCAAGATTTGACAAAAATTGCTTTGACACAGTTTTTGACACAGTTTTTTTGCTCTTGATTTAGTTTTTAAAACAAAACTATGTCAAAGAAAAATTTTTTTTTCAGTTTCAATTTTTTGGCAGTTTTGAGTTATAAAATGATTAAAAATGATAAATTAGAGCCCTCTGACAAATTTTTATCCATTTGGAGCAAGATTTGACAAAAATAGCTTTGACACAGTTTTTGACACAGTTTTTTTGCTCTTGATTTAGTTTTTAAAACAAAACTATGTCAAAGAAAATTTTTTTTTTCAGTTTCAATTTTTTGGCAGTTTTGAGTTATAAAATGATTAAAAATGATAAATTAGAGCCCTCTGACAAATTTTTATCCATTTGGAGCAAGATTTGACAAAAATTTCTTTGACACAGTTTTTTTGCTCTTGATTTAGTTTTTAAAACAAAACTATGTCAAAGAAAAATTTTTTTTTTCAGTTTCAATTTTTTGGCAGTTTTGAGTTATAAAATGATTAAAAATGATAAATTAGAGCCCTCTGACAAATTTTTATCCATTTGGAGCAAGATTTGACAAAAATAGCTTTGACACAGTTTTTGACACAGTTTTTTTGCTCTTGATTTAGTTTTTAAAACAAAACTATGTCAAAGAAAATTTTTTTTTTCAGTTTCAATTTTTTGGCAGTTTTGAGTTATAAAATGATTAAAAATGATAAATTAGAGCCCTCTGACAAATTTTTATCCATTTGGAGCAAGATTTGACAAAAATAGCTTTGACAAAGTTTTTGACACAGTTTTTTTTCTCTTGATTTAGTTTTTAAAACAAAACTATGTCAAAGAAATTTTTTTTTTCAGTTTCAATTTTTTGGCAGTTTTGAGTTGCAAAATGATTAAAAATGATAAATTAGAGCCCTCTGATAAATTTTTATCCATTTGGAGCAAGATTTGACAAAAATAGCTTTGACACAGTTTTTGACACAGTTTTTTTGCTCTTGATTTAGTTTTTAAAACAAAACTATGTCAAAGAAAATTTTTTTTTCAGTTTCAATTTTTTGGCAGTTTTGAGTTATAAAATGATTAAAAATGATAAATTAGAGCCCTCTGACAAATTTTTATCCATTTGGAGCAAGATTTGACAAAAATAGCTTTGACACAGTTTTTGACACAGTTTTTTTGATCTGATTTAGCTATTGAAAATTTAGTTTCAATTTTTGGGCAGTTTTTAAAACAAAACTATGTCTTGATTTAAAAACAAAACTATTTTTTTTCAGTTTCAATTTTTTGGCAGTTTTGAGTTATAAAATGATTAAAAATGATAAATTAGAGCCCTCTGACAAATTTTTATCCATTTGGAGCAAGATTTGACAAAAATTGCTTTGACACAGTTTTTGACACAGTTTTTTTGCTCTTGATTTAGTTTTTAAAACAAAACTATGTCAAAGAAAAATTTTTTTTTTCAGTTTCAATTTTTTGGCAGTTTTGAGTTATAAAATGATTAAAAATGATAAATTAGAGCCCCTTTGACAAATTTTTATCCATTTGGAGCAAGATTTGACAAAAATTGCTTTGACACAGTTTTTGACAATGTTTTTTTGCTCTTTATTTAGTTTTTAAAACAAAACTATGTCAAAGAAAAATTTTTTTTTCAGTTTCAATTTTTTGGCAGTTTTGAGTTATAAAATGATTAAAAATCATAAATTAGAGCCCTCTGACAAATTTTTATACATTTGGAGCAAGATTTGACAAAAATTGCTTTGACACAGTTTTTGACACAGTTTTTTTCTTGATTTAGTTTTTAAAACAAAACTATGTCAAAGAAAAATTTTTTTTTTCAGTTTCAATTTTTTGGCAGTTTTGAGTTATAAAATGATTAAAAATGATAAATTAGAGCCCTCTGACAAATTTTTATCCATTTGGAGCAAGATTTGACAAAAATTGCTTTGACACAGTTTTTGACAAAGTTTTTGACACAGTTTTTTTGCTCTTGATTTAGTTTTTAAAACAAAACTATGTCAAAGAAAAATTTTTTTTTCAGTTTCAATTTTTTGGCAGTTTTGAGTTACAAAATGATTAAAAATGATAAATTAGAGCCCTCTGACAAATTTTTATCCATTTGGAGCAAGATTTGACAAAAATTGCTTTGACACAGTTTTTGTTGACAAACATGGAGCAAGCTGACAAAAAAGTTTTTGACACAGTTTTTTTGCTCTTGATTTAGTTTTTAAAACAAAACTATGTCAAAGAAAAATTTTTTTTTCAGTTTCAATTTTTTGGCAGTTTTGAGTTATAAAATGATTAAAAATGATAAATTAGAGCCCTCTGACAAATTTTTATCCATTTGGAGCAAGATTTGACAAAAATTGCTTTGACACAGTTTTTTTGACATAGTTTTTGATTTAGTTTTTCTCTTGATTTAGTTTTCAAAACAAAACTATGTCAAAGAAAATTTTTTTTTCAGTTTCAATTTTTTGGCAGTTTTGAGTTATAAAATGATTAAAAATGATAAATTAGAGCCCTCTGACAAATTTTTATCCATTTGGAGCAAGATTTGACAAAAATTGCTTTGACACAGTTTTTGACACAGTTTTTTTGCTCTTGATTTAGTTTTTAAAACAAAAATGTCAAAGACAAAAAATTTTTTTTTTCAGTTTCAATTTTTTCAAGCAATTTTTTTGCAAAAATTGGGCAATTTTTATAAAATGATTAAAAATGATAAATTAGAGCCCTCTGACAAATTTTTATCCATTTGGAGCAAGATTTGACAAAAAATTGCTTTGACACAGTTTTTTTGCTCTTGATTTAGTTTTTAAAACAAAACTATGTCAAAGAAAAATTTTTTTTTCAGTTTCAATTTTTTGGCAGTTTTGAGTTATAAAATGATTTGATAAATTAGAGCCCTCTGACAAATTTTTATCCATTTGGAGCAAGATTTGACAAAAATTGCTTTGACATTTGACAAGACACAGTTTTTTTGCTCTTGAAGTTTTTAAAACAAAAATTGTTTTTTTTTTTTCAGTTTCAATTTTTTGGCAGTTTTGAGTTATAAAATTTTTAAAAATGATAAATTAGAAAAAACAAATTTTAATTTTGGAGCAAATTTGACAAAAATTTTATTTTTTCGAAGATTTTTGACACACTTGATTTAGTTTTTAAAACAAATCTATGTCAAAGAAAAATTTTTTTATCAGTTTCAATTTTTGGGCAGTTTTGAGTTGCAAAATGATTAAAAATGATAAATTAGAGCCCTTGACAAATTTCTAATTTGGAGCAAATTTGACAAAAATTGCTTTATATTTAGTTTTTTTGCTCTTGATTTAGTTTTTAAAATAAAACTATGTCAAAGAAAAATTTGGCAGTTTTAAAGTTTTGATTAAAAAATTGACAAATTTTTATTTGGAGCGAAAATTTTTTTGACAAAGTTTTTTTGCTCTTGATTTAGTTTTTAAAACAAAACTATGTCAAAGAAAAAATTTTTTTTTCAGTTTCAATTTTTTCAGTTTTGAGTTTTAATATTTTTTTTTAAATTAGAGCCCTCTGACAAATTTTTAATTTTAATTATTTGACAAAAATTTTTTTAGTTTTTGAAAAAATCAGTTTCAATTTTTTTGGCAGTTTTGAGTTATAAATTATGATAAATTAGAAATTTTTTCCATTTGGAGCAATTTTACAGTTAAAATAGTTTTTGAAAATTATTTAAAAAATTATTAATAAATTTAAAAAATTAATTTTATTTTTTTATGATTAAAAAAATTTGTTTTTTTTGGAGCAAATTTGACAAAAATTGCTTTTTTTTTAAAAAACTATGTTTTTTTTTAATTTTTTTTTTTTTCAAAAAATTTTTTTAATAGAAAAATTATTTATCAAGAAAAGAAAAAATGTAATTTTGCCGCTATTTTTATTTTCTCAACGCTGGATAATTTTTATTTTGACATCCATTTTACTTCTTTGTCGATTTGGATGTCATTTCAAAAGTTATCCAACCCAATAAAAAAATCAAAACAAACAAGTGTGAGATTCATTTTTTTGCGTATTTATCGTCAACAGAGCCATGTCGTCGCCTCACAACTTTTCCATGCCAACAAGCAGCGGCGCTCCATCTTCCGACATCGTGAAGCAAGGTTGGCTGTACAAACGTGGCGAACACATCAAAAATTGGCGAGCTCGTTACTTCATCCTCAAAACAGATGGTTCCCTCGTTGGCTACAAAACACTCCCGGATGCCATGATGCTCGCCGAGCCCACAAACAACTTTACAGTTCGCGATTGCCAAATTATGTCGTTCGACAGACCGCGTCCCTTCACCTTCATCATTCGCGGATTGCAATGGACGACGGTAATTGAGCGGATGTTTCATGTCGAAAGTGAGCGCGAACGTCTTGAATGGGTCGAGGCGATACGAAATGTCGCGAATCGCCTCACGGAAGTCGATCAAACGAATCAAGCGAATTCCGCGGACATGAACGACGTGGAAATGGCTTCGATTGCGGCGGAAGACGAGCTGTTGAACGAGAAATTTAGCGTGCAAGGCACGTCGACGGGAAAAATTTCGGGCAGGAAGAAAGTTACGTTGGAGAATTTTGAGTTTTTGAAGGTTTTGGGAAAGGGGACTTTTGGAAAAGTCATTTTGTGCCGTGAAAAATCGACAGCCAAGCTGTTTGCCATAAAAATCCTTAAGAAGGAAGTCATTATACAAAAAGACGAAGTTGCTCATACAATGTCGGAGAATCGGGTGCTGCGTAGTACGAATCATCCGTTTCTAATTGTGAGTTTTTTTAATATTTTATTATTTTTTTATGATTAAAAAATCGTAAAAATTAAAAAAAAATTTATAATTTAAAATTTTTTCTAATTTTTTTAATTTTTTTTTTTTTTTTTTTTTTAAAAAATTTTTTTTTATTTTATTTTTAAAAAAATTTAAAAAAAAATTTAAATAAAAAAATATTTTTATTAAAATAAATATATTAAAAAAAAAAATTTTTAAATTTTTTAAAAATTTTTTTAAATTTATTTTCAAAATTTTTTATTAAAAAAATATTTTATTTTTTATCAAATTTTGAGAATTTTAAAAAAAATTTTTTAATTTTTTTTTCATGAAAAAATTTTAAATTTTTTTTTTTATTTGAAAATTTTTACTTTTATTTATTTATTTTTAAATTTTTAAAAAAAATTTTTAATATTTTTTATTATTTTAAAATTTTCTAATTATTTTTTAATTTTAAATTTAAAAAATTTTTAATTTTAATTTTTTTTTAATTTTTAACAAATTAAAAAATTTTTTAAATTATTTTTTGAAAAATTTTTAATATTTGAGACAATTATTTTAATTTTAAAAAATGATTTTTTCAAATTTTTAAAAAAATTTTAAGATTTTTTAATAAATTTTTTAACATATTTAAATAAATTTTAACGAAATTTTCTTTTTAGTCCCTGAAATATTCCTTTCAAACTGCCGATCGCCTGTGCTTCGTCATGCAATATGTCAATGGAGGAGAATTATATTTCCATTTAAGTCGCGATCGTGTCTTTTCGGAAGACAGAACACGTTTCTACGGTGCCGAAATCATCTCTGCCTTAGGATATCTCCATTCACAGAACATAATTTATCGCGATCTGAAGCTGGAAAATTTACTTCTCGATAAAGATGGTCACATCAAGATCGCGGATTTTGGATTGTGCAAAGAAGACATCACTTATGGAAGGACAACGAAAACTTTTTGTGGTAAATTTCTTCAAAAAATTAATTTTTTCATAAAAAATTAAAAATTTCTCAAAAACTTTTTAGGAACTCCCGAATATTTGGCTCCCGAAGTGCTCGAAGACAACGATTACGGTCGTGCCGTAGATTGGTGGGGAACGGGCGTCGTAATGTACGAAATGCTCTGCGGAAGACTTCCGTTCTACAACACCGATCACGAAGTTCTGTTCAAACTCATTCTCGTCGAAGATGTCAAATTCCCGCGAAATATTTCGCCCGAAGCGCGAAGTTTACTCGGCGGATTGCTGGTTAAGAAGCCCGAGGAACGTCTTGGCGGAGGACCCGATGATTATCGAGAGATTCAATCGCATGCCTTTTTCGCGTCGATCAATTGGCACGACTTGGTTTTGAAGAAAATTACGCCGCCATTCAGACCGCAAGTCACTTCCGACACAGATACGCGGTACTTTGACACGGAATTCACGGGCGAATCGGTAGAATTGACGCCGCCAGATCCGAAAACGGGACAACATTTGTCTTCCATTCAAGAGGAGCCACATTTTTCACAGGTAAGAAAATTAATTTTTTGATGAAAAATTTTTATTTGAATTTTTTTTCTTATGAAAATTCAGTTCAGTTATCAAGATGTGTCATCAACTTTGGGAACGTCATCCTCATATTTCAACAGCGGTTCTCTTCTGTAATCAAAAAAAGTCTTCTACAAGGAAAATCCATAAAAAAAATATCAAAAAATGAAATTGTAACGATAATAAGACATATCATGTTAAGCTATGTTTAAGGTTAATAAATAAGAAATTTTGCAACGAAAAAAAAAATTGTTTTATTTTCTTCCATAAAAAAATTAATAAAATATTAAATTTCAACGATATAAATTTAATTTAATATTTTGTAAAATTTTTTTAAACATTTTTTTAATAGTTTTTATATTTTTTATTTAAATTCAGTTTGAAAATTTAAAATATTTTTTTTAAAAATAATTCAAGAATTTTTTTTAAATAAAAAAAAAAAAAAATAAAATTTAATTTTTAAAAAAATAAATTTTTTTTTAAAAAAATTTTTTTTTTTTTTTTTTTTTTATTATTTTTATTATTTTTTTTTTTTTTTAAATATTTTATTTATTATTTTTAATTTTTATTAAATTTATTTTTTATAATTCCAAACATCTTTAAAAATTCATTGTTATTGTTTTTATTAATTAATAAATTTTTAAATTAAATAAAAATATTTTTAATAATAAATAAAATTAATTAATAAATAATTGAATAAATAAAATAATTTAATAAATTAAAAAAATAATTAATTTAATTAATTATTAATTTATAAACAATTTTAATATTTATTAATAATTAATTAATTAATTAAAAAAATCTTTTTTAAATTTATTTTCTCAATATTAATATTATGGAAAAAATATTTGAAGTAAATTAAAATCGGCTTGAAAAATGGAATTTAAACGAAAAATTCAAATGCCATAATTTTTTTTGTCGATTTGACACTCAGCTGATTTTCTGACAAACCAAAACAAATAAAAAATGTAAAAAATTATCAAAAGTTTTGACGAAAATTTAACATTTTCAGAAGTTTCCAAAAGAAATTTTGCTCATTTAAGATGAAAATTATCCTTAAAGTCACTTAAAATCACAAAAATTGTTCAAACCTTTAAAAATTAAGTTAAATTTTTCCTTTGAAAGCCGTCTGTGATATTTTTACAAGAAGCCTTCTAGCAAAAAAAGCACAATCCAATGTCAGTTCTATCATTAATAGCTGTTGCCATTCTTTGGGGCGCCACAAATCCGTTCATCAAAAAGGGCTCTGTCGGAATTGAAAATATCAAATGCGACTCAAAAGTTCAACAAACAATACAGGAAGTTAAATTTTTGTTAACTCGATGGCAGGTAAGACAATTTTTTTATCTGTCATTCAACTTTTCAACCTTTTTTCTAAAAAATTTTTTTTTTTTTTTTAGTATTTGCTGCCATTTGCTCTAAATCAGAGCGGGAGTGTTTTGTTTGTGTTTGCACTTCAAGCAACAGAGTTATCGCTCGCCGTGCCTGTAACGAATAGTCTTACCTTTATAATTACCGCTTTTGTGTCGCGAGTCTTGGGAGAAGAGCCGTTTACGAGAAATGGGTTGATTGGAATGTTTTTTGTTGTTGCGGGAACGATTCTTTGTTCCATTTCGACATATAAATAAATTAAATGAGAATTTTTATCAATTTTTTTTTTCAATAAATGCAATTTCTAAAAATTATTTTAAAATTTTATTAAAAAAAAAATTAAAGTTTAAAATTAATATGATAAATAATAAAAAAAATAATTAAATAAAATTAAAATTTAAAAAATTTTATTAAAATTTTTAATTTAATTCCTTTGACTGAAAAAAAAAAAAAAAAAATAAGAAAAATATTTTTAAATGATTTTAAACATAAAATTTTATTTAAAAATTAATATTCTATGAAAACTCGTTAAATAAAAATGAAAAAACAGAAAATATATATTCATTTTTAAAATAAAAATATATTAAAAACAAATAATAATAAAAATTTAATTATTTATTAAAAAAAATAATTTTTAATTTTTAAGAAAAAAATAATAAAAGATTAATATTTTAAAAAATAATAAAAATTATAAAAATAAAAAAAATTATTTTAATTTTTTAGAAAAAAAACTTACAATTTTACCGAGTTGCACTTTTTGAAAAAAAAAAATAAAATAAAAAAAATTAATGAAAATATTTTTTTTTTATTTTTCATCACTTCAATGTGTTCTTTATTAAAATCATTAAATTAATATAAAATTGTCATTATTAGTATGGCCGATTACACAGACTTTTATCTCTAAAATTTATAAAATAAAAAGTAGTAACGATTAATTTCGTATTTAATGGAAAAATCCACTAAACAGAGGTAAATATGTATTTTTTTAATTTTTTTTTATTGCAATTTCTTGAATAATTAGTTTTGATTTTAAAAAGAGACTATACAACAATTTTTCGACGCATTGACGATAGCACCATTTTTGTTAATTTATTAAAAATTTTATAAAAAAAATTATTTCTAATGTTAGTCTTTGATTGTTTTTTTTTTCTTGTTAATTTTTGTCTCTCTCTCGCTCGATAGTTAAGTTTAGAAGAAGATTAAATCATCACTTTGGAATGATGATTGTAACCGCCGACGGGAGAGTCGCGATAACGACGATGCGGATCAATGTCGTAACCACTTCGGTAAGTTGTATCAGTAAACTCATCTTGTGCTCTGTATTTTCGATCAATTGTCGGATATTTTTTGTCATAGCCGTTCGTTCGCCCGTTATGGGTCGTTGTTTTGTTGCGATGTTGCTTCGGGAGGGTAGTTGATGTTGCGGGCACGACGTATTTTCGAGTTTGCTAAAAATTTTAAGAAATTATTTTTAATTAAATTTAAAAAAAATAAAATTTTTAATAATTTATGCAATTAAAAATAAAATAAAATTATAATTATTAAAAAAATTAATTTTATAAAAATTGTTTTCAATATTTAAAAGCCTTTTTTTAAATAAAAAAAATAATAAAAAAAAATAAATAAAAAATAAATTTATTTAATTATTTTAAATTTTAAAAAAATTAATTATTTAAAAAATTGAAATATTTTAAATTTATTTTGAGTTTTAAAAATATTAAAATTTAATTTTAAATTTTTTTTTGTTTAATTTTTTTTAATAAAAAAAAAATTTTTATTGAAAATTAAATAAACCATTTAATTTAAATTTATAATTAATTAATAATTTAAATTAATTTAAATTAATTTAATTTTTTTTAGAAAATGAATAAAAAAATTAAAAAATTTAAAAAAATAATTTTTTTAATTAAATGTTGTTAAAAATAAAACTTACTCGCTTTGAATAATCAATTTCATATCCTTCACTTTTGTGTTTGGGGCGCCATGGAGCCAACATCGACACAGAACGTGACACAGTTTTCGTCATTGGCTCGATATGCTTGCCATCAGTTCGTTCTGTGGCGTACGAAAGATCATCTCGGGACCGTGACGCACTTTTTGATGCCGATCGTGATGGCGGAATGTACGATTGCGGAGGAATATCGCCAACTATCATAAAAATTTCAATAGAAAATCATCAAAAAATCAACTTTTCATGCCAAAAATCAAACTTTACCTGTCGTTGCGTGCAAATAAACGACACTATGTTGACTCAAGTCGCCTTCCGTGCCCGAACTGTCGTGTATCCGGTCCATTTCCTTCTGTCGCACGAAGCTTCTTGCCGGTTTTGGAGGTCCCATCGGAGGTTTTCTGTAATCTCCCGAGCCCTTTGGTCCCATTTCTTGTTCGTAATTGTACCGCAACGGCGACATCGATTGTCTTTCGTGACTCCGATCGCGCGTTCGTGTCAAATAACGCGATTCGTCGTCGTAACTGTCAACGGAATGATGTTGTCGAGTGCGTTGCGTCGAATAATCCGCTTTTAAGGGGACATTTCGTTCCGACGACGACGAATGACCTCGCGAAGTTTTCTTCAATTTCAAGTCTGAACCGTATTTTCGGTGATTTTTTAACGTGTGATGCTCATTTTCTGACGTTGAAATGTCTTCGGAGATGTTTTGCAACTCCCGACTGCGGGAATGTCGTTCGCGATGACGCATTTTTCGATCTTGGTTGGTTTTGTCGAGGTCATATAGCGATGCGCTGCGATTGTATTCGTCGCGTTTTTTGTCCTTTGGCGTTTCCGTGGCGTTTAAGTTGAAAGCGCTTTTTGAATAGACTTTGTTTGACTTTGTCAGAGTGAATGGCGTGGATTTGCGAACTCTAAAAATTGGGAAAAAATAAAAATTTTTTGAATTTTTTAAGAAAAAAATCTTACTTGGTTGTCGTTTTTCCCTTTGAGAAACTTTGTTCCATGTCAGAATCTCCGAAAAAGCGTAACTTTTGCTTGCCAGGCGATTTTGATCGTTTAAACAAGGGACTCACAGAACGATCTTTTTTTCCATTCAAAAGATTTTCCTGAAAAAAAATTAAAATATTTTTTTAAAATTTTTAATTTTTCTTCTACACGTGAAAAAAATAAAAAAAAAATTTTAAAAATTTTATTAATTTTCATGAAAAAAAAATTTTTTTTCAATTAATATTTTATTTTTTTTATATTTAAACCAAGTTTAATTAAATTTTTAAAAAATTATAAATAAATATTTGTTATTTAAAATCAAACCAAAATTTAATAAATTTTTATTTTTTAACTTTTTCAAATTTTTTTATTCAAAATTTAATAAATTTTAATTTTTCAACCTTTTTTAAAATTTATTTATTTTTTGTTAAGAGAAAAAAGTAATTTTTGAGAAAAATAAATAAATATTTTTTTAGGTATAATTATAATTATTTTTTAATTTTTTTTATGAAATTTTAATTAAAAATTAATTTTTATAAATTAATAAATTTTTGGTTAATTGTTATAAATTAATTTTTTTATTAATTTAATTTTTAATTATTTTTTTTTTATTTTTTATCTTTTATTTTTTTTTAAATGCATTATTTTTTTTAACACAAGAAAAATTTTTATATATATTTTATTTTAATTTTTAAAATTTAAAAATAAAATTAAAATTTTAAAACCAAATTCAATTAAAATTAATTTATTAAAAAAAAATAAATTTAATTAAAATTATTATTTTTTTAATAATAAAAATTATTCAAATATTTTTTAATATTCAGAAACAAAAACTTAATTTATTTTAATTTAATTTATTTATTTTATTTTAATTTTTTAAAATAATTTATAATTTTGAGAAAATAAAAAATTATTATAAATTTTATTTTTAAATAAAAAATTATTTAAAAATTAATATTAAAATAAAAATTTATTTTAAGAAAAATTGAAATTTAAAAAAAAAACA
The DNA here is from genome assembly GCF_036172545.1 of Culicoides brevitarsis. Classification (NCBI taxonomy): domain Eukaryota; kingdom Metazoa; phylum Arthropoda; class Insecta; order Diptera; family Ceratopogonidae; genus Culicoides; species Culicoides brevitarsis. The sequence goes on from NC_087085.1 coordinate 3,278,032, forward strand.
AATAAAAAATAATTAAAAACTCACTTTTGACGCTCCCTTCGATTTCCGTGACAGCCGATCCAAAGATTTGAACCAACTTGTCTTCGTTTGTTTACTTTGCTCGTCATTTCCATTCCTAATTGCCTCTCGATGCACAATTGGGCTCGAGCGTGGTGTCGATAGGCGTCGTCTATTTGCGATTTCTTGCACCTGAAATCCAATCAAAAAAAAAAAAAAAATTAATAAAAAAAATCGAAGGTTATTCTTGCTTCGGAATCGTGACACCTTCAAGTGTCAAAAAGCAGTTGCAATGCAACAACTCCAAATTAGCTCAAATTTATTTACGAAGATGTTCACGTTTTTGGTAATGCTTGATTTGTATCTCTCTCTAACATAAGAGCAAAAAAATGTCAAAACATATGGAACATCTGAAAAAATCTGAACAAAAAACAAGTTTCCTTATTTGTCGGCGCGGATTTTTATCTTTACGCCGTCTGTTCAAGTATGTTTTTTTTTTGTTTGTTCATTTTCTCAGTTTTTTTTTTTTTTTTTAATGAAACCGAAAGTCTTGCACATGCAAAAATGTCGATTCGAAGCAATTTTCTAGACGATTGCGTAATGATGCAGACCTCTTTGAACATTTTGAGTGCAGCACTTGTTAAAAATAATTAATTGATTGAAGTTTTTAAAATTTTTTTTCGTCGAATAAATTAATTGCGATGGAGGAGGAAGAAGAACGTCTACCGATTTTAACTACGCGCCACACACTGAAACTGTTTACCTCATTTTCGACAATTTTAGTGCCATAATTCCCGACGACAAATATTCTTCGCGTCTGTGAGATCAAAATTGGCAAAGCAGCTTTTGTTTTGTGCGACACCTACAACATTATCGCACTTTTATGTGTGTGTCGGAACGAGGTCCGAATTGCTCTGTGAATGTTCATTGTTTTTGTTTTTTGTGAAAAAGTTGCTGTTTAGATCAGAAATTGAACAATTTAATAGGTAGAAGCAGTAAAAGTTTTTTTTTCAAAATAAATAAAAATTTTCAAAAAAAAAAAATTTCGAAAAAAAAAAAAAATCGAATTTTCGAAAAAATTTCACATTTTCAAATTTTCGAAGATCGATGTTAAAACTTCTAAAATTTTCGAAAATATGAAAAGCTTCATGAAGTATTTTCGAAAATTTGAGAAGTTTCAATATCGATCTTCGAAAAATATCGAATCATCTCAAATTTTCGAAAATATGCAAAACTTCATGAAGTATTTTCGAAAATTTGAGAAATTTCAATATCGATCTTCGAAAATTGTTTGTAAAAGCTTTTCAAATTTTCGAAGATCGATATTGAAACTCTTCAAATTTTCGAAAATATGAAAAGCTTCATGAAGTATTTTCGAAAATTTTAAAAGTTTCAATATCGATCTTCGAAAATTGTTTGTAAAAGCTTTTCAAATTTTCGAAGATCGATATTGAAACTCTTCAAATTTTCGAAAATATGAAAAGCTTCATGAAGTATTTTCGAAAATTTGAAAAAGTTTCAATATCGATCTTCGAAAATGATTTTAAAAGCTTTTCAAATTTTCGAAGATCGATTTGAAATTTGAGAAGTTTCAAATTTTCGAAAATTTTTGAAAAAATTTTCGAAAATTTTTTTTTAAAGCTTAAAATTTTCGAAAATTAATTTTCAAAGATTTTTGTATGTTCGAAAAAAAAAAATTAATTAACATAAAATTATTCTTCCATTATTCCCATCTACTTTTCATTCACAATTCTTCTTGTAGAGAGCGCGCTAAAAATCGCTATTTAATGAATGGCCTCACAATGAAGCTGTGGGCTGCGATTAAACGCATGAATGGGCTAAGGTCAACCGAATATACTCTTTACGTGCCATAATCGCCTATAAAAAGAATGATGATGACGCGATATTATTAATAATGTTTAAAAATAATAGCAATAATAATGAAGAAATTAGCGAGTGAGAGAGAGAGAAGAAACAGTGAAAGAAATTACTTGGGAGTTAATAGAGTGTTTGTTAAGTGTAGGCCATGAAGAGAGCGCCATGAAAAAAATTTTATGATTTATAATCGCTTCATAATTCGTACTTACTTTGGTACATTGAACTCTTGAGAGATTAATAACAAATAATTAAAGGAAGCGCAATCAAAGGAGTGTCGTCTTCGTTCAATGACACTCGAATCAAAAACAAAAGCACGCAAGGTGATAAGGTTAACGACATTGAACTTTATTCGAAATTTTGTGTCATTTTCGCATCTCACGAACAAAAACAAAATTTAAAATAATTTTTTCGGATGATTAGTTTGACAAACAAACAAGCAATTGAAACATTTTTTCAAGCAGCCTACATAAGAAATTATTTTTTTTTTGTTCACAAAAATAAATCAACTTTGTCATGCTGTCAGTTTTTTTGCTGAATTAAAATTCGCGCGAGTTGATTTATTTTGCTTTAATTTTTTTCTCGAGTTCTTGTGCGACGAAACGACACGTGAAGCATTTTTTTGGTCAATTTCAGACATTCTGGCATTTTTATGGTTCTTTAAATTTTTTAGTTTATGGCAAAGTACCAAAAAATAAAATAAAAATAATAAAAAAATGTTATCAAAACATAAAGATATCAACTTTCACATAAAATTTCGTTCTTTACGATGTACGCAAGTTTTTTAAGAGGCATCTTAATTTATACATAAAAAACGAGTCGAGCAGGTATATTGAATGTCGATTAAAACAAAAAGTTGAAAATAATTAAAAAAGAGCGAAAATATTAAAAGTTCTCGTTTTAAAGAAGAATTAATTCGCATTTTGATCAAATTTAAAAAAAAATATTTAAAAAAAATGTGCATTGGGGCAAAAATTAAAAATTTGCAGTAGGATGAAAATTTAAAATGTGCATTGGGTTAAAAATTTTAAATGTGATTTGGGCAAAAATTAAAAAAAAAATTAATTTAAATTTTTTAACCCAATGCAAATTTTGAAAATTTTGCCCAAAGCACATTTAAAATTTTTAACCCAATGCAAATTTTTAAGTTTTTTCCTATTATAAATTTTTGCCCCAATGCACATTTTTTAATTTTTTTTCGTTAAAATGCATTAAAAAAACTCACCTCGATAACATTTTCCCTTTCATAAGCCGTACTTGGACCTCGATATTCGCGATAACGTGAACGCATTTCCTCATCCGAAACGAGCAATTCCTGCGAATTCGGGACAATATTTTCGTTATTTTTCTTCGGTTTCGTATTGCGACTATTTGTGCCCATGAGAAGTTGTTTCATCTGTAAAAAAAATGATTTTTTTTATTTAAAATTTTAATGAGAAATCAAAAGGTTCGTCACTTACTCGTCCCAAGCTGCCAAATCTCTTGTCTGATTTTTCGTCAATTGTGTGATTTCGATGTTTTCTGTCGATTGTTGAGACTTCATATTTGTCAATGCGTGGATCGAATCTTGAACCATCATCAATACTGCGTTCTCGATGCAAATATTGGGAGCGAGATGATTCGTCGGTATGACGTCGTTCGCGTTTCAGGAATTTTTCGCATGTTGTCATGAGGTGTTTTGGATCGCTATTTAAAAAAAACATAAAATTTTGTGTAAAAATTTATAGAAATTCTTCAAATTGTCGAATACCGTAAAATAATTTCTTCAAATTTTCATATACCGCAAAATAATTTCTTCAAATTTTCATGTACCGCAAAATAAATTCTTCAAATTTTCATATACCGCAAAACAAATTTTTCAAATTTTCAAGTACCGTAAAATAATTTCTTCAAATTTTCATGTACCGCAAAATAATTTCTTCAAATTTTCAAATACCGCAAAATAATTTCTTCAAATTTTCATATACCGCAAAATAAATTCTTCAAATTTTTATATACCGCAAAATAATTTCTTCAAATTTTTATATACCGCAAAATAATTTCTTCAAATTTTCATATACCGCAAAATTATTTCTTCGAAATTTTTAATACCGCAAAATAATTTCTTCAAATTTTCATGTACCGCAAAATAATTTCTTCAAATTTTCATGTACCGCAAAATAATTTCTTCAAATTTTCATATACCGCAAAATAATTTCTTCAAATTTTTATATACCGCAAAATAAATTCTTCAAATTTTTATATACCGCAAAATAATTTATTCAAATTTTCGAAATACCGCAAAATAAATTCTTCAAATTTTCAAGTACCGTAAAATAATTTGTTCAAATTTTCGAACAAATTTTTGAAGAAATTCTTCAAATTATCAAAAATCATTGAAAAATTTAACTTACTTCAATCCATTCATGCCAAAAGTAGTTTGATGTTTCTTTTTCCTTCCCAAAGAATTCGTCCCGAATCTTTCTTCTGACTTTTTCTCCGTCACCCGTTCCTTGCTAAAACCTCGACTCGTGTCTCTCGTATTCGCTCCAAGCACTTCTCTCTTCGGCGACGGCTCTCTCAGCGGGGTTCTTGTCACCGTATATCGATGCACGGCACTCGAATCGTCATTGCTGTCATCGTAGGTGTTTTGAAAGCGTCGCGTTTCTGTCCTCGTCTCCGTTCTCGATGATTTATGTCCGTTGCTTAAAAGGCTTTTTCCGTGTTCCGCCGCACTCGAATATTTTTTCCGCATATCATCAGCTTCCGTTTCTCGCCCAACGGTATCCAAAAGTTCCCTCGAGAGATTTCTTCGAACCGGAGGAACGCCATTTGTCGTCGTGATCGTTGTTCGTGTCGTAACGACAGTTTCTCTCGGCACCGAGTTAATTCGAGATTTTATCCGCGAATAAAGTTCTTCGCGTCGATTACTGAGTTCATTGAATTCTGGGTAATATTCCTTGCCATCAGCTTGTCCGCGTCTTCCGAGCTCCCACGGGTTAATTGGGGGCTTTTCGGGCGGCAAATCTCGAATGCTCGGCTTGATGCGATCAAAATCATCCTCTTCGACATTCAATAAATTTTCGTTGCTGTAACTTATCGCTGTCTTGTATTTCGCTGCAAATCGCTCTGCGGGAGTTTGTTTGTTCGGAACCAAGTCGAAATCGTCGTCGTCGTAATAATTTTTTGCATTATACGAAAAATCCGGTTCGTCAATGGTGAGTTTTTCGGGCTCGGGTTTTGGCTTAAAATCGCGTTTTTCGTCATTTTTTGTGTTGTGAACGACTTCGGCGTAAACAATTTTGCGATCTTCGTCGCCGGGCGATGCTCGAGGCGAGAGATAACTAAAAGCTTTGACCCCCGTGGGGGGCGGGGAGAGTTTTTCCATCGATAAACGCTTCACCATGCTCGGGACTTTCATGCCTTTCGTTAAAATTGGCTTCTCCGGAGGTAATTGCGAGCTGTGCATCTTTGTTTCTTCTTTTTCGGGACTTTTTAACTTTTTTGCCGGAGGATCGAAAGCTTTTACAGCATCAGCAAAGTCTTCTTCGAACGTTTTTTTCTCGGTTTCGATTAATTTCTTTGATGGACTCGCACTTTTGGCGCGAGAAACGTCGCCGAAGAACGTTTTTGGCTTTTCCTGCTTTTGCTCTTCCTCGAAATAATCGTCGCGGTTTGTGTCTTCGATGATGGGACTGAGTTGGGGGTTTTTCTTGTCAACTTCTTCGGTTAAATCGCTTTTGCGACGTGGGGATTTGCGGAAATTTTCACGAGTTACGCCTCCGGAGCCGACATCGCTTTTGCTTCGAGTGACTTTTTTCGCGGGAACGGGGTTGTTGTTGTTATTTTCGGTTTTTTCTTCGTCCTCGAAGTTGTATTCGTTCTTTTTTAATTGGAAAAAGTTGAAGATTGATGGGCGTTTTGACTTTTTGCTTGATGCGTCGCTTGAACTGCGTCCCAAGGCTTTGTTGTTGCTGCGAGATGGCAAGGAACCAAATCGATTTTTTACTTGATCTGAAGGGAAATTGTTAAAAAATTATTTTTTAAAAATTAAAAATAAATAATTTTTAAAATTTTAAATAAAAAAATTAATTTTAAAAATTAAAAAAAAATAATTTCAAAAATTTAAAAAATAAATAAAAAAAAAAAATAATAAAAATAAAAAAAATAATTAATATTTTCAATTTATTTAAAATAAAGAATAATAAAAAATGTTAAAATTATTTTTAAAAAATAAAAATTAAATTTTAAAGCGTTTTAAAATTATTTAATTTTTTTATGTATTAAACATTAAAGTAAATTTTAAAAAATAATAAATTTAAAATAAAATAATTGAAATAAATCATTAAATAAATAAATCATTGAAAAAAAATTAAATTTTGTATTAAATAAAAAAGTTTAAATTTTTTTTTTAAATTGATAATATTTTTAATTTAATTAAAAATAATTTTTTTTGAACTTTAATTAAACTCATTAAGAAAAAAAAATTAATTTAAAAATAAAAAAATTATTTTAAAAAATTAAAAAATATTTTAAATTTAATAAAATGAATCAAAAAAATATTTTTTTTTGTTCGAGCGTTTTAAAATTATTTATAATTTAAAATTATTAAAAATAAAAATTAAATAAAAAAATAAAATTGAAAAAAAAAATAAATAATAAATTTAAAAAATATAATTTAAATATAATTTAAAATATTTATAAAATTTTTAAATTTTAAAAAAAAATATGTATAAAAACTAAAATAATTAAAAAACTTAATTTATTTTTTCTAAAATTTTTGATAATTTAATAACAAATAAATTAATTAATTGATAATTTTTTTGTTTTTAATTATTAATTTTTTTTCATAATTAAAAAATTTTAAAATTATATTAAAAATATTATTTTTATAAAAAAAACTTACCTTCTTTTCGTCTTTTAGGATCTGACGATGTTCGTGAAAGTCGTTGGTGCGTTGGGCCGTTTGTCGGGCGATTTGCTCGTTCTTTTTGAGCTTGTGATAATACCAAAGCGGCTTCTTTGCGAAGTGCTTCAGCTGACAAATCACTCGGAAGCTCCCGACGAATATTTGGATGGTACGAAACCTCGGATGGATCACTCAAACGACGTCCTGAAAGCAAAATTTTTTATTAAAAAATTTTTTTTTGAACAGAAAAATTCTTAAAAATAATTGTTAGTAAGCTAAAATCTAAGAAACTAACCAATTTTCTTGACATGAACATCTTTATTGAATGACACACGAGGCCCATTGGATTGAGACCGTTGTGAATCCGTTCGTTGAACGCTTGCATCTGTATCACTTGTGTTTTGTTTCATACTTGCTACTACTGGCATTTGAACTTATTTCTTAAAAGAATTTTCTTTGATTCGATAAATTTGTGTGATTTTTTGTGTTTTGTGTAAAAATATTTAGGATTTTTTTTTTAATACTGTTGCTTTTTTGCCAAAGTGTTCATTTTGCGAAGATCGAAGATAGATCTGTAAAAATAAATTTAAAAAAATTTTTTTTTCAAACGTGTGTGGTGTTAAATTTTGGTTTATTTACGGAAGTGTCATTTGGTTGAATTATTTTTTTTAGTAATCTACATGATTTAGTTTGAAATTTATTTATTTTTATTTTTTTTTTTTAGGAAACCAAGTCAGTAGTAGCGTGTGAGCGTGCAGTAAGAAGGTAATGCGTAGTCTACAACAGGAGGTCATTCCCTCGGTTATTTTTGTTATTTATTAGATTTTTTATTGAGGTTGATCATAAAATTTACTTTTTAATTTTTTTCTCAAAAATTTTTTTTAAACTGATAAAAATTAAATTTAAATTTAAAAAAAAATTTTTAAATAAATTTCAATTTAAATTAATTTATATTTTTATTTAAAAAAATTATTTAATTTAATCTTTTTATTTAGTTAATTTATTTAATTTTAATTAATTTTATTAATTTAATTAATAAAATTTAAATTTTATTCAATTTTTTTTTCTAAATTATTTTAAAAAATATTGAAAAAATTTTTCAACATAAAAAAATTATTCAAAAATATTCAAGCTCAAAAAATTCATTTTGAATTAAAAATTTTTTAAAAATTTTATTTGAATTTAATTTTTTTTTATTTTAATTATTTTTAATTTTTTTAAAATTTATTTATTTTTAATTGAATTTAATTATTTTTTTATTTAAAAAAATAATTTAATTTTTATTTAAAAAATAATTTTATTTTTTTATGTAAAATTCATTTAAATTATTTTATTTTATAATTTATTTTTTTAAAAATTAATTCAAAAGCTCGAATTCAAAGAATTTTTATGAAAAAAATACTTTTTAAAAATTTTATTTTTTTTTCTATGAATTATTTAATTGACAATAAATTTTAATTAAAATGCATTAAAAACTTTTTCTTGTAGGATGAATGGAGACGCCTTATAAACGAAATTCTAATCACCTTCACAACCAAATTCAACTTTAATATGCAAGTCTGGCAAATATTGTTCAGTCAACATGTTCAAAGACAAAAAAACGTGACGTGATCGTGATTTTTATTGTCTTTTTTTTCGCAAGTTTTGTGTGCAAATTAAACGAAAGACATTTAAAAAAAACTCGTCTCGTTGTCTGTTTAGCAGGAGAGAGAGATAAAACATGCTCTGTTTATGTAATTTTATTTATTTATGCACGAATTTCGGCTTCTAATGGGAAATGTAAACAAAAGCAAGAAAAAATTTGTCTCACATAAAAATATTGGCATTCTGCGCGTCACGTTGTCATTTTAATTCATGAACTAGATCAAAATAAAAATTAACTTCTAACGTCAAAAAACGACTGATTGTAGGTTTTTTCTGTGCTCTCCATGTGGTTGTGTAGTTTTTGTGTAAATACGATGAATGAATTCAAGTCAGACAGCTATGATGTCATCTGCATACAATTACATTTATAGCCGAGCAGTGGGCATGTAAAATTGTTCATATGTTAATTCCAAATGTAGCGTTTGGCTTTTTTATTTTGTATTTCGAGCTATGAATGAAATTTAATATTTGTTCGTTCTAATAAAAGATGTATCATAAAAATAAAATTAGAATTTTTTGCAAGTGTTTGATGTCCTTCTGTTTTCATAATTTTTTTAAAATTTAATTAATTAAAATCTATTAAAAATATTAATTAATTTTAAATGAAAAAAAATAAATAAAAAAAAATAAAATTTAAAATTAAAATTAATAAAAAATTTAAGATTTTTTTTTTTTAATAAAAAGGATGATTTTTATTTTTAGATTTTTTTTTTATAATTTAACAAGCAAAATTACAAAAAATTAAAAATTTTAAAATATTGTTTATAAAATTTATTAAAAAATTTTCAATAGATTAATTTTAGATAATGAATTATTTTTGCCTTTTTTTACATTAGAGGATTAAATTGAAAATAAATTTTCTTGGACAATATTTAAAAGGTTTCTGTTGAGAAAAATTAAAAATTTCTTGAAAAATTAAAATTAGAACTTAAAAAAGTTAAAAAAATAATTAATTTAAATTTAATTAAAATTCAAAAATAATTAATTAATTAAATTATTTAATTTTAATTAAATTAAAAAAAAAAAAAATTTTTTAAAAAGTAATTTTTAATATGAAATTTTATTAATTTTTTTTAAAATAATTTATTTATTTATTTTAAATTTTATTATTTTTTTTATTAAAAAATTTGATTTAATTTTTAAAATTATTTTTTTAAAATTAAAAAAAAATGTTTAAAAAAAATAATAAATAAATAAAATAATGAAGAAAAAATAAAAAAAATAAAAGACGTTTTAAAATTAAATTTAAAAAAATATTGAATTAAAAAATACAAAAAAATAAAATAAAAAATGTAAAAAAATAAAAAATTTTTTTTTTGAATATAATAATAAATTTAAGAAAATAAAAAAGTAATTTAAATAATAAATTTAAAAGGCAATTTTTTATTTTATATGAAATTTAATTAATTTTAATTTTTTTAAATTTTATTTATTTAATTAAAAATTTTATTTTTTTATTATTATTTTATTTAATTTAATTATTTAAATTAATTTTAATAAATTAAAAAAAAATATATAAAAAGCGCTTTAATTATGTTATTCCCGTACAAGACAAGTTTTTTGTAAAATCATCATAATTCATAGCTTAGAGACGCTCGTCAATTAAAACGAGACGAGTACAGAACAAGAAAAAATCCGTCGAGAGGTACTTCAGGTGTTCTATTGTTCTGTTCTTATTAGATACAAACAGTCGAGTTTCATGATTTTTTTTTGAAGTTTCATACCTAAAGGAGGCACGTAGGTTCAATCGTAGGCTCAGTGAATATATTTAAATGAAATTTTTTAATTGTAAATACCCGAGTTTCAATCTAATAAGAATTTTTTTTTTGTCATTTTCAGATTAAGACAAGACAATACAAGTCTGAAAAATCTTCAAGTGGATCGTAAATAATAATTTTAAAGATAACAAATAATTATTTACAAACATTTTGCGATAAGAACTTCTAATTTTAGTTCATTTTAGGTCGCTTTACAGCACGGCAGCATGTGGTTTCCCTTAATTTTAGGGCTTTTATCGACGATTTATTACTACATCATCCGAAATCGTGACTTTTTCTTACGGAAAAATGTTCCTTTCGTCAAATCTGCGCCACTTTTCGGCACAAGTTGGAAAGCAATTTTCGGTTTCGAGTCATATTTCGCGTATTATCGAAGAATTTACCAAAAATTTCCAGAAAATAAATTTTTTGGCGTCTTCGAGCTACTTCAACCCGTGTTTGTAATTCGCGATCCGGCACTTTATCGCAAAATTTTCATCACAAATTTCGATCATTTCATGAATCGACGTCTCATGGTCGATCGTGAAGTCGATCCTGTAGGCGGATTGCTGATTGGAGTCGTTCGGAACGAGGAATGGCGTCGTTTACGGAATATTACGAGCCCCGCATTCACTGCGAACAAGCTGAAGTTCATTCTGACCCTCGTAAATGGCACGATGAAGCGAATTAATGAAGATTTAGGACAAAAAATTACGAAAAAAGGGAATTTCCGGTTTGAAGCAATCGATTTTTATACGAGATGTGCCACAGATTTGATCGCGCACACGACTTTCGGGTTAAATGTGAACTCAATTAACGAGGAAAACAACGAATTTTACTTGATGGGCAAAAAATTGACAGATTTCACGAAGAAATTCTTCTGGAGAGCGACTTTGCTGACAGCTTTGCCCAAAGTAGCGAAATTTTTGGAAGTTGCGCTGTTCGATAAGGAAGCGACGAAGTATTTTCAAGGCATTATTCGTGAAATTGTGGAGTTTCGACAGAAAAACGACGTTAAAATACCGAATTTTATTCAATTATTCATGGAAGCTGACCTAAGTTTTGACGAAATTGTGTCGGTATCGACGGCTTTTTTCTTCGGGGGCATCGATTCGTTCGCAACTTTGTGGCAATTTATGTCTTACGAGCTCGCGATGAACCCAGAAGTGCAAGAAAAGTTACAAGAAGAGATCGATTCGGTCGCAAACGACTTGAAAAATCCCGAAGAAATCGATTACGAAGCAATAAAAAAGTTAATTTTCATGGATGCCGTTATTGAAGAGACTTTTCGCAAACATCCCTCGACGGCATGGCTTGAACGGGTTTGCAATAAATCCTTTACGTTGCGAGAAAAAACTGAATCCGAGGAAGAAGTTGTGCTAAATCCGGGAGATATTGTCGTAATTCCGAATGATGCGATTCAAAATGATCCAAAAATATTTGAGGATCCGGACAAATTTCAACCAGAAAGATTTTTGGAGAAGAAAATTTCGGGAGAAATAATGCCGTTTGGATTGGGACCGCGTCAATGCATTGCAACGAGATTTGCTTTGATGCAGACGAAAGTTTTCTTTTTTAATTTGTTGTCGAAGTTTACGATTAAAAAGAACGAAGAGACGGTTGAGGAGTTTAATTTGGTCAAAGGAACTATGCTGAGAAAAGTTGAAGGAGGAATTTTGTTGGATTTTGTGAAACGAAATTAATTTTTAAATTAAAATAAATTTTTAAAATCAAATAATTAATTAAAAAAATATTTAAAAAAAAATTATTTGTAGAAAAATAATAAAATAAATAAAAATAAAATAATAATAAAAAAATAAAAATATCAAGAATTAAAAAAAAATTAAAAGACGATTAAAAATTAAATTTAAAAAAATTTTAAATACAAAAAAAAAATAAATAAAAATATTTTAAAAAATTATTTTTTTTTAAATTTAATATTGAATACACTGAAAATGTAGAGAATTAAAATAATAAGAAAAAAAAAATAATTTAAATAATTTTAAAATATTTTTTAAAAATTATTTCTGTTTTTAATATTTTTAGCTCAACTTAATTAGTTTAGAAAAATTTATTTAAAAAAAATTCTCAAAAATAAAATGTTTAAAAAATAAAATAAAATAAATTTCAAAAAATAAAAATGATTAAATATTTAATTCAAAGAATTTAAAATAAATGAAATAAATTGGAAATTTCTTATATTTTTTAAAAGTTAAAAAAAATTGAATGAAGTAAATTTAAGAGATATTATTTTAAAAAGAAATAATTTAAAAAATAAAATAATAAAAAATTTAATTTAAAAAAAATAATAAAAAATTGAATTTAAAAAAAATAATAAAAAATTGAATTTAAAAAAAGTAAATTTAATTTAATATTTCTGATTAAAAAAAAACTCAATTTAATTTTTAAAAAATATTTTAAAAATAATTTAATTATTTTTTTTATTTTTTTAATTAATTATTTAAAACAAAAATAAATAATTAATAAAAAAAAATAAAAAAATGTATGCTAAATTTTTATCAAATTAACAAAAAAAAAGAATAAACTTCAGATTTACGTCACAAAATCACAAAATTAATGGAATTCCATCAACTCTTCATCGCATTAACTAAACATTCATAATAAAAATATATGCTGATAATGTTCTTCAAATTAACAAGAATTTCTCGTATAAGAAAAAAATAAATAAAATATTTTTTCAACAGATTAAATTAATTATATCGAATATTTATCACACTCAGTCACTCACACAGCGCAACACGACAACGCGTCGTCGACGATCATTTGACCGCAAGACAAGCGCGAATCATTCCTTTGATATCGTACATTTTTTCCGAAGGAATTTGCGTGATGAGGCTGTTAAAAACCAGTTCGCACTTAAGCTTTTTTCTCCTTTATTTATTTATTTTTTTTTTTTATATTTTTGTTCTACATTTTTTTTTATTTTTTTTTTAGTGACAAGAATCAAGTTTATTTTTTTTTGTAACCTGATCTGAATATTTTTATAAAAAAAAATATTATTGTGCATTGTTACAAATGGCGCTCCTGTTTATTTTTATTTGTCTGAAAAATAAACAAAAAAAAATTCTTTGAGATGAATAATTCGCGTGACGTGGAACCAATAATGTCAATTTTTTCCAACATTTTTTTTAAAGAACTGATGAACGATGAGAATTCACATGAAAACACATTAAAAATCATGAAAACGCCTTTTTTATGATTTTTTTTTTGTGCAAATAGTTGAAGATAATTGTCTGTACGGTCCGACATTGTCTCTGTGTGTCGTCGGCGTTCGTCTAAGGCGTAAAAAATTGATTGTTACAAGATTAATGCCTCAGCTACTCGCGCACAGAAGAAAGAAGGAGCGCGCAAAAAATTTGTAAATTAACGTTTTTTGTGCTTCCTTGCTACACTGTTGTCGTCGTTAATGTTAATAAAGTGCCTTTTTAAACTTTCGCGAAAGATGCTCGACGATTTATTTATTTACAGTTCATTGTCAAGGTTAATCAAGGGCATTGATTTTTTTGTGCACTTTGGTTGTTTTTTAATCGTTTCGTTTCTTCTTCATCTGCGGAGTGAACGAAAAAAATTAGCAAGTAGCACAATATGATAAATAAATAATATGTTTAAAAGTTGTGTGTCAAGTTTTTTTGTGATCATTTCCTGCCTCAACAGAGAGTTTCTTGTTTTCTCGTAGAAATGTAGCGCATAATAAATTTGTCTGAAGAGAAAAAAAAGTTAAAAAAAACTCAAGATGAGTAATTAGCATATTTACCCATTTTCTTAAAAATTACAAAATTTAAATTATTTTTTTTTTAATTTAATTTTTTTATTCTTGATGTTTATTTATTTTTAAAAAAATTATTTAGTTTTTAAATAAATTTATTTGAAAAATTTAATTTAAATTTAAAAAAAAAATATTTTTAGAAATTAAATGTAAATAATTTAAAAAATTAAATTTTATTTTTTTTAATAATTCAATTTTGATGATAATTATTATTATTTTATTTTTTAAAATTAAAATTTTTTTTGTAAAATATTTATTTATTTGAGAAATTTTTTAAAAAGATAAATTTTTTAATATAAAAAAAAAATTTAATAATATTTTTAAACTAAATAAAATTAAAGAAAAATATTTAAAATTAAAAAAAGTAAAAAAAATAATTTAAATAATTAGAAAAAATTATAATTTTTGTTTAATTAAGAAAAAAGAATTTTAATTAAATTAAGAAAAAAAATTATTTAAATTAAATTTAATAAAAAAAAATTTAAAAGAAAATTAAATAAATTAAATTAAATTAAATTCAAAAAAAAAATTCTACAAGAAACAATTTTTTATCAATTAAAAAATTTTAAAAATATTTTTTTTACAAAAAAAAACTGAAGATGAGTATTTAACATATTGACCCATTTCCATAAAAAATTTTAGCAAAAAAAAAAATCAAAAGAAAAAAATTAAGTGGCCCTGCCCTGTTTTCACAACAAATAAATACTAAAAATTCAATAAGAACTTTTTTTCATAAATTTTTTTCTTCTTAACTTCAATAAATCACTCAATACAAAATTTATAGAAATAAAAAGTTAAAAAAAAAACGTATTAGCAAGTAATTTTTTTGCCGAGTCACGTACAAATTAAACATTTTTTCTTATAATCTAATGTACCCAACATTAATAATAAAATAATAATAATAATACAGCGAGCGTGTTAAAATCAAATGCGGCAGCTAAGCAACCGTAATTGACCCTCAGAGGTCAACATGCTCGCTCTTAATCTTGGCTTGTAAAACACGATTCATTGAGAAAACTTGATCAATCTGTCTTGGAAATCAACTCGAATTGCGCTTTAAATAGCTTTTAAAACAAAAAATCTCGAAATATTTTTCGGTCTTTTCATTATTTGAGTCGTGCCGGATCGATTCCTTTCACAAAAATACTCATAATTAGATTTTCTTTTGATAAAATTAGCAAAAGTTGTTACATGTGTTCACAATTAAATACAAAAAAAATTACAACAAGAAAAAAAATCAATACATTTAAATTGTAATAATTTCGCACAGAGACACGACGACATTCACGTACAGAACGAGAGAGACATTCCGTAATGCAATTTTTTCAATGGCACAGCAACAAGTAGGTTTTTTTGTCGTTTCAGCGTCGTCGTTGTCGTCGCAGGTACGTATGAAAAAAAAAATTAAATAATTATGGTAACCGAAAAATGTTTTGATAGATCTATCACAACGATTTTGTGAATGAACAGGTTTTTTGTGTAAATTTGACGGCAAACGTTTAGTAGTTGCAACAAATTAGTTAACACGAAATTAATTTTGTTATTGCGCAAAATTGTTTTGGACACCAAAGATGACGATCGGATTCAGGATCGAAAATTAGGTAATTTATTTAAAAATATTTTTTTATTTAAATTTATTATTTTTTTTATAAAAATTAAAAAATAATTCATTTTATTAATTTAAAAAAAATTAAATTTTTAAAAGAATTAAAATTTATAATTTTTAAATATAAAAAAATAAATAAAAATAATTAAAATAAATAAAAAATGAATTAAATTAAATTATTATTTATTAAAAATCATATATTTATTAAAAATTAATATTAGTTAATTTTTTTTAATTAATTCCTTTTATTTAAAATTATTTTATTATTTTAAAATATTTTTTTTTATTTTTATTATAATTTTATAAAAAAATTAACAAATAATTTATTTAATTAATAAAAATTAAAAATTTAATTTTTTAAATAAAATTTTAAATAAATTTAGTTTTTATTAACAATCAATAAAAATAAATATTTAATGAATTAAATTAAATTATTTATAATAATTTAAAATGAAAATACATTGAAAAAAAATATTTTTTTTTAACATTTCAAAATTAATTTTAATTTATTTTTTATTTAAATTTATTTTTTTATTAATTTGTAAATTTTTGTTTACATTTTTATTTATTTAATTTTTTTAATAAATAAATAATTTTTATTAATAATTTTTTTTTTTAATTTATTCCAATTAATTCAAACCAAGCAAAATAAAAATAATACGTCACTGAATATCAGAACAAAAAACACAGAACATAAATAATTTTTTTCATTCATGATGCGGAATGCTCTTGAGATTGCATGTATGCAATTTGATAGTAAAAGTTGATAAGAGATACAAAAAAAAAACAATAAATAAAAAAATAAGGAAAATTATCTGCTATTATGTTATGATTTATCGGAAACATATATGTTAAATGTACAACATACATAATATATATGTTTATGCTTAAATGGCCTTGTAAAGGTTACTCTTGTCGTCTTTCGTCGTTTTCGTGCATTTAATGCTCTAAAAAAATTCAAGCAACGAAAATAAAAAAAAGACATAACTTATCATCTTTATTTTTTATATTTTTCTATATGTTATATATTTAAAAAAAAAAAAAAAAAAAATATTAATCGTCTTTGTCTCTGAAAATGTCTTACTTTGCACACGGCTTTGATCAAGGTCATGTTAAAAGAAGGCCCACGCGCTCCATATCTGCTTAATTTTTTTTTGTTTTATTTTTGTTTGACTTTTTTCGTGTCTTTTTATTTATTATTTTCAAAGTAACATAAAATGTGATGCGGAAGCTTAATCGTGTTAAAATTTAAACAATGTCATTAGATACACTTTTAAAAAATGTATAAACGCATTGTTGTTAATATTAATTTAATAATACGAGGGATAATACTTTGGGAACCCTGATTATTATTTTTTATGAGTATTATAACATTATTATTAATAATAATAATTTTTTGTTGTTGACAAATTATTAGCTAAATTAATGTTTATTCATAATTTCAATAAAAATGTGAGTTATTTAAATATAAAGTGCATGCAATATCCGTCACCGTAACAAGTTTGTCGTTTTAAAAAGTTCAAGGAATAAATAAAAAAATATTTTTTAATAAAAAAAATAATTAATTTAAACATCTTTGAAATTTTTAAAACGATTTTTTTAAATAATTAATTATTATTTTTTAATTAATATTATTAATTAATTACCTGTTTATTTAATTTTTTATACAGAAAATTATTTTTTATCACACATAATAATTTTTTATTTTTGTTATTGTTTAAAAAAATATATTATTGATTAATTAAATTATTTATTATTTGACAATTATTATTATTATTATTTTGATAATATTAGCACAAACAAATATTTTATATATACATTTTAACATTAACAGACGGGAAATTAAAGCGAGATGTTGTGGGCGAGTACAAGTACAAATATGATGTAAAAGTTTTATTTTTAATTATTTTTTTTAATAACATATATAACAATTAACATATATTTTGTGTAAAAGTATATCTTCTTACTATTTTTTTCAAATAATATTTTTTTATATATTTTTTCAAAGATATACCATACAATTAGTTAAAACAATTAAAATTCAATACTTTTTAATGACAATAAAAAATATGAATAGTAACTTTTTTTATTTATTTTTTTTATTATTTATTGTTTTATTCACGATAAGTTTCATTACTCTTAAAAAATTATTATTGACACAATGTTATCACAGATTAAGGTATATTTTGTATTATTATTGACATGACCACAAACAATGTATTTTTTTTATATATATATCGGCAAGCTGTTAAAAAAATTTTTTTTTAGCACAAACTTTTTTTTTAAATAATGGGATTTTTGTATTTTTTTTGTGTCATACGTTGTTTGGTTTGATGATGGTTTTGTTCATTTAAATATTCTCCTTCGATATATATTTATTTTTTTTATTCAAATTTCAGAAATTTTTTTTCTCAACACTTCTTTTTAATCATCTTCTTCTTTTTTATTGATTTTATGAACATTTTTTTTTATTTTTTCGTTTATTGGCAATTTTTTTATTTATTTATTTTTTTCTCACTAAATTTCATATTTTTTATATATATTTTATAAATATTTAATTAATAAAAAAAATTAAATATAAAAAAAAATAATAATAAAAGTTCAATCGTTCACGACGGCGGCTCACTTACGACTGCGTAATATTGAGAGACTTTAACTCAATAAACCTTGAATGAGCTATATCTGGTGCTAAATTCATATATTTATTTAAGTTTTGTGAATACCTCGTTTTGTGTCTATATGTTACTCGTACATTCGCGTACAACATATAGAAATGTATATCTTGCCATGTTAGTGTTAAGTTACTCTGAAAAACGTTTGGTGCCAATTTTTCGTGTTCTAATGTTAAAAATTAACTTTTTGCAGTGCGAGAGAGAGAATTCTCCGTAAAAATAATAATAATAATCGAATATTATTAGAGTATCAACAGGTAGGTAGATCTACAATTTGCAGCCATGTGAGAGTAAAGGTAGGTTTTGATCACTTCAGCACTCTAACTTTGCATACAAACGATCTCTTGTTAGATGTACCTGTGTTTTAACTAAATATTTTACTACTCGGAGCTTGTTTAACTTGTTTATATCGTCACTCGGCATATATATTGAGAGGATCGCATGAAATTATAATAATTTGCTGAAGACGAACTCTTGGTGTATTTTTCACACATATCTTAATGCGAATCTATAATAGTATATTTATTCTTTTCTCCGCTGGTTCTTCAGAGAGGACGGCGCATGGCGAGCGGGCATGGCGTTAATGTAATCAAAAAGGAACAACTTGTTGAAGTATAAAATAGACCTACATTTAATCATTATTCAATATCGTATAACGATCATTTGTTTTATTTTTATAGTTCCGAGCATTATACTTTTGTTCCGCCAACTTTATTTATGTTACAATTTACTTGTGCTTGCGGCAGATGCAACAAAGTGAAATGTTTTCTGAGGTTTATTTTTTATTAAAAGGTAATTTTATTTTAAATAAAAAAATATATGATTTAAATCTTTTTGAATTTTTTTAATACCTACTATTTGTAATTTTTATAAAATTATTTATTAAAAAAAATAATTTTTTAATAATCTTTGATATTTTTTTCAAATCTTGAATTATAAATTAAAAATATTTATATTTATTTTTAAAATATTTAATTTTTTTTTATTATATTTTTAATTATTTTTTCGAGAAAAATAAAAAAAATTAATTAATTTTTTAAAAATGTTTAATTTAAATAATTTTATTTAAATTTCACTTATACCTAATATATTTTAATTTTTAAAAAATAATAATAGGTACATAAATTTGAAAAAATAAAAAATCTTTAATAAAATTTCATAGTTTTCTATTTGATATTTTAATTTATTAAATTATATTTTATAATTTTATAACATTATAAAAAATAATTTTAATTACCTAAAAATAAAAAAAAACCAATTTTATTTTTTAAACTTAATTTTTTTAAGTAACAAAAAAACTTTTAAGCAAATAAAAAATTTTAATAATTTTTTTTTTTTTGAATAATAATAGAATTTAAATACCAACATCGAAAAAAAGAATGAAATGATAAATTTTCTATTTAAAAAAAATATTTTTTTAATAATTATTTTTTTAAATCTAAATTCTTTTTAGTAAAAATAATAAAATTCTATTAATTATTTTATTATAATTTTAATTTAAAAATTATTATTCATATATTTTCGTGTTAAAGTTATGCCAAAACTTTTTATTAAATATTTAATAATTTTTGAAATAACAATAATTTTATATTTATTTTTTTATTGTGGAAAAATAAATAAGCTTATAAGATTTCTTAAGAATTTTATTTAAGTTTCAATTTTTTATTTTAAAAATTATTATAATATTTTTTTATTTTAAAATTTAATGTTTTTATTATTTATATTTTATTGCAAATAATTTATTAAATATTACTCGAAAGGATTTTTATTTCATTGCAAATTTTTTAAAAATATCTCTTCCTTTATTAAAGAACATTATAACTTTGACATACTTCCTTTATATTGTTATTGCGTGCGATTCGATCTACTTTTTTTCAACATTTTTTAAAAAAATAATATTATTTTAATGATTATTGCATTATAATCCTCGACTCGATTCGCGCTTCAATATAAAAAAAAAATCTTTAAAAAATTCTTTTCAATCAACAAAAAAAAAATTAATGATCTTTTTTTTCATTCTAAAATCCGCAGCTTTGCCCATGACAAAGAACCGAATGCATGTCAAGGAACTTCTTCGTTCAATAACAAAAAATAAAAAAAATTATATCGACAGAGAGAGAAATGGACATTATTGGACAATGAGGTTGATGTGACGAATATAAAAGAGACTGCGAATATCCCAAAAAGAAATTTGACATCACGTGTGGGAGTCGGATGATGACAAAGAATCTCACTTAGGTCACTTTACACATGAAGCGCCCACGCGTCGCACAAAAGTAACAGAGAGAAAGAAGTGCGAAACGTGAATGGCAAAAAAAAAAAATAGACAATTATAAAAAAAGTTTCAATGTTCTATGAAAGTTTCGAGTTTTTATGGGCAGCGAGAAAGAGGCGAGACGATGAAGTGACAATGACGTAAGTGTTACACATCAAATACTTTGAGCAAATATTAAAATGAGATTTTAAAGTATTCGAAAAATGATAAATTTAATCGCATTTTTATGCTAAAATTTAAAAAAAATTAAAAAATCTCATTTTTGTACTCCTCCTTTTTATAAATTTTCTCTTTCTAAAAGATTATTTTTACAAAATATCAATCGATTTAAAATATTTTTAAAAGTTTTCTGTAAAAAATAACAAATTTTTAACATTTTAATACTCCTCAATTTACTTTTTTGTACTCCTCATCATTTTTTTGTAATTTTTTTTTTAAGTTTTTTTTTATAAAAATTTTTTAAAAATTTTTTAATTTTACATTAATGCTTGATTTGGATTAATTAAAAAAGATTTTTAGACTTAAGAAATTTCTTCATATTATCCAAAAAATTTTGAAAAATTTAAAATTCTTTAATAAAAATTATTTTAATAATTAAAAAATAATTTTAAAATTAATTAAAATTAAAATTTGAAATGAGGAGTAAGAAAATGTGAAATTTTATTTTTTTAATTAATTAATTGAACAATTTAAATATATTTTTTTTCAAAATTAAAATTTCACAATTTCTTACTCCTCATTTCAAATTTTACATCAAAAATTTATTCTTTAAATTTTTTAAAATTTTTATTTCTCATTTTAGTACTCCTCATGTCAAAAATCAACGACAGACAGCTTAAAATAGAATAATTTCCTTTAAAATACAAAAAAAACTTTTACTCACTTACTCAATCGTCATATTATGCAAAAGTTTATTTATAAATCGCTGATCAGGCAACATCTACCGTTATTTGTGAACAACTGCATGTCATCTGCATCCCCATGGCTATCGCCACTAATTGCCGTAATCTCGACACATTCGTCGGTGTATAAAACATTAAGGAGATTTTCATCTGTTGCCTTTTGCGACAACATATCAATATCGCTTGTAAGTAACTTCATTTGTGCGAAAAACCACCTAAAACTTCTACCTCCCATCAATTTGTGCCAAGACAAAAAAAGTCTCGCATGCGCACGAAAAATTCCATTTTCACAAATATTTTTCATTCATACGTACGATGCGACACAGAAACGGGCCAGTATTGATATTTTCACTCAACCGAAATGACACAAAATTTGTCGTAACAATATTATCATTATATTATTATACATAGAAAAAATCATTTTTTCCTTGATTTTGCATTATATATATTAGGATTAGTATTATTTTAAAATATATATGTTGGAATAAAGTGATTATTACGTATTATTGTTACTTTTAGTGCAAATGGATAATCCTCAAAATTAAAAAAAAATAATTTAAAAAAATATTTTTTTTAACAATCAAGAAAAAAAGACATTTAAAAAAATTAAAAAATATATAAAAAAATAAATAAAAATATATATCATGTGAAAATAGAACCACCTAATAAATTTTCGAATAAAACTAAAAATAAAAGAAAAATTATTCACTTCCAATCACGTTATTCAAAACTACAAACAAAAAGGCACGTTGACGTCGAAAAAAGGAAGAACACACAGAAAATGTACTGAATGTTATACAATTATTGTTATCATATATAATGCATACAAGTATATCTAAATATATACAAAAATAAACGGAAAAACACTAAAAATATATAAATATAAATTAAACTATATAAATTGTTGAAGAAACACAAAAAAAAGAAAGAAATTCTTCGTGTGTGTCATTTTATGTACTATTTACATAAATAGCAAGAGTGCGGCAATAGATGTTATTATTTTATTGCTTTTTCCATGAAAAACGAGCCACACATGATCATTATTAAATTTTAATGTCCTATTAGATAAATGAAATTCTCTCACAAAAGATGTGTCTTCATACTCGTGAACAAACTGTGTCCTAGATAAATTATTATGATAATTGAATATCATTGAAAATAAATCGTTATTTATTAAATTTAAGACAAAGTTATATACAAATCGCAAATATATTATAAGAAAATCTATATCTAAATATATATTAAAAAAAAGTGAAAAAAATGGAAATCGTTAAATGTTGCTTCGAGCCTGTACCGGATCTCATGGAGACTGTTTACAGTAAATGTACGGATCCAAAATGTAAGTATTTAATTTTTTTTCTGTGAAATTGATATGAGGTCCCTAATTATGGATTAAATGATCGAAAATATTAATTTGGGTTTAATATTAGGCGATTTCAATAATTGAAAATATTTTTTTGATGAAATTTTTTTTAAATAAATTTTAAAAATAATAAATTGTAAATAGGTATAATTTTAAAAAAATTATAAAAATAAATAAAATTATTTTTAATTGAAAATATACATTTAAAAAAAAATAAGGATAGTTTAAAAATTTTTTTTTTTTTTTTTAATTTTTAAAATATTTTTTAAATAATAATTTTTCAATTATTTTATTATTAAACTTATTCTTTATATATTTTTATTTTTTTTATTAATTTTTTTAAAATTAAAATATACGTTTATTTAAATATGTTAAAAAAATGAGTAATTTTTTAAAAATTAATTTAATTTAATTAAAAAATTTTTATTTTTTTTATTTATATTAATTTATTTATATTTAAATAATTTTTTGTTTTTTTAAAATTTGATATAACTTTTCAGAATAATAATTATCATTTGTAATTTTAAAAATTAAAAAAAAAATAAAAAAAAAATTTTAATTTTTTTTATTAAAAAGTTATTTATTTCATATATATTTTTTAAAATTAATTTTAAAATATTATTTGAATAAATTTTTGAAGTTTTTTTTAAATTAAAATTAAGAAAATTTTAGAAAAATTAATTAAAGATATAGTTAATTCTAATATTTTTAATTAAAATAAAGAATTAATTAAAAATAAAATTAAAAAAATTAATTAATTAAAATAAAAAAAATATTTTTTAAGAAAAATTTTAATTTTTAAACTTAATTCAACGAAAATTACTTTGTATATATTTCTTATTATTAAAAAAAAAATAAACAGAAAAATTAAAAAAACATTTTCAATTATTTCATCGCCCTATTTATACCTTAATTCATTTTTTTTTGACTGACTGATTGTTTGTTTGTTTGTTATTATTATTGATGATAATTCACCGGAAATTTACTTTTTGCCCTTGAAACTCGTTAAATTATATTTTAATTATTTTGATAAGAAATAAAAATATTTTTTTCACTCACAGCGGGGGACATTCATAAAATAAAATTAATTATGTGTAAAAATAATTACTAACCAAGCGTCGCCTTAAGAGAGTAATTATAATTTAATTTTTCTTTTCATCGCGATACAATCTGATTATATTAAGAGAGAGTCGTTATTTGATGTTCATCATATTCATTATTGCAATAACTCTGGCGACGAGAATCTGTTCTCCGTCAAGTTTTATTGATGTTTTTTAATTTAATTTATTCCGATCCTTGTAACGGAAAATCTGCTTTTTATTTTGTCCTTGAAGCGTGCTGCGATGCGATAGTTTGAATTATTGGAGCAGAAATAGATTTTTTTTCTGAGTTTATTCACATCAATCTTAATTTGAATGAATTTTTAAAAATTTTTTTGATTGATTTTTATATGAATTCTCGAAGGAATTAAATTTTTTGATAAAATTATGAATAAATTTTTACTGAAAATCTCCTTAGAATTGCTTGAGTAACTTAATCTTTTGAATATTTCTCGCTTTGTAAGCAAATATATCAACACAAAAGTTATTTAAAACCCGAGCAAATGTTTATCTTTGGTTTTTTCTTTCTTCATTTTCATTCATTTATTCCATGAAAAATGAAAATTCTTTGATGTTTGTTCATGCAGAAAATTTTTTTGTTACTTTTTGTTTGTCTCGCATGTTCAAAAGGATATGAGGGGGCTTTGAAAATACCTTCAATTGCCTCAAGTGTTTATTTTTATTTTTAGAAAAATGATTTAAAATTTTAGTTTTTGAATAGAAAATAATTTTTTGATGAAAAATGTTAAAAAATGTCAAAATTTTTAGTAGCAGTTTTGAAAGATTGTAAGTTTTTTTTTTATAAAAGTAAAAAATTAAATTAATATAAATTTAAAAAAAATTAATTAATAATTAAAAAATTACAAATTAATTTAAAATTTATATAAAAAAAAAATTAATTTAAATTAATATTCAATTAAATAAATTTTAAGGAATTAAATTATAAATTGATTAATTTTTTTTTAAATTAATTTCAAATTAATTTTTTTATTTAATTTTTTTTATTTATTTTTATTTACCTATACAAAAAAATATAATTTAATTTAAATTTATACATAGAATTTTAAAACAAATTAAATTGATAAAATTTAAAATTAAGAATATTTTTCAAAAATTAATTAAAATTATAAAATTAATTTTTATTTTTAATTAAACTTAAGAATAAAAAAATTAAAAATTATTTCTTATTTAAAGATTTTTTAAAACTATTTTTAAACAATTAATTTTAATTAAAAATTTAATTTAATAATTTTTAAGAATTTAAAAAAAAATTAAATAAAAAAATAATAATTAAAAATTAATAAATATTAAAATAAAATTAAAAATAAATTTTATTCATCAAAACATAACGAAAAAATAATTCAAAAAAAAATGTGTCGAGAATTTGTACTAAAAATTGTGTGTTGTATTCTCATGTTGACGTTTAAAATGTTAAAGTTACCCTACCTTTTATCCGAGGGAAAGCAGTCGATTATTGATACAAAAAAAAAATAATCTCTCAACTTTCCTTAATTTTATCTGAGATTCCTTCGATATCTCCGTCAACATCTCCGCGATAATTTTCGTACATCGACAATGGGCAGCATTTGTGGTGCGTTATCAGTCCGTTTTGCAAATTTGTCACGTCGTCGCGAAAAAAATTGCCAAAACTCAAATGTTTGATTGTCGAAATTGTTTTTTCATCTTTTCAGGTTGTTGCGGTTGCTGTTCCGCTCTGAGACCTCGATACAAGCGTTTAGTTGACAACATCTTCCCCGTTAACCCCGACGATGGACTCGTCAAGTCAAACATGGAGAAACTCACTTTTTACTCCCTCGTAAGTATTTTTTTGAAAATTTACCTTGACGGAAGTAAATGTTGACTTGAAAAATCGATTTTTCATTTTTTTTTTTTTTTTTTGCAGAGTTCTCCGGAAAAGTTGGATCGGATTGGGGAGTATTTGTACCAAAAAGCGACGAAAGACATCAATCGTCGACGTTACAAGTAAGCAAATTTTGTGTATTCAATTCGCGTTATGGGATTGCTAATTACGGAAAATTGTTCCTTTTATAGGCTGGTTGAAATTGCAATGGAGGCCATGGATTCACTGTTGATTGCGTGTCATGCTCAAACGTTGAATTTGTTTGTTGAATCATTCCTGCGGATGGTGCAAAAGTTGTTGGAAGACTCGAATCCGCATTTGCAGATCATGGCAACGAATTCTGTGAGTATTTTTTTCCAAAGCTTCATATCAAATATTTATTTACATCTGAAATATTAAAAAAATATTAATTATTTTCATTAAAATATAATTTAATTTAATTTAAATTATTTTTTAAAATTTAAAAACAATTATTTTAAAATTAAAATTTTTTAAAAAATATAAAAATTTGAGTTTTTAAAAAAAAATATTTTTTATTTAAATATTTTTTATTTTTTTTTTAAATAATTTTTTAAAAATTTTAAAAAAATTTGAACACAATTATTTTAAGATAAAAATTAAATTTAAAAAATATAAAAATTTAAGTTTTTCAAAAATTTAATTTAATTTTTTTTTATTTTTAAAGAATTTTTAATATTTTTGATTTCTAATCATTAAAAAAAAAATAAATAAATATTTTTTAAAAATTTACATTAAAAAATTATTTTAAATAAACCAATTTATTAAAATAAATTTTTAATTCAATTAATTTAATAAAAAACGATGAAAATTATATTATGAATAATTCTTTTGAGAGAATTATTTTGCTTCTAAAAAATTTTTGAATTAAATTAAATTATTATTTTTTTTTATTTTTCAAATAATTTTCTAAAAATTAGAAATATTAATTTAATTAATATTTTTTTAATAAAAAAAAATAATAATTTTATGTTGAGAAAAATAATGTGAAAAATTTTAGAAAAAAAATTATTAATAAAGTTAAGTTATAAATATATTTTTTTGAACAAAAATTCTTTAAAATTATCTTTAAAAAATATTTTTAATGAACATTTTTTTAATTTAAAATTATTGTAAAAAATTTTTTTTACGTTAAATTAAAATTTAAAATTATTTTAAAAATTAATTTTATGTTTAAAAATAGTTTGAAAATAATTTCAAAAATTTTCTTACCTTAAAAATATTTTTTTAATAATTTTTTTTAATTTTCCAGTTCGTTCGTTTCGCCAACATCGAAGAAGACACCCCGAGCTACCATCGCCGTTACGACTTTTTCATCTCGAAATTCTCTTCCATGTGTCACGGCATCCACGACGACCTCGAAATGCAGAAAAATATGCGTTTCGCCGGCATCAAGGGCTTGCAAGGCGTCATCCGAAAAACCGTTTCTGACGACTTGGTCGAAAACATTTGGGAAAAACAACACATGGAAAAAATCGTTCCTTCTTTGCTATTCAACATGCAATCTGGACCGCTGACGAGCATCGAAGAAGACATAAATCCGGCATCGACACCTTCCGCCCTTGCCGAATCAGTATTACGGGAACTCGTGAGTCGCGCCTCATTTAGTCACATCCGCGCCGTACTAAAACCGCTGTTAACGCATTTGGATCGTCACGATTTATGGGTCCCGAACAAATTCGCAATTCACACTTTCCGTATTGTGATGATTTCGATTCAACCGCAATATTCGTATACCGTCGTTGAGACGTTGATGGCGCATTTGGATCAAAATTCGAGTTCATCGCCGAAGATAAAAACCTCGATAGCGGTTGTTTTGTCGAAAATTATCGCAATTGCCGCTGGAGAAAGTGTCGGACCTTCTGCGTTGGATATCATCAATAATTTGTTGAATCACTTGCGAACAAGTGTCAAAATGCAACAAGAATCGTCTCCGGAAGCGACTTTGTATCAAGAAGCTCTCATCAATGCATTAGGCGAATTTGCGAATCACCATCCCGACTACCAAAAAATCGAAATAATGCTCTTTATAATCAACACGGTGCCAGATTTGTCGAAAACTTCGAAGGATGACTTACTTTTGCAAAGTATTTTATTGAAATCCTTACTCAAAGTCGGGGTCCAGTATCGCACAACTTCCTATGAAAAAGCTTTTCCGGCGTCATTTTTGCAACCTTTGATGAAAATGGCACGTGCGCCGCATCCCCAAACCCGAATGTTGGTCATGGAAATTTTTCAGGCACTTTTGGATCGTCACTCGAATAATTCCGTGCTGGATGTCGTCAATCTCAGCAACTACCCGGGCCTGTCAATTGAGCCGCCATCACGTTCTGACAACATGTTTATGCACAAATATGGCGCCCGCATCATGCAAGCCTTGATCGATGGCATCGCCAAAGACGATGATGTCGATGCGACAATTTCCTTCTTCAAAACTTCAGCTTTGCTGATCATCGAGATGGCTTGCACCGAAACCATTCAAGAATTTCTCCTTTTTATCCTCGGATTTCAACATGCGGCGACTTCTTCGGACATTTTAAGCAATCCCCATAAATGCAACTTGCACATTGTCACGATCGTGTTGTCAAAAATCCTCGCCAAGGTCACGGGAGTGACAAATTTAGCGGAATACGTTGAAAAAATCATCGCAGCGAGACAAGAAGAAGTCACTTACCTGCTGCCGCCCATGATCGAAAGTCACAAAACGATGCAAAACGCAAATTTAAATCTTCCCCATTTGATGCTCGATAAATTGGCGCTCGCGGAGGCTCTTCAAGCATCCGGCATGGAATTCAATCGCATCCAAACCGGAACTCCTTACTGTTTTTCGGCGCTGGATGCCTCCCAAAGACCTTCCTGGGCAGAAAATATGCCGAGATCAAGTATTGCTGACACAAGTACGTACAACAATGACAACGACAGTGTCGGAAGTTCCCCGGGTGTCATTAAAAAATCTCTTCCATCGGATTATAATTTCGAATCGATGAAACGAATGTTGGCGGAACCCACGGAACGGTCAAAACGCGAGGCGAGAGATAAGGAAATTCAGATTATTCGGGCGTTTCGGGAAAATGACTTTGATGATTTGATTCGGAGAACGGAGCCGAAACATGATGTCATCCAGAACAGACTCAATGAGTTGTTTAATTCGTTAGGTACGGAAAGGGCGACGCAAGTTGATGGCAAGATGCAGAAAATTTATGAGAATAATTTTCCGGAGTTGTTCTTTTATTAAAAAAAAATGGAAAGTTGTTGATTGTTGTTAATTAAAAAGAAAAAAAAATTATTTGAATTTTTAGGAGAAGAAATAAAATTTGGGAGAAGGACGATGGGTTAAATGTCTTTAATGTTATATTGGTGAATAAAGAGTTTAAAAAAATCTCGTTAAATGAAAAAAATTGGAGTTTTAATATTTTTTTTTTATTTTCAGGAAAAATCTGAAATTTTTCTATGTGAAAAAAAATCCAAAAATTATTTTTATTTAAATTTTTTGCCTTCAAAACAAAAAAAGAATTAATTACTTAAAAATTAACTGTTTGGGTAAATTGTTAAAATTAAGAAAATTAATTATTTTTAACGAAAGAAAATAATTCTAAAAAATTTTCAGCAATAAAAAATTATCCAACACAATTTTAAAATATTAATAATTTTTTTCAAAAAATTGATTTAATTATTTTAAAAAAATATGAAAATAATTTTTTTTCGAGAAATTTCCTTTTTTTCCAAATTTAAAAATTCTTTCAAATTATTTTTGAACATTTAAAAACAATTATTTTAAATTTAATATTAAATTAAAAAAAAATTAATTATCAAAATTCAAATTTTCATTTTATATTTTTTTTTCTTAAATTTTTGATTAAAAATAAATATTTTAAAAATTTTTAATTATTTTTTTTTTATTTTTAATTTGATGAATATTCACAAATTATTTTTTATTTAAATTCAGTCCCTTCAAAACTCGAAAAAATATTTTTTTAAATTATTTGAAAATTGAAACATTTAGAAACAAATTGAAATTTTTGATAATTATAAAAAAAAATTCAAAAAATTTTCAAAAATCTTCAATCAATATTTTTTTTTAAATATATTTTTAAATTATTTGAAATTTGTTGAAAAATTTGAAATTCGCATATGATAAAAACTTTTTATTTTTTCAAAAACCGCATTGGAAAAAAAATGAATATTTATTAATTTTAGCTTTGAAATTTTTGACTTGGGAAAAAAAGTAATTTTTGCTCCTCCCAAAAATTACTTTTTTTTATTTCATCAAAAATCGATCAGATATCAATGGAAATCAACTTTAGAATGAATATTTATTAAATTTTAGCTTTGAAATTGGTTGAAAAGTGACTTGGGAAAAAAAGTACGATTTTTGCTCCTCATATGATAAAATCGTAATTTTTTTTAATTTCATCAAAAATTGATCAGATATCAATGGAAATCAACTTTAGAATGCATATTTATTAAATTTTAGCTTTGAAATTGGTTGAAAAGTGACTTGGGAAAAAAAGTACGATTTTTGCTCCTCATATGATAAAATCGTACTTTTTTTTATTTCATCAAAAATCGATCAGATATCAATGGAAATCAACTTTAGAATGCATATTTATTAAATTTTAGCTTTGAAATTGGTTGAAAAGTGACTTGGGAAAAAAAGTACGATTTTTGCTTCTCATATGATAAAATCGTACTTTTTTTTATTTCATCAAAAATCGATCAGATATAAATGGAAATCAACTTTAGAATGCATATTTATAAACTTTTAGCTTTGAAACCCATCAAAAGTTGGTTGAAAATTGACTTGAGAAAAAAAGTACGATTTTTGCTCCTCATATGATAAAATCGTACTTTTTTTTATTTCATCAAAAATCGACCAGATATGCATGGAAATTATCTTTAGAATGCATATTTATTAAATTTTAGCTTTGAAATTGGTTGAAAAGTGACTTGGGAAAAAAAGTACGATTTTTGCTCCTCATATGATAAAATCGTACTTTTTTTTATTTCATCAAAAATCGATCAGATATCAATGGAAATCAACTTTAGAATGCATATTTATTAAATTTTAGCTTTGAAATTGGTTGAAAAGTGACTTGGGAAAAAAAGTACGATTTTTGCTCCTCATATGATAAAATCGTACTTTTTTTTATTTCATCAAAAATCGATCAGATATCAATGGAAATCAACTTTAGAATGCATATTTATTAAATTTTAGCTTTGAAATTGGTTGAAAAGTGACTTGGGAAAAAAAGTACGATTTTTGCTCCTCATATGATAAAATCGTACTTTTTTTTATTTCATCAAAAATCGATCAGATATCAATGGAAATCAACTTAAAAATGAATATTTATTAAATTTTAGCTTTGAAATTGGTTGAAAAGTGACTTGGGAAAAAAAGTACGATTTTTGCTCCTCATATGATAAAATCGTACTTTTTTTTATTTCATCAAAAATCGATCAGATATCAATGGAAATCAACTTTAGAATGCATATTTATTAAATTTTAGCTTTGAAATTGGTTGAAAAGTGACTTGGGAAAAAAAGTACGATTTTTGCTCCTCATATGATAAAATCGTACTTTTTTTTATTTCATCAAAAATCGATCAGATATCAATGGAAATCAACTTTAGAATGCATATTTATTAAATTTTAGCTTTGAAATTGGTTGAAAAGTGACTTGGGAAAAAAAGTACGATTTTTGCTCCTCATATGATAAAATCGTACTTTTTTTTATTTCATCAAAAATCGATCAGATATCAATGGAAATCAACTTTAGAATGCATATTTATTAAATTTTAGCTTTGAAATTGGTTGAAAAGTGACTTGGAAAAAAAGTACGATTTTTGCTCCTCATATTATAAAATCGTACTTTTTTTTATTTCATCAAAAATCGATCAGATATCAATGGAAATCAACTTTAGAATGCATATTTATTAAATTTTAGCTTTGAAATTGGTTGAAAAGTGACTTGGGAAAAAAAGTACGATTTTTGCTCCTCATATGATAAAATCGTACTTTTTTTTATTTCATCAAAAATCGATCAGATATCAATGGAAATCAACTTTAGAATGCATATTTATTAAATTTTAGCTTTGAAATTGGTTGAAAAGTGACTTGGGAAAAAAAGTACGATTTTTGCTCCTCATATGATAAAATCGTACTTTTTTTTATTTCATCAAAAATCGATCAGATATCAATGGAAATCAACTTTAGAATGCATATTTATTAAATTTTAGCTTTGAAATTGGTTGAAAAGTGACTTGGGAAAAAAAGTACGATTTTTGCTCCTCATATGATAAAATCGTACTTTTTTTTATTTCATCAAAAATCGATCAGATATCAATGGAAATCAACTTTAGAATGCATATTTATTAAATTTTAGCTTTGAAATTGGTTGAAAAGTGACTTGGGAAAAAAAGTACGATTTTTGCTCCTCATATGATAAAATCGTACTTTTTTTTATTTCATCAAAAATCGATCAGATATCAATGGAAATCAACTTTAGAATGCATATTTATTAAATTTTAGCTTTGAAATTGGTTGAAAAGTGACTTGGGAAAAAAAGTACGATTTTTGCTCCTCATATGATAAAATCGTACTTTTTTTTATTTCATCAAAAATCGATCAGATATCAATGGAAATCAACTTTAGAATGCATATTTATTAAATTTTAGCTTTGAAATTGGTTGAAAAGTGACTTGGGAAAAAAAGTACGATTTTTGCTCCTCATATGATAAAATCGTACTTTTTTTTATTTCATCAAAAATCGATCAGATATCAATGGAAATCAACTTTAGAATGCATATTTATTAAATTTTAGCTTTGAAATTGGTTGAAAAGTGACTTGGGAAAAAAAGTACGATTTTTGCTCCTCATATGATAAAATCGTACTTTTTTTTATTTCATCAAAAATCGATCAGATATCAATGGAAATCAACTTTAGAATGCATATTTATTAAATTTTAGCTTTGAAATTGGTTGAAAAGTGACTTGGGAAAAAAAGTACGATTTTTGCTCCTCATATGATAAAATCGTACTTTTTTTTATTTCATCAAAAATCGATCAGATATCAATGGAAATCAACTTTAGAATGCATATTTATTAAATTTTAGCTTTGAAATTGGTTGAAAAGTGACTTGGGAAAAAAAGTACGATTTTTGCTCCTCATATGATAAAATCGTACTTTTTTTTATTTCATCAAAAATCGATCAGATATCAATGGAAATCAACTTTAGAATGCATATTTATTAAATTTTAGCTTTGAAATTGGTTGAAAAGTGACTTGGGAAAAAAAGTACGATTTTAGCTCCTCATATGATAAAATCGTACTTTTTTTTTTATTTCATCAAAAATCGATCAGATATCAATGGAAATCAACTTTAGAATGCATATTTATTAAATTTTAGCTTTGAAATTGGTTGAAAAGTGACTTGGGAAAAAAAGTACGATTTTTGCTCCTCATATGATAAAATCGTACTTTTTTTTATTTCATCAAAAATCGATCAGATATCAATGGAAATCAACTTTAGAATGCATATTTATTAAATTTTAGCTTTGAAATTGGTTGAAAAGTGACTTGGGAAAAAAAGTACGATTTTTGCTCCTCATATGATAAAATCGTACTTTTTTTTATTTCATCAAAAATCGATCAGATATCAATGGAAATCAACTTTAGAATGCATATTTATTAAATTTTAGCTTTGAAATTGGTTGAAAAGTGACTTGGGAAAAAAAGTACGATTTTTGCTCCTCATATGATAAAATCGTACTTTTTTTTATTTCATCAAAAATCGATCAGATATCAATGGAAATCAACTTTAGAATGAAATTGGTTGAAAATATTTCATATGATAAAATCGTACTTTTTCAAAAATCGACCAGATTCATGGAAATTCATAAAAAATTAAATTTTAGCTTTGAAAATTTATTAAATTTTAGCTTTGAAATTGGTTGAAAAGTGACTTGGGAAAAAAAGTACGATTTTTGCTCCTCATATGATAAAATCGTACTTTTTTTTATTTCATCAAAAATCGATCAGATATCAATGGAAATCAACTTTAGAATGCATATTTATTAAATTTTAGCTTTGAAATTGGTTGAAAAGTGACTTGGGAAAAAAAGTACGATTTTTGCTCCTCATATGATAAAATCGTACTTTTTTTTATTTCATCAAAAATCGATCAGATATCAATGGAAATCAACTTTAGAATGCATATTTATTAAATTTTAGCTTTGAAATTGGTTGAAAAGTGACTTGGGAAAAAAAGTACGATTTTTGCTCCTCATATGATAAAATCGTACTTTTTTTTATTTCATCAAAAATCGATCAGATATCAATGGAAATAAACTTTAGAATGCATATTTATTAAATTTTAGCTTTGAAATTGGTTGAAAAGTGACTGGGAAAAAAAGTACGATTTTTGCTCCTCATATGATAAAATCGTACTTTTTTTTATTTCATCAAAAATCGATCAGATATCAATGGAAATCAACTTTAGAATGCATATTTATTAAATTTTAGCTTTGAAATTGGTTGAAAAGTGACTTGGGAAAAAAAGTACGATTTTTGCTCCTCATATGATAAAATCGTACTTTTTTTTATTTCATCAAAAATCGATCAGATATCAATGGAAATCAACTTTAGAATGCATATTTATTAAATTTTAGCTTTGAAATTGGTTGAAAAGTGACTTGGGAAAAAAAGTACGATTTTTGCTCCTCATATGATAAAATCGTACTTTTTTTTATTTCATCAAAAATCGATCAGATATCAATGGAAATCAACTTTAGAATGCATATTTATTAAATTTTAGCTTTGAAATTGGTTGAAAAGTGACTTGGGAAAAAAAGTACGATTTTTGCTCCTCATATGATAAAATCGTACTTTTTCAATGGAAATCAACTTTAGAATGCATATTTATTAAATTTTAGCTTTGAAATTGGTTGAAAAGTGACTTGGGAAAAAAAGTACGATTTTTGCTCCTCATATGATAAAATCGTACTTTTTTTTATTTCATCAAAAATCGATCAGATATCAATGGAAATCAACTTTAGAATGCATATTTATTAAATTTTAGCTTTGAAATTGGTTGAAAAGTGACTTGGGAAAAAAAGTACGATTTTTGCTCCTCATATGATAAAATCGTACTTTTTTTTATTTCATCAAAAATCGATCAGATATCAATGGAAA
Organism: Culicoides brevitarsis; assembly: GCF_036172545.1. Taxonomy (NCBI): domain Eukaryota; kingdom Metazoa; phylum Arthropoda; class Insecta; order Diptera; family Ceratopogonidae; genus Culicoides; species Culicoides brevitarsis. Next base: position 3,312,967 of record NC_087085.1, read on the forward strand.
TCAACTTTAGAATGCATATTTATTAAATTTTAGCTTTGAAATTGGTTGAAAAGTGACTTGGGAAAAAAAGTACGATTTTTGCTCCTCATATGATAAAATCGTACTTTTTTTTATTTCATCAAAAATCGATCAGATATCAATGGAAATCAACTTTAGAATGCATATTTATTAAATTTTAGCTTTGAAATTGGTTGAAAAGTGACTTGGGAAAAAAAGTACGATTTTTGCTCCTCATATGATAAAATCGTACTTTTTTTTATTTCATCAAAAATCGATCAGATATCAATGGAAATCAACTTTAGAATGCATATTTATTAAATTTTAGCTTTGAAATTGGTTGAAAAGTGACTTGGGAAAAAAAGTACGATTTTTGCTCCTCATATGATAAAATCGTACTTTTTTTTATTTCATCAAAAATCGATCAGATATCAATGGAAATCAACTTTAGAATGCATATTTATTAAATTTTAGCTTTGAAATTGGTTGAAAAGTGACTTGGGAAAAAAAGTACGATTTTTGCTCCTCATATGATAAAATCGTACTTTTTTTTATTTCATCAAAAATCGATCAGATATCAATGGAAATCAACTTTAGAATGCATATTTATTAAATTTTAGCTTTGAAATTGGTTGAAAAGTGACTTGGGAAAAAAAGTACGATTTTTGCTCCTCATATGATAAAATCGTACTTTTTTTTATTTCATCAAAAATCGATCAGATATCAATGGAAATCAACTTTAGAATGCATATTTATTAAATTTTAGCTTTGAAATTGGTTGAAAAGTGACTTGGGAAAAAAAGTACGATTTTTGCTCCTCATATGATAAAATCGTACTTTTTTTTATTTCATCAAAAATCGATCAGATATCAATGGAAATCAACTTTAGAATGCATATTTATTAAATTTTAGCTTTGAAATTGGTTGAAAAGTGACTTGGGAAAAAAAGTACGATTTTTGCTCCTCATATGATAAAATCGTACTTTTTTTTATTTCATCAAAAATCGATCAGATATCAATGGAAATCAACTTTAGAATGCATATTTATTAAATTTTAGCTTTGAAATTGGTTGAAAAGTGACTTGGGAAAAAAAGTACGATTTTTGCTTCTCATATGATAAAATCGTACTTTTTTTTATTTCATCAAAAATCGATCAGATATCAATGGAAATCAACTTTAGAATGCATATTTATTAAATTTTAGCTTTGAAATTGGTTGAAAAGTGACTTGGGAAAAAAAGTACGATTTTTGCTCCTCATATGATAAAATCGTACTTTTTTTTATTTCATCAAAAATCGATCAGATATCAATGGAAATCAACTTTAGAATGAATATTTATTAACTTTTAGTTTTGAAACCCAAAAATTTCCATTTTTTCTGGAAAAATTACTGTTTATGGTAAAATTATACAAAAATCTAAAGAAATTTGCTTTTAGAAATTTTTTCTAAAGAAATTTTCTATTGAAATGTTAAAAAACATTTTTTTGAAAGTCACGTGACCAAAATTATTTTTTTTCAAAAATTTTTATTTTGGTAGATTTTGTTGATTTTTCTTTACTTTTTAGTTCAAATTTTAAAATAATATAAACTAAAATTAAATAAATGTTAAGAATCAACGTTTAACGTCTAAAAACTTTAAAAAATTACAAACAAAAAATTCAAAAATATTTATTTTTTTATTTCCCCCCCCCCCTCGAGAAGATCCTCATGGGAAAAAAATGAAAATATTAAATTTATTCGCCTAAATAGAAATATAATTCAAAATAAAAAATCATTATTAAATTGATAAACAAAAAATTAATAAAAAATATATATAAAAATTATAAAAACTTCATATTTTCGAATATTCAAGAAAATTCAAGAAAATATTTTTTTTAATTTTTATTTTATTAGAAAAAATTAAAAATCATTAAATAAAACTCTCGTAAAGTAATATTAATTATGAAAAAAATAAAATTCTAAAATTTTTGAAAAATTTACCTTTGATTTAATTTACTCTTTAAAATTTATTTTTTTTTAATTTAAAATTTATTTAATATTAATTACAATTAAATTAATGTTTTTCCTTTACCTTTTTATCTGAAATCCGAAAATTAATCCAATTACAATAAAAACGTCAAGAGTTAATATAGTAGTAAGATTGATTGTTTATTACTTGAATGATTAAATTTTTCACATTATCATCGGAAATTTTTAACATTTTTTTATTAATAATTGTTGTTACTAAGTGACTGACATCGGAATTTAATTATTTTTTAAAAATATTGATTGCTATTGAAATTTTGGTCTGTCAACTTTTTTTCATTAGAATTATTTTTTTTTTTCGTAAAATAGGAAACGTTATTGCATTCTAAACTAAACCCCGTTTTTCAGTAAAAAATCTGGAATAGTACGAGAAATGTGGTAAAAAAGTTGTTTTTTTGGGATGATTCTTGAGCTCAAAAAGTCTTTAAATTTTCAAATGCAAGAGAAACTTGTTGAATGCGGCGAGCGAAAAATTTACTCGATGCCCAACAATTCAACGTCAAAAGTCAAAGTAGCGTTTGGCGGAATGATGCCGGGATGTCCGCGCGATCCATAAGCGTAATCTGGCGAGCAAATCAATCTGGCACGTTGTCCCACAGACAATTGGGCGACTCCCTCATCCCATCCGCGGATAACTTCGCCTTTGCCGACGGTGAATTTGAAGGGTTTTCCGCGTTTGCGTGACGAATCGAACTCCTTGCCGTTGTCCAAAGTGCCAACGTAGTGCACGACAGCTGTTTGCCCGGGTTTTGGGAAGCGTTGACCTGGAGAAAAAAACGAAAAAAGTTATTTTTAGTCGATTTTGGATCTTTTTTCGCCGTGTGTCGAACGCAGCTACGAGAATTTCTGTAGATACACGCGCAAAAACTATTTTAAGGTGCAAACACACGTGGAAAAGTTGGAAAAATCCATTCACACTGTCGCATGAAACATTTTCCTCTGATTGAGAAAAAAATCTAATTGCCGAAAAATCAGCTTTTGGTGAAAATTTGTCTCATGCGGAGCGAAAATTTTTTCCGACGCTATCGATCGATTTGCCGATAACTGATTTTTTGACGAGATTTTCATGAGATTCGGATTTCTTACCATCTCCGCCGGAAATAACCTCGACTTGTACACCCATGTTGAAGTTCTTTTGGATTTTTTCTACTTTTTCTGAAGGAAAATGCACGAAATCACGCAGCTCAGTTTTTCGAATGGAAAAATGGAAATTGCTTTTGTTCATTCAAGCAGATGAGACGAATGAAAGTGATAAATATGATGAATTAGCAAGGTAAATTCAATTTTAGTATAAGTTTTATGCTATTTTGTGAAAATTATTTAAATTGAAAGATATTGAAAAATTAAAAAATTCTAAAAATTTAGAAAAATAAAAAAAATAATAGGTACCTTAATTTAATGAAAAAATTATTTTGAAAATATAAAAAAAAAAATTAAGAAAGATTTCTGAATTATAAAAAATAGTTAAAAAAAATGAAAAATTATAAAATTTGAAAAAAGGTATAAAAGACGAATAAACTTGAGAGTAAAAATAAAATCATAAATTTTATTTCTTCTTCTTCCTTGCTTTATTTTTTTTGAATTCGAACTACTTGAATTAAAAAATTCTCATTTTTTGTCAAAAAATTTAACAATGAGGTTAGCAAAATTAAACATAAAATTTCAAAAATTAGGAAGGACTCAATTTCCTTCCTAAAATCATAAATTTTATTTAAATGATAAAAAATAATTTTTTAGTTTAAAAACTTCTTTTCCTGTGATTTTTCTTAAACTTTGCAAAAAAAAAACTTAAACTCAAACTTTAAATCAACAGATTTTGATTTCTTTTATTTCAGTATAAAAATGAACCTTATGTTAAAAATCTTTAAGAAAAAAATAAAATAAAATAAACCAGATAGAAAATCAATTAAAAATTTAATTTAAAATATCTTTTTATTAAAATATCTTTGAACAATTAAATATTTTTGAAAATAAAAATTTTCAAAAGAATATTTTTTAAAAATTTTAATTAAATATTTTTATCAATAAAAAAAATTTTAAAAATATTCAAAACAATTTTTTATAAAACTTATTTAAATAAATGTTTAAAAAAAAAATACTAAATTTTTTTTTTTAATTTTTTTAAAATATTTTTGTCAAAAAAAAAAAAATTAAAAAAATTCAAAATAATTTTTTTAATACATAATTAAAAAAAAATTTTTTAAATTAATTTAAATATTTTCGAAAAAAAAATAGATAAAATAATACCAAAAAAATAAAATATTGATTTTTAAAATAAAAAAAAAAATAAATTTTAAACGTTTTAAATAAAATTTTCAAAAAATATTAAATTTCTTGCCAATTTTTATAAAATTTGAACAATGGTTGATCAAAAACAATATAGCACAAAAGCAAACACTTCGTAAAAATTTTAAATTCAAAATGTGTCTTGAGCAAATTTATCACTTTCATTCGTCTCAATTGTCCCATTGACCAAAATTAAATGATTTGTCACTGTCGGTGATTTGCAGATTCACAAACTTTGCTGTTTTTGTTGAAAAATAAATAAATTTAAAGAGAAAATGCCTGCCGAAATACAAGCAACTAAAGTTGTTGTGCATCCGCTCGTGCTACTGAGTGTCGTCGATCATTTTAATCGCATGGGAAAGATCGGAAACCAAAAACGAGTCGTTGGAGTCTTGCTTGGCTGCTGGAAAGCAAAAGGAATTTTGGATGTTTCGAACAGTTTTGCAGGTAAAACTCTTAAAAAATCAAAAAAATCGTATTTTTTCATCGAAAAATCTTCTTTTAGTTCCCTTTGACGAGGACGACAAAGACAAATCCGTGTGGTTCTTGGATCACGATTACCTGGAAAACATGTACGGAATGTTTAAGAAGGTAAATGCTCGGGAACGCGTTGTCGGCTGGTATCACACAGGCCCGAAATTGCATCAGAACGACATCGAAATCAACGAACTCATTCGTCGGTACTGCCCGAACAGCGTTTTAGTGATAATCGATGCGAAACCGAAGGATTTGGGTTTGCCAACGGAAGCTTATATCGCCGTCGAGGAAGTTCACGATGACGGAACGCCAACAAGCAAAACTTTCGATCATGTGCCGAGCGAAATTGGAGCCGAGGAAGCGGAAGAAGTTGGCGTCGAGCATTTGTTGCGCGATATCAAAGACACGACAGTCGGTTCACTTTCGCAAAAAATCACGAATCAACTTTTGGGACTCAAGGGACTGAATTCGCAGCTCAGAGAGATAAAGCACTACTTGGAACGTGTCGGAAGCGGGTCTTTGCCAATTAATCATCAAATTGTTTACCATTTGCAGGATATTTTGAACTTGTTGCCCGACATTACGCACGATAATTTGACGGATGTGCTGTACGTGAAGACGAACGATCAAATGTTGGTTGTTTATTTGGCGTCTTTGGTGCGATCGATTATCGCGTTGCACAATTTGATCAACAACAAACTCACGAATCGCGATGCCGAGGAGGGAAAGAAAGAGGAAACCGGCAAAAATGGCAAAGGGAAGGAAAACGAAAAGGACGGCAAGAAAGATGAAAAAGCCGACAAAGCCAAGTCAGATGAGAAAACGAAAGTAGAAGATAAGAAAAAGTAATTTTTTAAATAATTATTATTTTTTTTGCATTAATAACAGAAGCTACAATAAAATTCTTAAAAATTAAATTTTTCTGAGGTTGAATTTGATGATGGCATTATCCTTATTGACGAAGAAAATATTAGGAAATAAATTTTTTGGCTTAAAATTGCTCAAAAACATTAAAAAATGTCGAAAATTTGATAAAAAAAATAATTTAAGGAACTAAAAAGTTTGCTTTAAGAGCTTAAAAATTATTTCGAGATCGAAAAATTTTATTTCGAGAGATAAAAAATTTTTTTCAAGATCTAAAAATTTTATTTCGAGGTCAAAAAATTTTTTTTAATAACCAAAAGATTAATTTCGAGATTTTTTAAGAACTAAAAATTACTTTCGAAAACTAAAAAATTTAATTCGAGATCGAAAATTTTCATTTTGAAATCTAAACGTTCATTTTAAAAAATTACTTTCGAGATCTAAAAATTTCAAGTCGAGATCTGAAATTTTTTTAAATAACAAAAAGGTTTATTTTAAGTTTAAATAAAGAATTTTGTTTTTAAAATGAACTGTTTAGATCTCGAAATGAAATTTTTCGATCTCGAACAATTTTTTTTTCAGAATGAAGTCTTTTGGTTTTTTTTGATAATTTTTATTTTTTTTTATTAATATTTCGATTTCGAATTTGATTTTTATTTTCAAAATTAACTCATCAGGATAATTTTTTTTATTAATATTTTGTTCTCGAAATGAAGTTTTCAGCTTTTAAAATTAATTTTTGAATTTCAAGTGATATTTTTGATTTCGAAATGAAAATTATAATTTTTAAAGTAATATTTTTTTTATTTTAAAATTAAATATTTAGATGTAAAAATAATTTTTTTCGATCTCGAATTTAAATTTTTTGATCTTAGAAGTAATTTTTTATTTTAAATTTTTTTTTTTTAATTTTTAAATGAAATTTTTCGATCTTTTCGAATTTTTTTCACAAAATTATTTTTTTTTGTTAATTTTTAAATGATTTTTCATTTTTTTAAATATTTTTTTTCGATCTTGAAACGAAATTTTTAGCTTTTAAAATTATTTTTAAATTTCAGTTGAAGTTATTCGATCTCAAAATAAAAATTATAGATCTCGAAGGAAATTTTTAATCTTTAAAATGAACAATTACTTAGATTTAAAAATAAAATTTTTTCATCTCGAATTACAATTTTTAATTCTCGAAATTAATTTTTAATTCTCAAAATAAACTTTTTAAATTTCTTAAAAAAATTTCGTTCTCGAAATGAACAAATTTAGTTCTATAAATGAACTTTTAATGCAAATTTCGACATTTTTTAAAATTTTTCATCAATTTTAAATAAAAAAATTGATCTCTAAAGCCTTATATTTCGTTAAATTTTGATAAAACCTCAAACCTGAAGACTAAAAAGCTCTGCTTTTTATTATTTTTACATCTCCGCATACATTTCCCTCGTCACATCTTTGATCAATTTCGTCGCTGGCACTACTTTATCCCGTTCTATCCTCGATTTCTTCATATATTTCCTCAGTACTTTTGGAATTTCAATGCCTTTTTTATCCTGAAAGCTTTCAATTATCGCAATTAACAATCTCGGGATCGCCGCTGCTGTCCCATTAATCGTATGAGCAAATTCCCCGCCTTCCATGCGAATATTCAGTCTCGAACTTTGATAATCCGTGCAATTACTGCAACTCGAAAGCTCTCCGTACATCTCCCTGCCCGGCATCCAACTCTCAATGTCATATTTTCGATAAGCGGGCGCTCCCAGTTCATGCGGCGGCATATCGAGTACCTTGAAATTCAATCCCAAATCGTTAAAAAGCTCAATTTGGATCGATTTGAACTTTTCCAAGGCAATTTCAGAGTCTTCGGGCGCAGTTACGCCAAACATTTCGACTTTGTTGAATTGATGAACGCGATAAATCCCGCGTTCTTCCGTGATTTTTGACGTTTCGGCACGAAAACAACGCGAAACAGCCATAAATTTTCGTGGCAAATCCGATTTTTTGAAGATTTTGCCCGAAAGGAATGTCGCAAGAGCCATTTCTGACGTCCCCGAAAGACACATTTCGCTTCCATCGGTTTTGTCGCTCAATTTGTAGACTTGATTTCGTAAGCCATGAACTTGCATACCGCATGCTTCGATATTGCGAGCTGGCAAAATGTCGGGAACAGCAACAAGTTCGAATTTTTCACGCCTAAGACGTTCAACGGCGTACAAAATGAGACTTCGTTCGAGTGCTGCCAAGTCGTGCATGAGATAATAACTTCGAGAACCCGCAAATTCGCCGACATCCATCTTCAGTAAATTCAATTTGTGACAAATATCTCCGAAATTCGCGGGTTTTTTGGGAAATTTCGGAATTTCATTGTGAACTGAAACCTCTTTTGGGGTTTCGCCGTAAGTTAAGACGTCAGGATGGATCAAATTTGGTAAGAAACGAGGATCAATATTTTCATTTGACTCGATTTTCTTCAAGAGGTCAAGTTGATTTCGTGCTTCGAGACTCTTTTTCAGCGCTGACAGGTTCGAACTTTGGGTTACACTGCTGGAGTAAGGTCTGATGAGTAATCTCCGCATCGTTTGAAGACCTTTTAAAGGTAACATCATTGAAAATTTTGTGATATGAATTTTAAAAATCACGAGTGTTCGACATTTATTTACACTTTTGAACGTTCAATAACATGCCCAGCGGGAATTTTGAATATAATGGGCGACATGTAAAATTTGAAAATTTAAAGGAGACATTTTCCGTTAATTTAAAAAATAAATTTTAAATAAAAAAAAATAATTTAATTCTTTTAAAAAAATAAAAAATAATAATTAATTTTTTTTTTTTTGATTTAAATTAAATTTTAAATATTTTTTTTTTTATAAAAAATTATTAAAAAAAAAATAAATTTAATCAAATATTATTTTTTTGTTTTGCAAATTAAAAAAAATAATAATTAAAATAAATTATTGAATTTTCATTTAATTTAAATAAAATAATTAATTATTTCATTCTTTTCTTTATTAAATATTTTTTTCTTCTTTATTTTTATTTTTGAAAAATAAAAAAAATTATTTTCTTTTTTATAAAAAAAAAATAAATTAAATTTAATTAATTTTAATTTTAATATAAATACAAATAATTCAGAAATTTTATTTTTTATTGCATTTTATCCTTTATAAAAAATTTAAAATAAATAAATATTTTTGTTTAATTTCTAACAATTAAATCAAATAATTATTTTGCAAATTTTTAAAAATAAAATAAAATAATAATTAAAATTAATTAAATTAAAAATAATTAAATTAAATTATTATCTTAAATTTAAATTGTTTTTTTTTATAAATTTTTAAAAAGAAAATAATTTTATTTATTTTTCAAAAGTAAAAATAAAGAAGAACAAAATTATTAATCAAATAATTATTTTTTATTCTGCAAATTAAAAAAAAAAATAAAATTAATTAAAATAAAATAATTATTTATTTTTCTGTTAAATAATTTCTTCTATTTTATTTTTATTTTTTAAAAATAAATAAAATTATTTTCTTGTTAATTTAAAAAAAAATGATTTCATTTAAAATAAAAAATTAAAGTTTAATTAATTTTAATTATTATTTTATTTTATTTTAATTTAAATTTCAAAAATTTAATTTTTTTGATTGCTTTTATTTCTGAATTTAATATTTTAAATATTTTTTTTTAATTAATTAAACTTTTTCTTATTTACTTTTATTAATTATTATTACTCTTTATTTATTTTAAATAAATTTTAGACTCAAACCTTATCAAATATTCGTTCTTTTTTTAACACTGGACTTCATCTTATCAAAAAATTCTTAAAAATACTCTCATTTAATATTTTGCTGAGCTGCTGCTTTACTCAAAACCGCAAAGTTATGCAACAATTCCGCGGGAGGAAGACATCCTTGTGCCGGAAAGCTCTGCGAAAATAATTGTCTCAACTTATTTTCATCCCCAAAGATATCAGCGTGTTGCGGAATTTGCGTCATCATCATCTGACTCGGCGACAAAAGGGCAGAAGTCTTTGTTGGTGTCGGAATTTTCATCATTTTTTGTTGCTCTTGACTGTCATTCAGCTTAATATTCAACGTTTTGCCATATTTGCCTCGAACGTACATCAACAAGGAGTTATAAGGAATCCGATGGTAACGCGCTGCTTGACTTGTGTTCATCCGTTTGCTCCAAACGTCATCCAAGGCATTCAGTAAATCCTGATTTGTCCAACTGCGGGGTGGTCCTCCGCGTGCCGATTGATGTTGTCGTTGAATGTTAACTAAAAAAGAAAGAAAAAAAAAATGAAAATCACGTTATGAATATGCTAATAACACAAAATATAATGAAGATATCATCGAATCATGCATGTAATTGTTTTTTGTTTCGCATAATCAATCAAATTACTGAACAAACCTCTCTCGACTTGACTCGAAAATCGTTCCGAGAGAGATTAAACACACACATAAAAGCTATTTTGTAGCCATTTAACTATCAAATAATGTTCAATAATTATAGATTTGTCTATTCATGAGAGGTGCATGTTCTTCGAAAGGCAATGAAATTCAACTCAAGTTCAAAATTCGTTAAAATAAAATTTTCCCAATGCACATTTTTATTTTTTTTGGCCCAATAAACATTTTTTTTATTAATTTTGAATTTTATCTAAATTCCCAAATTTTATTCTTAAAGATTTTTTTTTTTAATTTTTCATAGAAAATATTTTAAAAACCCACTTTACATTTTAAATTTTTGACCCAATGCAAATTTTAAAATTTTTGAAAATTTTTAAGTTATGGAACACATTTCAATTTTTTTTTCTTAATTTGAATTCAAATTTTAATCCCAATAAATAATTTAAAATTTTATCCGTTTTTTTAACATTTAAAAATTTTGACCCAATGCATATTTTAATTTTTTTTTAAATAAATTAAAATTATAAAATTTGACCCAATGCAAATTTGTTTTTTTTTTCAATAAATAAATTTAATTACTTAAAATAATTAAGTTTTTTATATTTTAACTTCATTTTTTTTTTTTTTTTTTTTTGAAAAATTAACAATTTAAAATTTTGACCCAATGCACATTTTGATTTTTTTTTCCTTAAATAAATTTAATTAATTAAAATAATTAATTTTTTTTAACATTTTTCTTCAATTTTTTTTTTTCAAAAACAATAATTTAAAATTTTTACCCAATGAACATTTTAAATTTTTGTCCCAATGCACATTCTGAAAATTTTCTCTTAATTTTTTCTTCGAAATTTTTTATAAATTCCTTAAAAATCGACCTTTGCTTGAACAACTCCGCAAAATCAGTTAAAAAAATTTGAAACATATTGTCTTAAAGAGCAATAAATATATTCAAATAGGATCGTATCAAGATCACCCACTCATGAAAAAATAATGTTCGAACAAACAATAATAATAAATATGTTACGAAGAGAGAGAGACGATGAAAGGAAAAATAAACCTACATGCTCAACGATATTTAGTTAATGATGCACGCATAACATGTCCCTCGTAACATGAGCTCGAAACAGGTCAAAATTTGATTCGACTAATAAAACGGGCATTATTGCTAAATTAGCCCGACCCATGCTAAAAAATACGATTTTATCAAAGCACAAATATTTATTTGAGGAAAAAGAAATAAAGTCATAGAGAGAGATGATTGAATCATTTGATGGTAAAAGGCATGTAATTTGTTTCAGATTACTATTAAAGACTATTATTATTTTTATATGTTTTTGTGAGATATTAACATACGTTTTAACTGAATCAATAAGAAATTGAGACTTGAGTGCATGTATGCAAATAAAATGATGATTTTATCAATTTTTATGGAGATTTGTTCGACATCGAGTATTTGCAGAAAGAAAAGTGAGTGAAAAAAATTATTCGCTTGTCTCAATTGTTAGACAAGAAGGATTTACATATGAAAGGAATTTTATAGAAGAGCTACTTGAACAATTTTTCTTCTTTTTGATTTATTTTTGTTGAGTGATTTTTTTCTTTGTTTGATATTTTTCTTAGTTTTTATGAAATTTAAGTCTTAATTTTTTCATAAAAAAAAAAAAAATTATTTAAAAAAAAAATAAATAAAGAAATTTTTTTGAAATAAAATAAAATTTTTAAAGTTAAAAAAATTAAATATAAAATAAGAAAAATTAATAAAATAAAATTTAAAAAAAAAATCAAATTTTAATTTAATTTTAATAATTTTTTTATATCGGATATTTTCCATTAAAAAATAATTTAAAAATAAAATAATTAAAAAAAATCAATTTAAAATAAAAAAATAAAAATTTTATATAAAAATAGTTAAAATAAAATAGAATTTTAATTCAATTTTTATTAAAAGTTTTAATTAAAATAATTTTTTATATCGCATGTGTTATGAATCTTTCGAAATTGAAAATTTTTAATATTTAATCTTAAAATTTTTAAATTAAAAAATAAATAAATATCAAAAATATGACTCTTTCAAAATTTTAAATATTAAATCTTATATTTTTAAATCTATAAAAAATAAAAAATTATTTTTAATTAAATAAGTTAGGTATTAATTAAAAAAATAAATTAATTTAATTAAAATTAAAATTAAAAAAAAAATAATAATTTTTTTTTATTAATTTTTTTTTTCAAATTAAATTTTGAAAACAATTTCAAATTTATACAAATTTGTATTTTTTTTTATTTTTAATATGTTTAATTTTTTTTTAAATATTTAAAAAATTTCATTCATAAAAAAATATTTTCATTCAAAAAAAAAAAATCTCGCATCAAAAGGAACGGCTTGACCTATAACAATACGCAAGTAACACACCTCATCATGCAAGAAGACTTCCAAACATGAAAAAAAAAAGTTGGTAGTCCAAACAAATTAACAGACTTTACAAATTTTATTGAGACCACAACAATATTTCATACATGATGCATGTACTTATCGTCCCCGTAATAAAAATATAATTAATCATCTGGTCAACTAACACAAAAATCGTGAGTGATTTTTTCCTCTTCTTCTTCTTTCGCTTCTTAAAACTTTTTTTTTTTGATCAAATTTGAATCGGAACATGATGTTTCGTATTAAATTTCATAAAAATTCTTCATGAACACTTTTTCAACAAAAGGAAGAAGATTGCGTGGGTGCTTTAATAAAATGAATCTTCTTCATATGCAAAAAAAAAAAAATTGAAAAAAAATGATCGGATTCGTTTGCAACAATTTTTCTATTCGAACGATTCGAACGAAAGGCAGCGAAAAAAAATTGTTATAAACGGTGAGTAGCTGTTTGATGTTGAAGATATGGAATTTTGATGCACGACAATCGACCAACTTTTGTTCAAAATAATAAATAATAAGTAACAAAAGTAGAGGAAAAGAATGGAAGGAATGTTCGAGTACATTCATATAAGCATGTAATAATATTAATATTATAGATTTTTGGCTGATAACCTTTCGAAAAAAAAGTAGTGACTATCGAGGAGAGGAAAAAAATTGAAAAGTACATGCATGAAATAAAATATAACTTATTTTTGTGTCATGATTTGTTACTTTTCGTCTTGCTTGGAGTAGCTTGTGTTTTGTGTCTTGAACTTTCTTTTGTTCGGTTTTGATGCAAAATTGTAGTTTGGTCGATTTAATGAAGTAAAATAGTGAAATTTTGTCAATTTAAAATTTTTATCGGATTTTTTTTTGAAAAGACAGCTGTCAAAATTTTCTTTAATTAAATTTTTAAAATAAATTAATAAATCTGACATTTTTTAAATTTATTTAAAAATTTAATAAAAAAATAAATATAAAAATATAATTAAACTTTAAAATTTTAATAAAATAATAATTTAATAAATTTTTTTAAAAATCAAAAATATTTTAATTTTTTTTTATAAAAAAAAAATAAATAATAAAATAAATAAAATATAAATAAAATAAAATAATAAATTTAAAAAAAAATGTATTAAAAATAATTTTGAAAAATAAAAAAATTGGATAAAAAATAATTAAAATTTAATTTAGAATTTAATAATAAAATAATAATCATTCAACGAAATTTTTAAATTAAAAATATTTAAAAAAAAGAAATAAAAAAAAAATTATAAAAAATAATTAAAATTTAATTTAATTTAAAAACATTTATAAAATAATAATTTAAAATTTAACAGAATTTTTTAAATTAAAAATATTGCATTTTTTTTATAAAAATAAAATAATTAGATAAATAAAAATATTTAAATAAATAAAATTAAATTAACTAATAAAAAAATTAAATTGATTTTTCTGTGAAAAAAAATAAAATTGTAAACTTTTTAAAAATTTACAGATTTTTATTTTATTTTATAATTTTTTTTAATAATTTTTAGCCTTTAATGATTGTTTTTCAAAGATATTCGAAGACTTTTTGTGAGAAAATAATTTTTAAAAAATATTTAAATTATAAATATTGAAAATTTTTAATTTTTTTTTTCTTAAATTATTATTTTTTAGGTTGATTTTATCCCTTAATTTGCATCAAAAATCACTTAAATAGCTCTTTTGATCAATTTCTAAGAAGAAAGAATCAACCGTCATCGCAAACAAAATTCCCATTACGCTGACATCAACAAGTAATACCACCTAGTTGCATCATTTAACACCATATTAACGTTATGTTCTCCCATTCTTCGTCTCTTTTTCCACAGAAGAAGAACAAACGATCTGGCCTGTCGTGTATTTATTATGATCTTATGAATAACCATACATGAAAACACGGAACATTATCGCAGCTCCGAGATCTCATGGCAATGGTAATTTTTATTATATTTGCAGCTTATCTGCTCGAATGTGTCGTTTACATGTCCATTTTTTATTCTTTATTTATTGAATGAATCTCATTTTTTTCTGTTTGTAGCTCAACTCGAGAACGACGAGACCTCAGTGAAGGAAAATAAAGTGCAGTAGCAATATCTCGGACATTTTGATTAATTTACCGAGAGATTCGTTCTCATAGAAGGCACTGGTTGGCGATTTAATCGGAAACGAAGCACATATATGTTGATCATGTTACGAGTCAAAAAGATACGGTTCGAGAGATAAACGAGCAAGATACTTTTCTTTTTTACACCTTTGCGTTGCTCGTGAACAAAAACAAAAAAAAAATTAATGTTTGAACGGAAAGTTGAAGGTGAGATCTTTTAAAATGCCGAAAAACGGGAGATAAGATCGGAACATTGCTACCGAATTTGAATGCAATGCTCGGTTCGAGTGATGGCTTATCTCGTGATATGTTAATTTTTTCGGGACAGTTATGCGGCGTGCAGTTCATTTTTTTAAAAATTATATTAAAAAGGTAATTTATTGAATATATTTCTTTTAAATTCAAGATTTTTTTTTTCTAAAAATTTTTTTCCAAATTTTTAATTGCAAAATTTTCTTAAAAATGACCAAAATTTTTTATTTTTATAGAATTATTTTTAAAATATTAATTCATATATTGTTGGAAATTAAAAAAAAATATTTTTCAAAAATTTTGAAAAAAATATTTTTTTATTTTAAAATTAAATTAAATTTTAAATTAATTTTATAATTAATTAATTTAAAAGTAATTAATTTTATTTAATTTAAATTTTAATGAAATCAATTTAAATTTAAAAAAATATGTTTGCTTTATTTTTTTCTAATTATTTTTTTTTTATTTAATTTTTAAAAATTGGTTAACGTTTTCTTTATTTTTCATAAAAAAATAAATAAAATTTAAAATAAAATAATTTTAAATTTACCATAAATATTTTAATGTTAAAAAATCTTAACTCAAAATTAAAAAAATAATTTTTTAAAAATTTTAGAAAATTATTTAATTTGAAAAATATTTTATATTTTTTTTTTGAATTAAATTGAAAATTAAAAAATATATTTTTTTATTTTTAATTAAATTATTTTTTAATTTGAAATTTATTAAAAAAAAATATTAAAATATATTTTTTTTAGTTTTTTAATTTAATAAATAAAATTTATTTTTAATTTAATTATTTTAATGAAGTATAAATTATTTAATTTTTTTAAATTAAATTTTTAAAAGTTGGTTGGTTGACATTTTTTATCATAAAATAATTAAAATAAATTTTAAATAATCAATTTTAATTAAGAAATATTAAAAAAAATATTTATTAGAAAAAATTAAATTATTAATAAAAATTAACTTACATGGATAATCTTTGTTGTACGGAGTAGTGTTATTAAGTTTCTCAGAAGTAATTTTTTCCTTAATTTTTGTTGATTTCAGATCAGGCGAGAGACCATCGAGAGGTATTTTTGCATTAAAAGCTAAAATAAAAAAAAATTAATTAAAATAAAATTATTTTTTAGGAAAAATTTCAAACTTACATTGCAAACTCGGATACGGCAAACTCAACAATTCTTTATCACTCATCATCGTCTTCGAAAGTTTCGTTTCTTTCTCTGTATCACATACGCTGTTTCGTCGTTCGACACACATCTCTTTGGCACCGTTATCTTGCTTCACACATGGCTCTTCGATCGTCGTCGATACATTGCTCGTACTCACACATTCTGACTTTTCTGACTTGATCGAGAAATCCAAAGGAGCTGCTGTTCCAACATTTTCGTGTTCCGACAGGCGATGAGGCTTTGGTTGCTTTCGACGAGGTTGAGACGATGACGAGACATTTGAAACGGGCGAAATCAGAGGACTTTTAACTTCTGACACGAAATTCAAGCCTTTGATTTGTAATTCCCGCGCGATGTCACAAAATGCAAAAATGGCTTCTTGCGGAATGCGAATTTCGCCGCAATAGATAAAAGTAATTATTTGCTCGATAATCCACGATGGGTAGTCGTTCAGGATGAGAATGGGATGTTTGCAGGGATTTTCCTCGATGAGACGATGAAAGAAGGGCGAAGCAGCGGAAAGAATCAATTTGTGTGCATGGAAGGATTTGTCGCCGCAAACGATGGAAATGTCCATTAGCGATTTATTTTGTAAAAGTTCACGAACTGATGAAGTCATGTGACTGTCGTGGTTGTTCCAAATTATGTGTCGCGGATAAGAATCCATTTTTTTGTAACAAGAAGTAATTTTTTTGCACTGAATTTTTATTTTTTTCTTTTTAGAACACTTTCACTCTTATCTCAACGAAGGTAGTTTCTGTACTGAAGAAGATGATTGACAAGAACGTTTGATGAAGTGTTAGATACACTCATATGTGGCATGTTCGTATATGTGTGTGTAAGTACCTACATACAAACGACAAGAAGTTACAGGATTCGCTTATTTACTTTTTTTGGCAAAATAGGATGTCCCGTTTTTTTTTGTTTATTTTTTTTAAAGTATGTTTCATATTTTTTAAAATTAATTTAAACTTCAGAATTCTTTTTTCAATGATTTTTTTTAAATTAAAAATTAAAATTAATAAATTAAAATAAATAAATTAAAATTAATAAATTAAAATAAATTAATTAAAATAAATAAATTAAAATAAATAAATTAAAATTGAACAATAAATTAATTAATTAATTAAAATAAATTAATTAAAAAAAAAATAAATAAAAATAAATTAATTAATTAAAAAAAAAAAATTAAAAATATTAAATTAAAATAATTAAATTAAAATAAATAAATTAAAATAAATTAATTAAAAATAAATAAAAAAAAATAAATTAATTAAAATAAATTAATTAAAATAAATAAATTAAAATTAATAAATTAAAATTAATAAATTAAAATTTAAATTAAAAAATATTTTGTCTAATTGATTTTTTTTTCAGATTTTATGAAAGCTCAAATATTTAGGGACCCTTAAGAAAATAAGAAAATTTTGAAATGAACCAAAATTAAATTATTTATCGGCTTAATGTATTAAAAAAAAATAATAATTTACAATTTTTTTTTATATAATTTTACAAAGGTACGATATTTTCATCCAAAATTTATAAATATGCATAAAAAATTTTTTAATGTAAAAATTAAAAAAAAAAAATATTGAAAAAAAAATTTAAAGTAGAAAAAATCAAAAATGAAACTTAACTGAAAATTCATAAAAAATTAAAAATTACTTTTTTACACCTACGTGACAAATTTCTCCATAAATCCAGAAAATTCAAGTCACCCTATTGACGTGTCTTAAAAAGTCTTGTTCCAACATGTGATTTACTTTTTTTACTACCCATCTCTGTCTCTCACCAAAACTTGTACATCCTCATGTACGATATGCAAATTCTTTTGTTTCAATCCATACAGACGAAAGTAAGACAGAAACAGAGAAAGTAAAAGTAACACAAACGGTCGTTAATGAGTAATAATCCATACCCTTAAACTATTTATTTGTTATTTATTTTGTTTGTTGGTTGTCTGAGGGCACAGGTACAGACAAACATAAATATGTGCTAATACACACACAGAATGTGTGATTCTTTAGAAAATAAAAAAAATAACATAAAAATTGGATTTTCCATATTTGTTCGCACAATTCGGGTGAGATATTTTGCCCTTTATCCGTCCTTTTTATTTTTTTAAGTATTTAATTTTTATTAATTTTATGGTTTCTCGAACCTTGAATGAATTTTTATTTTTAAGAGAAATTATTTTTTTCGCAGAAATAATTTTTTTTTCCGTTAAAAAGTAACAAATTCGCAAAAAATAAAAAAAATAGACATATATGATGCAAAATTACATAACATAAATTTTAACATAAAATGTTCAAAAGTCGTGATCGCAAGTTTCGATCGCGTGGATATTTTGCCACATACACGAAAAAACGGGAACACAGGTAAGACAAATAATAATAATAAAATGTTAACATAAATTCATGTGTATTTTAAACAAGATCTTCTTACTTTGTGCCTCTTAACCATAGTAAACATACATATTTTATGTTCCCTCTTTCTTGCTCTTGCGTTGCATTTATTTATATGTTATAATAATAATAAAATAATCCCCGAAGTAAAATTAGTATAAATTTGTAAGAAGCTAATTTCGCATTCTTTTTTCTGTGTCATGCGAAAAGCGCGCCGCATACAAAAAAAAAGTGATAAGTAAACTTTTTTTTGTTGCATGCAATTTATGATTTTGATGAGCCACGTTAGTTAGTGAGCTTAATGAGCAAAATATGTTAATTTGTTGGAGAAACACGCATGTTAATGACATCAAAACATAAAAATTTTTGCGTGGCACGCGATGCATTTCATGACCGTGAATTAAGTGCGCAAATGTGAAAATTGTTAATTGATGAAGTTGTTAAAGCAGTAAAAACCCGAGTATTTAAGTGCTTGTTTTACATAAATTTTCACACGTTTATGATGCGTTAGCAGTTGCATGTGAGGTTTTTATTTATTTCAAGTAGTCATGGGAAAAAAGTTTTTTTTTGCGTTTAAAAGGGAATTTGCATACAAATGGGCATGTGTGTGTCAAGTTTATGGGAAATTAAGGGGATTGAAGGCGTTTAGAGATGAGTTTTTAATTAAAATTAATTTATTATTAAAAAAATATAAAAATTGATTAAAAGTTCAAGAAGAAAAAATAAATTAAAAAATTATAAAATTTTTAAAAACCATAAGATAAATTACTTAAGTTGAAAAAAAATATTAAATTTAATATTTTTATAAAAAAAAAAAAATAAAAAAAAATTTTCAATTAGAATTATAGTTAAATATTGATTAAAAATAAATTAAAAAATTTTAAATAATCAAAAAATAATTTTTAATTAAAAAAAAATAAATTTAATATTATTTCTGTAAAAAAAAATAAAAAAATATTTTTTATTAAGAATTTTAATTAATTTAATTTCAATTAAAAATTGATTAAAAACTAATAAAAAAATAAATTAAAAATTACTAAAAATCAAAAAATAAATTATTTTAATTAAAAAATATGAAAAAAGAAAAAAAAATCAATAAGAATTTAAATTAAATTAAATTGATTAATTTTAATTAAAAATTAAAGAAAAAAATATTAAATTTAAAAAAAAATCAAAAAATAAATTATTCAAATTTAAAATAGTAATTTTATATTTATTGAAAATCAATAGAAAAATGAAATAATATTTTTAAATAATTTTTTTTTTAAATTAAAAAATTATTTTTAATTCAATATTAATTAACTAATTTAATATTTTATTTTATTAATAAATTAAAGAAATTTAAATCTATTTTTTTTTTAATTAAAAAAAATAGATAGAAGACTCAAAATTCTTAAGTGAAAGTTTAATAATCTTTTTTAATTTAAGAATTCAGGTTTTAAGTTAAAAATTAAAATTTTTAAAAAAATTAAAAAATTTAATTAAAAAAATTAATTTGACATTCTAATTTTTTAAAATTTTATTTTTTTTTTATTTTTTAATTTTTATATATTTTTTTTAATTATTTTTTTTACAATTTTATATACGAAAGATATTTGAAATTACGTTTAAAAAAAATTAATAATTTTTTTTTGCTTTCAATTTTGAATTAAATTTCATCAAAAGAGAAAAATTCTTGCATTCAAAACCAGTTCAGTCCAGCTAATCGATTTTTTCTCGTTTTTTCCAGATCCCAACCGTTAACCGAAAGCGAGAGTAAATATTCCCATAATAATCGTAAAACACATAAATTACTAATGGAGTTGTCTGGTCAACTCGCAGATCGCAATCTCTTCAAGCAAAAAAGTAACAGGAACGTCACTCATCTAAAGCCTGAAATTCCCCCCGTTTGCAAATTTTCTCCGCAAAAGAAATCTTTCATCTCCCCATGCCCCCACTCAAAAGGCGGAGCTTCAACGTTACTTGAACGAACGTTTCCCCAAGTGTTGCTTCATGTTTCATGTACCGCTATTTTATGTACTTCGCGGCATAAAAACAAAGTGTTTTACAACCCATAAAATATAATGTTTGACTACAAAATCGATATGCGGAGGAATGAGTTGAACTAATTCGTTGCTTATGTATTTTTTGGCGTTCAGGTAGCGCGTCGGGCAGCTTGGCGGCAACTTGGCGAAAAATAAATAAAAAAAAATGAAGAGAAAGTTCTGTGATGTGCGGAAAATTTTCTTGGAGCATGCGAAGCAAAATTTTGTGCGTTAAAGATATGGGGTGTGTGTATGTTTTGGCGCATCATCATGCGAGCAGAATAACACATGAGCTTTATATACTTTCTCTCATACGACGACGACGAAGGTTTGACGCCTACACCAAACTCTCACATATCATACAACATTTTATCACATCCACACAACATCCATATATGTACCTCGTCGCTCGCTTTGCCTCGTGTGTCGGATAACATTTTATATACTCACATCACGTATTGAGTCGACTTGAGTTGAGTTGAAGGCGTGATTCATAGCTGAGGAGAAAACGTATTTTTATTGGTTAGAACGAGCTGGTTGTCAACATTTTCGTATGAAATAAAATAAAATTAAAAACATTTTTTTGTGCCTTGTCGGAGGTACAAACATCAGCAATGCAGAAATTTTTATGTGTGTGTGGCAAAAAATATAAATTTTAGATGAGGAGACACTTATGTGAGCCTACCATGATGGATGAAAGAGTTTGTTTGCTCGAGCTGAATTTATAAACTTGACTAATTGAGCAAAACTTCAAGTTACATAATGTACCTTACCTCGGGGATAATGACGATGCGATGTTTCATAGGCTTTGGCTGGAAGGTAAGTCGAGGCACGAAAACAAAGTTTTTGATATGATAAAGAAAGATTTTTTTAAATTTCATGATTTTTTGATTATTCTGGAAGAAAAAAATCACTATTTAAGATTTTTTGTTAAAAAAATATTTTTTTAAATTTTTTAAATAATTTTTTTTTCTAAAATTTCATTTTTAAATTAAAAAAAAAAATTAATGAAAAAATTATAATATTTTTTTGAACCTCAAATTATTCAAATTAATAAGTTTTTCAACTTAACAAAATAGTTTTAAAGCTAATTTAATTTTTAATTATTAATTTAAAAATTTATCAAATTGAACATTTTAAGTTTTTATAAAAAATTTTTTTTTTTAATAATTAATAATTAATTAATTAATAATTTAAATAATTAATTAATTAATTAATAATTTAAAATTAAAATTTTTTTCTCTTGAAAAATTTATAAATTTGAATAACTTAGAGTTTTATAACAAATATTTATAATTTTATAATTAATTTATTTTTTTCAAGATGATTTTTTTTGTTAAAATTTTTATTTTTAACTTAAAAAAAATAATTTTTTTTTTGTTTAAAATCTAAAATTATTCAAAATAATAAATTTTTTTAATTACAATATTTCTTTTCAATATTTTTTTTCAATTTTTAAAACTCATGAAATAATTTTAATTTAATCAGTAATTAAAAAAATTATTAAATTGATAATTTTAAGGTTTTATAACAAAAATTTATAATTTTAATAAATTTTCACTATAAAAACTGAGTAAAGAATTTTTTTAAAATTCTTTAAAATTTTTTTTACCTACATAAATTAATTTTATTTAAAATTATGTATCAAAAAAAAAACTAATGAAATGTACGAAATTTTTTCCTCAATTTAACTTTTGGTTTAAATTTTTAACAAAATTTTTTAATTATTCTAACAAATTTTTGACAATTTAATGCAATTTATTAAATTTTACTCAAAAATCCTTTTTTAATAAATTTTCTTTAAATTATTAAGCAAAAAATAAATTCTTAAACCTCTAAAAAAATTCAATCTAAAGTTCAAAAACTTCTTTATCGCTTCTGCACGACAACAAATTCAGCTATATCTAACACAATAATCACAACTTTTCATCCATTTTTTTTTATCTATTCTATCTTTTTAGTTACCCGCAGATAAAATCACGCACACTGTCGTCGCCAAATTGCCCGAAACCAATTTCTTCACAACAAAAGTTGCCATTAAAATTTACCATGAAAATGACATATCACATAAATTGTTTGCAAATCACACGTTAAGACCATATTTTACATTAAATTGGACATTAAAGCAGAAAATTGCAACATTGATGTAGGTCGCTGGATGACAACAACTTTTTTTCTTGCCTTGCTGCTATTATCATAACTGGCAATAAATTTAGTTGTTTTCGCAAGTTCACAATCTGATGACCTTTCTCTGTTTCTCTAAATATTTAGCTGATGAAGAGTAAAAACGAGCCACTTATCTCTTTAACTTTATTTGAGATCGCTGCGGGGAACAAATCGCACCTTTTAAAAAAATTTTGATTTTTGCTGACTAATGTTTTTCGTATGTTGCCACTTCACGTCAAATCATATCAAAAAAAAAAAAATCAAAATAATTATTAATTAAATCATAACATGTGCTGCTCTTGTAAACTATAATTGAATACATGATACTTTTCACGTCTATTTTTCGAAAAATATTTATTGAAAGCAGAAAAAAGTGATTGAAATAGATATCATGCCTCGTTTTAATAACACTACCTTAAATTCGACGCGCCTTTTTGCACCTATAATTATTTGTTATTATTATGATATGAAATGTTTTCTCGCACCGCAACACACACGAGGCTGAACGTGAAAGCTAATGGTAAAAGAGACGAAAATGTTCAACTCATCGACTTTACACACACAACATTTACAAAGTTTCATTCAATTTTTTTATCATTTCTTTATCTAATGTGTTGCTCATTGTTGTTCGTTTCCATTCAAAATATGTTATGCCAGTTTTAATATTAATATTTCGATTAATAAAATACTTTATATGTATATTTTTTTCAGTTTTGAAAAGCCACGAGAGATGGAGAGAGTTTTGTATTTAAGAATATTAGCGAGCAAAACAGAGCGACGAATCACGATTTGGAACAGAATTGTAAGTAGAGTGAACATTTTTTCTGAACTTTACTTTTTTTATTTTTTATTTTTTTTTTAATTTTATAAGTTTTAATTATTTAAAGTTTTATTTTCTTTTTTTTTTCAGTAGGTATTGATGCAAAAAAGGACTTATCTCAAAAAATGCTAAGAATTAAAAATCCTTTTTAAATATCGATTAAATACAAGCGCTACAAATCAGTAGAATATGATCAAAGAAGCTGCCGAATATTTGTTTGAGTTAAAAGAAGCACAAGATCTTTAAGACTATCAAGACATGTAAAAGAATTACTTTTGAAGTACGCATTGGTCAATCCGTCAAACTATAGTTTTATGAAATATTACGTCAAAAGTTATACGAATGAAAAATTGAACAGAACTGCTGTGAAGAGAGAGTTCCTGTCTTTAAAAAGATCCTAATAAGTACTTGCCTTCGAACATCTTGAACAATATTGAAGGAATAAAACCTTTCCTGAATTTCTATTTGCCATGTTCAATTTTTTTCGGATTCTCGACTGTCCTTTTTATGAATAAGAGAAGAGATCGTTTATTGAATAAACTCTTCAAAATTTTTTTTTAAATTTTTGTAATTATTTTTACTGAAAATTTTATTCATTCAGAATATTTTAACTTGAATAAGTCAAATTTTATTTTTTTTTATAAAAAACAAATTTATCAAGTTTTAAAATTAATTATTTCTATTTAAACGGAAAAAATTTCTCTAATTTCTTGTTAAGAGACGATTGGCTCGAATTAACATCCAAACTATGGTCATCCTATCTTCATATATGTATCGCAATAACAACAATAATAAAACCTCACGTAATTTTATTGCCGCCAGGGATAAACTTTTATAAAGATAAAATTTAATTACAATATATTATAATTTTTATTTATAAACGTTTCAAACAATAAAATAATAACATTTTCGCGACTCTCACATGAGCAAAAAAGCAAGATTGAAATCGATTTGAATATTTTTTTAATCATAATAAAAAAATAATAAAACATGCATGAAAAAAAATGATTGAATTATTTTACTCGGTGTGTCTGCTGATGCTCTGAACTTTTCTACATTTATCATCGTGATTCAGAGAAACATACACAAAATGAATCGATAGATGATGCGTGAAGTTGATTTAGATTCAAAAACATACAACACACACGAGTAGCCTGCGAGATGCTTCTTGATCAATTTTTTTGTTGTATAAAGAAAAAAAAAGTTCAAGTTACCAAGGGAGATTATTGAAATGTTATGATTTGCACGATTTTTATGAGTTATGTTCATGCGCCGCATCAGATAGGTCAAGTTGTTGTGTTTGCTTGAAGAAGGAAAAAGTTTATGGGAGAAAAGTTCACAGAAAATAGCAAAGTTTGTCTATCAATTTTTCAACATCTTAACAAAAAATTTGGATTTTTAAGAAATTTTCTTTAAATCATAAGAAATCATTTCCTTGACTCCCATAAGGAAAACTTTTGTCGACCACACACACATTTGCATGACAATCAAAACTTTATTTCTTCTCAAAATACGAATTCCCATTCCCTTTAAAAATAATCACATCACACTTTAGTCACAAATAAACCAATTTTTCACATGATAAATTTCTCCTTCAGTAGACGACAAAATAAATGACTTTGCCAGATTGTTTAAATCCTAAACTTTATACACTTCACATCATCTCTCTCTCGCATATCATAAGAGGAGGATAAAAAGTTGCAAGTCTTAAAACTATCTGTATGTTTTGTTATTTAAAAGTTTTTCCTTCAGGAAATATCTTCTGTTCCTTCGTGTGTCGTCGTCGTCGTGTGGTTGAGGAATTTATGAATATGTAAGATTATGACACAAAATTTGATATCTCTATTTCGCACTTGTTCCTTTTGCTTTTTGTCTCTGAATGAATGTGATATGCATATTTGTCCGAATTCCAAAAAGTTTTTGGAAGAAGAAGTTGAGACAATCATAATAAAATCATATTTATCATGCGAGACAATGTAATGCAAAGGGACACTTTGTCGCCTAAGCAAACAATCAAGTGTCATTTATTATCCATGAACCCGAATCTGGTCAAGGAGAAATTCATGGAATGAGGGAAGTCAGTGATGGATTTGATATTTTTAGGTAGTTTAATTGTTCCGGTGAGGAAAAAAAAGAGCTTGGTTTGGATTAATTGAAAAAAAATCAGGAACGTTCAAATTTTTGTATGAACTTAAGGATCTTAAGTTATTTCAAAAATCGAGTTTTTTTTAAAGAATCATCAAATTTTTTTACTGAAATTTGTTCTTTAGCTTACTAAACTTGAGCTTAAAACGAATTTTTGTAAAAATATTTGATAATTCTCAAAAAATCGATTTTTTGATTGATTTAAGATCCTTACGTTCATAAAAATTTTTTTAACATTTTTTTGTGATAGTGTTAAATTGGCGGACAAGAATGAAATTTTTATAACTTTTAAGGGAAAATTTACTTGAGCGGTTTTTTAAGGCGTTGCCTTTTTTAATTTCTAAAGTTAAATTTAGAAAATTTCCTTTTAATTTAAAAATCTTTAAGGATCAATATTTATAGAAATTGATAAGATTTTTAAATTAAAAGGAAATTTTTTAAATTTAACTTTAGAAATTAAAAAAAGGCAACGCCTTAAAAAACCGCTCAAGTAATTTTTTTTTTTATCAAAGTTCAAATGCTTGGTTTGAATTAACTGGAATAGATTTAAGACTTATTTTAACATTTTAAACATTAAAGTACATTTTTAAAAATTTTCAAAGAATTTTTTGAAAATTTTCCTTCCATAACTTATTAAGGCCTCAAAGCACAAGACATCAACAGTGTGTGAAAATTTATAATTTTATTTGTTCACGAAGTAGTAACAAATAAAAATTTGCAAATATAATATGAAAACGTGTCTATTTGCACATTTCGCATAAGCATGCATGTGATGTGAAGACATATCGAGAAATTCCATCGCATTGCTCTCCTGCAAGACGAAGAAGCGTGTTACGAAAATTATAGTTTACAATTTCTCGTGCACCATGCTGATGTAAGGTTAATTGGTTTCGAATGAATATCAAATTCGAATATGTTGTGCCTATGTGTGTGTGTAATCATCATTATCATATTGCACATGAAATTGAAATTATCTTGCATATCACGATTTTGTGCAACTTGATAATGTTTCTTCTTCATGTGTTTCGGAATCTGATCCATGGTTTGATGAAACACATGCGAAGAAAAGGTAACATGTGAAAAAATAGGAAATCGCTCGTTGAAATTACATGCTTTGTTAGCGAAATAATTGCACATAACGAGATCTCTTTTTGTACAAGTTTGTATCTCTTTATTCGCGCAGAATAGTTTCGCATATTGCACCGCAGCGCGCAGTACAAGAGAGCCAAGGGAAATTACATAGATAAACTGTAATCATATATGATTATTTTAGTGAAAATTACGTTTACAAGAACTCTTTTAATAGGTGTCAAATATGGATAATGTGCGGGTAAATGTTGTTTTTTTCGCCTGATTTTAGATAGACAAGATACGTGTTACATTAAAATAAACGTTATTATTATATATTTATAACAATATTTTTCAGCAACAACAGGTCGGCTAGTTGTTATGGCTCTCGCACTTTGAAGCTCGTACAAGTATCATAATAATAAGGAAGAAAATATTTTATGATAAGATCATTTTTCGTTTAAATTTTATTATATTAAGGTTTTTAAAGAGGGCGTTATTGATCGAAAACAGCTTTATATTGGTTTTATAAGGGTCTTTCTGTTGATAAAAAATTATTTTAAAAGCTTCTTTTTCATTAAAATTCGTTTAAATCCTTTTTTTCCTAAATATGATTATAAAAAAGTTAACTTTTAAATTAAATGTTGTCACTTTTTATTAAAAAATAAATATTTAAGGCAACGCTTTAAATTAAAAAGTATTATTTACGATTATAAAAATTCATTAAATAAGACAAAAACTTAAACAAAGTTAGTTTTCTATTATTTTGTTAAAATTTCTTATTGAAGGATTCTTATATATCTTTAAAAGTAAGGCGATGCTTTAAATAAAATTATGTTTTTCGATCGCAAAAGTTCATTCAATAAGACAAAAAAATTAGTTTTCAATGACTTTGTTCTAAATTCTTGTTAAGAACTCAAAAAATTATAACATTTTGCTCACATAAGTTTTAAAAGTAAGGCGACGCTTTAAATTTAAATTATATTAAATTTATGATCATAAAAATTTTTCAAATAATATAAAAAACTTTAGAAAAAAATTTTAGTTATGAAATATTTTTATTTGAAATTCTTTAAAAACAATTAGAAAATAATTCGATACTTTTCAAATAAATAAAAGTAAAGCATCGCTTTAAAATTAAATTTCAATTGAAAATTATCAAATGAGTTCAAATTTAACTTTAAATGTAATTTTAATAGAAGAAAAGCTAAAGATCAATATTTAAAGAAATTCATAAGATTTTAAATTAAAAGAAAATTATCTAAATTTAACTTTAGAAATTTTGAAAAAAGGCAACGCCTTAAAAAAACCGCTCAAGTAATTTTTACTTTGAAACTTTTAAATTTTTCATTCTGATCCGCCAATTTAACACTATCACAATTGAAACAACAACGCGCAATGAAGTGATGCCCTGTAATAATAATCATTATAATAGAAAATCTTCTACAAGAAAAAAAGACCTAACAAGCATCATGATGATAAGCGTCGTCGTCATCTCACAAGAACCATAAACGACGAATATGAACAAAATTAGAAAATTAACATTATTATTACTTTGTTTGTAAAGGTCAACCCGCTCATATCTTCAACAGCTAACTCTTTCCATCTCTCAACTGAAATGTACAAATTGCTTTTCTGATACGAAAAAAACTATTCATTTATTATCAGACAGTGAAATATGAGATGAAATTGTGAACCCTTGTCACCTAATATCGTGTCACATATGCAAATAATGACTTTTGAACATGTCTGCGGGACATGAGTGTGCCTCAAGAAAACTTTTATGACATGTCCCAAATGTGAATTTTACACAAGACGACAAAAAACCCCCCCTTTTCACAAACTAAACCATGCTAAATGGACACATATTTGTTTTTGTGCCGAGACGAGTTTCTTCAACTGACATTTACAATTTATAGTGCTAATAAGTGTTTCAACAACAAAGTATATGTGAATATGTTTGGAATTAAATTATAACCATTTAAGAGGAAATTATTTTAATCTCTTGCTTTTCATTTCGAGCAAGAAGAAGACAAGTTTGTTGTTGGTCATTATTCAAGTGTGTTAAAAAGGAAAAATTTACATATTTTAACTTGCTGCATTAGGGTCATAAATTATTCGAAAGAGTTGGAAAATTAAAACAGATGCGAAAGACAAGTCCTGAAAAACGGTAAGTTCTCTTTTTCACCATAAAAAACCTGTTTTCATACAAAAAACTACAAATTTTTGACATATCATGATTATTTAAAACAATTTAATCGGAACGTGTGTCGAATAATAAATACAAAAAAAAACGAAAAACGCGTCACGAAAAGGAAATTAAACGAAATTTTACCTGCTGAACTTTTTTTTTAATTGAACCATTTTTTGATTGAATTTATCGATCGATGAAAGATAAAAAAATATCATGCAAAAATTCGTTTAAATATTTAAATTGCCTCCTGCCAAAGTTCTTTAACCTTCCGCAATTCGCTCAATTATTTATTTATTTAGGTGTTGATTTCTTATCTTTTTTTTTTACCTTTTTTACAATTTTTATTTTAGGTAAAAAATTTTTTTTTCCTTCGAACAAACTTCAACTTTAAAAGGAAGACAAAAAAAAAAGTTTAAAAGAAAATTATAAGAAAAAAAATATCGGACATTCCTCCGCCATCGCGCAAATTAGGTCAAGTTCATTGGCCATACAACAACGAAAAAAAAGCGATGGTGATATAAAAATAATAATAAAAAAAAGTGAGGAAGAAAAAAAAAATTAAAGAAAGTAGCCAGAGAAGAAAGAGAATCGGCGAGAATGAAGCGAGCGACGGAAGAATTTAAAGTAATTATTTCCAAGTTATTTTATTTAAAAAAAAAGAGCATAAGAAAAAAAAATAAGAAGAAGAAGAATTGTATAAATTTTTACGAAGAAGGACGATAAAATGAAAGTGAAAATTTAGTGTAGGTCATTGGACCGTTTATTACTTCATTCGCCGCCGCGGTATAGTTTCTATAGCGATGCAAGTACAACGGGACGATGTAACAATATAATTATTATCATCATCATCATCATGGTCAACCGTTATTTCATTCATTTAAATAATTTTCGTAAAAGATTTATTTTTGTTTGGGTTCAAGGTTAATTTTTTATTTTTTTAGGTAACGATGAAGGAAATTTTAAAGATTTTATGATTTTTTTGATAAAAACTCTATTGTAAGTATTTTTTAAAAATTAAATTTTTTTTTAGCAAATGATTCAAAGATTTCATGATTTTAGGTTTAAATATTAAAAATAATTAATTTAAATTTTAAAATAATTTTAATTTTTTTTACAGAAAATGAAGTCTTTTGAATTCCAAAATTGGTAAGTTGATTTTTTAAAATTTATATAATTTATTTTTCAATTAATCCAAACCAAGCTAAATTTTCTCAATTAAAAATTTTCTCACATATAATGAGAAAAATAAAAATTAGTCAACTAATTACGAAAGCAATGAAAACCAAAAAATTGAGATACTTAAAATATTAAAAAAATTATCAAATTTTGAAAATTTTAAGCTAGACGTGAAAATGAACGTTCGTTAATTAATTTGATTGAATTGCAAAAAAAAAGTATGAGGTAGATAACGTTAAAATCTTTATAGATTGGAAAAATTTAATTTGTTTCAAATTTGAAGGACATAAATTTATGAAAAATTTCCGTGAAAAAAGTTTAAAAATTTTAAACAAATGTCTTTAATCGTTTTAAATTTAAAAAAAAATTTCACGGAAATTTTCCATAAATTTATGTCCTTTAAGCAATTTATATATTTCCCAATCCATACAAAATTTTTACATAATCTACCTCATACTTTTTTTTTCAATTCAATCAAATTAATGAACGAACGTTCATCTGCACGTCTTGCGTAAAATTCTCCAAAATTTGATAATTTATTTTTCTTCTTCTTTTTTCCCAAAATTTAAATTGTTTCTCATTATTACGAGAGAGAAAAATACTTTCTTCGCAATTTAATTTAAAAATGTTCTTCAAGAAGTCCAAGAAGACGTCAAACGAAGACATACGTAGCGCATAAAATGAAAAATATTTTTTAATTATTCATCTTTTTTCTTACCCCTAAATGTACGTTTTATAATAATAAATAAATAGACGTCGTATGAGAATTTTCTTGCGTTGTTTTGTAAAAAAAGAAGACGAGAGAGAGAAAAATTCTTATCCTTCTTTGGCACGTACTTACATTCGGATCATACGAGAGATAATGGGGCCTGCTTTGGTTTTTCTTTTTCATTTTATGACAACAACGAACCTTTTTCTCTGTACGACTAACGATGATGATAAAATTTATGCCTCAAACTCTTTTATTTTTTCGCTCACCTTCTTCTTCGTCTTTTTCTCAAATATATATATTTTTTTTCGTAGTTATTATTTTTCATAATTTTTTTCGCCCGTGTTGGAAAATGTTAAATACATTCGTATTCGAGTCGTAATATAAGAGAATTCTATTATTATTATCTTATATGGACTTTTATAAGGAGAACGAAGCAACTTTTCTCGCACACATTATCTTGCTTCATGCAAGTTGTTGTTGTTGTTGTTTTTTTTCTTCTTCTTCTGTGAAAAGCAGATATAAACTTATATTAATGTGCTTTTTATTCGCGTTCGGGACAGAACTCATTAACATACACAAGACACACAACGCGCAGAAGAAAATCTGAAGATGAATGGAATGATGGGCTCCCCATCAGGCGTACGAAAAAAAAAACAATGGAACGGGAGATAAAACGTTGGATGGGTGTAAAAAATGAAAATTTATGTCCATGTATGAGTAGAATGAAAATGTTGTTGTTTCGTAAGAAGAAGAAGAAGAAAGTAAATGTGTATGCGTCATATATTGTTTTTCAAGAGGATGGGCGAAAATAATGATAATGATAACGCGCGCACTTGGTACGTTTGTCTCTCATACCATGCCTTGCCATGCCAAGAAATGGTCGATAAAAACTGTGAAAAAGAAGAAAAAGGAGGAAAATTTATCATATAAAATTTTTGCGTTCTTTCTTTCGTACTTTTTTTTATGTTAATAACAAGCCAGCACATGCATCGTCTTAATTTTTTGTCTTGCTATTGTTCGCATAATAAAAAAAGTTGTACGAAAGAAGCAACGTAAGTATGTGATGATGAAGAAGAAATGTCCCTTTTGTTTCTTGTCTGGTAATTTTTAACAAAAATTTTTAATAATAATGACTTTCGTTCTTTTCATTTTTTTCTTTTTTTGCTTCTTTGTCATCCAATTTTGCTAATGTTACATGTATTTTTATCTTGAAGCATCCTGATTAATATTTTCACATCAATTCCAGCGCCTCAAGGTAACAGGATATTAGATTCTACACCTTCTTAAAATATTTGTTTTCCTTATTTTATCATCGTCGACGTCGTAAAATGCAAAATATCCATTATAAGAACAATATAATCATCATATCATGACATGAACGTGAATATATTATTAAGTCTCGTAACATAATAAAATAACAAATAAGGTAATCTAATATTCTAATCTAAACTACAGAAGCTTGTCATGTCACTTTATCGAATCTATCGCATTTTAATTCCATTTCTTAAAATAATAATCACAATATGTCAAGAAAATGGATATCTTGTGAATGTCCTGTCACGTACCTTTTTCTGTGTGCCTTTATCCATCATTCTCACACTCTCCGTTAGTTAAAATTTTCAGGACAGGCACGTTTTTCATTTGGTCAATATATCACGCAACATCGGACAACAAGTGTATATGCAAATGTCCTACAAATGTGGTAAAAGATCAAATTTCTTACCCCCGAATTGTTCCTTCGAACGGTCCGCAAGAAGTGTCATCAGCTGTCGCTTTGGACAAAAGTTTGGTTTAAGTATTAAATTTATCATGGAAACGAGTCAAGGCCCCATATCAAAACTTTGATTTATTTTTCAATTTTGGCAAGACAATTTCCTTAGAGGCCCCGAATAAATTTTAACGGAATAAATACAAACAAACAAAATAAATAAGAAGAAGAGACAAAAACAAATCCGATCGAAGGAAGGAATGGAAAATTTTAAATGTTCATGTATCACGTCACAAGTTTATTTTTCCATTATTTGTATCGTCGTTGAAGGCCCCAAGAGTTTGAAGGCACAAGTTTTTTGGCAGGATGCATGTTTTGTATCAATATCCGAAGCGATTTAATAACAATAACAAGAAATAAACTCGTAGATTTTAGATAGTGATAACGAAAATTACATTCTGATTGCTTATTTATAATAAAAAAAAATATATCGAGAACATTTTTTGTATGATAAAAGAGGAAAAGATGTGAGCGTATTTTAAAGTCAAAAGTTTAATAAAGGGAGTTAAATTAATTTATTAAAATTTTAAGATAAATATTTAAAAAAAATTAAAATATAAGGAAAATTTTTAATTTTTTATAATTTTTAATTTAAAAAACCTTTGTTTAGTTTTCTTTTTTTTTCTTATAATTTTTTAAAACAATAAATGAATAAATTACTCAAAAAAGTATTTAATTTTCAATACCTCAATTTTTTGAAGAAAAAAAAATTTAGTTTAACTTAAGTAAGCAAAGAGTTTCGATACGATTTGATTTTAGAACCGTTGAATTGTAGAAAGGCATAGAAAGAAAAAGAAGCAAAGAGTTTCGAACTACATTCATCGTTAGACGAAGTTCGGAAGAAATAATCGAATAAGAGACTTTATGACAATCTTCAAGTGACTCTGAATAAAATCCTTTACTATTTACTGAACAGTTGATACTTTCGATGTCATCAGTTTATAAATGTTTTAGTTAATCAGCACTACTGTTGTTTCTAACCTGTTTTTACTCTTCGAACTTCGATATTGGAGCTTTAATGTTTTGTTTGTGACTTTTATATCTGGATATGTTCAAGCGGCTTGAAAAAAATTTTTAAATATGGTCTCATCAATGCATGGTTCTTGTGATGCTCAATCATATTGCCTTGTAGAAATCTCAGTTGAGCTCAATATTTGTTAAAATCTTATTTAAGTTTTGAACAATAAATTTGTCTATTGAAAATATTTGTAAAGCATCCAATAGTTGAAGCACAATGAAAATCTAAAATTTATATAAAAACTGAAAATTTTAAATTATTTTTTTTTCTAAATTAGGATACAAAAAATTGATATCTGTAAGAAAGGTTAAAATAAATTAAATGAATTTGAAAATTTAAAAAAAAATTAAAATTACCTCACAGAAGGACATCCAATCCATCGACTTTTTTTCCTCAACGAATGCCTTTAAAAATCTTATCTGATACTATGTGCCAAAATTTCAATCGACATTTGTTTCGTTTCACAACTTATTATTTTTTTTCTTTAAATTCCTATTGGCAATGTTTTAATATTGTGTTATCAAGTCATGTTTTTCCCATCAATTTTATCTATGATTTTTTTTTAAATATTTTTATTACCTTTACGAAGCTTCCTTTGAACTCTTCGAAGTGTGAGTAATTAACTTTTTCTTTCATATCAAGTCCGCCATTTCTAAAAAAAAAACGAAAATCGCCTAAGCTCTAAAAATTCGTTAAATTAACACAAAATGACTTAATTATAATACTTACTTCTTCGACGAATCTTCTTTTTAGGGGAAACAACGCTTGCTCTATGAAAGTAGGATACAGCTCATAAAGTTTTATGAAAGGGTATCGCGCATTAGCAGCGAACAGCACGTGGATTCATAAAAACAAATGAAACTTTTAGAATTCTTATCTGCCACATCCATCACATATTTTTCGCGTGTGTCGCTGCATCTATGTGTTTCTTTTAATAGTCGATTACTTTTTATCTGAGCTGCGAGCAAAAACGTTAACGAAAAAATGTCTCGCGTTTTAATCATTTTAATTCTTTTTTTTTTTGCTTTTTTTTAATCAAAATAGAAAGACTTTAAAAAAATTAAATGAGACATCAAATTTAAAGAACATACTTTAATTCACTTAGGACCTTTTTTCCAATGCATAAAGTCAAGTATATTAGTAATATTATCATTTTTATTTTCACTTCTCCCGTTTTTTTTTCTGCTACATTTTTTGTTTCCTGAAATAAAAAATAGGGACTTATCTTCAGGGAATAGTAATTCACATTATGAACATGTCATTGTCGATAAATCTTTTGCATACGAAAAAATTCTTTAAAAAAAATTAATAAATTCGAAAAATTAACAATTTTTAACTCAAACTACCGAAATTTTCGGGAAAAAAATAAATGAAAAATAAAAGGGGTAAAAAATAAATTAAATTGCTCAAGGAAAAGTTTAAAAAATTTCAAGAAAAAGTTTTTCTGGCATGCAGAAGCAAGTAAACAGGGCGCCCATAAAATAACATTTTTTGTTTGATTTTTATTTTTGTGAATTTGCAATCAATGTACGACGTAAAAATTTCCAGCTAATGACTTTGTAAATCAAATGAATTTTGGTTCACTGAAGATTTTTCTCCCAAAGTAAAAATTTAGTAATAAAAAATTTTTTTTCTCACAAATAAGAAGGGTAAAGTCTTTTTCGTCTGTAAAGTTCTTCGTTGTTATGTCGAAATAATAAAAAAAATAAAACTCTTGAGATTTTTTTTTCGTCGTTCTTCTTACGTTATTATTAATAATATTCCTTCATTTGCAACACCAATTTATATTTTTTGGCACGTCATGATCCATCTCCGCAACATCCGACGACGCAAGGAGCTACCAAAAACCACCCACATAAATTGCTTTTTTTCCTTCATCCTCCCGCGATTCGTGTGTGTTTCAAACGCATCGCATGTAAATTAAAACCAAAAAAGTTTTTACTTGATTTCATCCCCTTTCTTTCGTTTTCCTCTTCATTTCTTTTAATGATACCACGCGCTGTATCTACGGAAAATTTTCTCCCGTATTTTGCATATGATTGTTAATATACTCGAGAAATTTTCTTCTACTTCTTACGTAACGAGGAATTTCTGTGCGGCATAAGTGGTTTATGAGCCGATGCCGGGATGGAAATTTATTTACAGTGCCAACTCATTTAAATACATCTGAACGGACGACACAACGAAAAAACGTCGACTTTTCTACCATTTCATAAAATAAATATAATAAAAATTAAGATGCGAGGGGTGACTGGGATGAGGAGAAACTTTTTTACACTCTGTCTCTCTTTCCAGTTGTCGTTGTATGGCAAAAATTTTTCATTTTATAGTATAGATTTTTTCCTTGCCTTAAAATAAAT
Organism: Culicoides brevitarsis; assembly: GCF_036172545.1. Lineage (NCBI taxonomy): Eukaryota > Metazoa > Arthropoda > Insecta > Diptera > Ceratopogonidae > Culicoides > Culicoides brevitarsis. The sequence goes on from NC_087085.1 coordinate 3,348,849, forward strand.
TTTCAAAATAAATATACACTTTTTACATTCCATTTATATTAAGCGATTTTTTTCTATCCCATCGAAATTGTATTAATAAGGATTTCGTTCTCTTTCTCTTACGATTTTTTCGTATAGTTACGCAAACAAAGCCTTGCCATGTCTCGCACTTAATCTCATACCGATTTTTATATTCATTGACTTCTGGTTATTGGGACAGAAGTAGAGAAAGGAAAAAGCGGAAACCCCCTGAAAATATATTCTTCGTTGTTAGCTACTTTTTTAGATGATCCAAATTAAACAGACAATTTTTTTTGTAGTTAGTATTAAGACAAATGAAAAGGAAGGAAGTTTATCTTCGTGATTTTTTTTTTGTTAAATTTTTACTCATAGAGATAAAATTTTGTGAGAAAATAGGATTATATAAAATTAGTTATTTTCTTACCTTTTAAATGAAATTTTTCCATACTAATTTTTTTTTTTTTTTACCTAAAAACACTTTTTTTTATTCACTAAGTAAAATTAAACAATAAAAAATCACTTAATTTCTTTAAAAATTTTCTATTCGAAGAATGTTTTGATTATTGAGGTTAGACTTTCATAAGTTCCTGTAACGAAGCCAACAAATCCAACGAAAACTATGAACAAGTTCTTAATGATCATCAGTTTTGATGGGGATTTCTTATTGACGAATTCCAAGACGAGATCTATCAATGGCGGAAAGATCAGGGCTAAGGCAGATGAGCAAAAGGCACCGATGAACGATATTAATAAGGCAATTTGAGGTACTGCTTCAGCAACAGCAACTGTGAATTTAAAGGTTTAAATTTATTTATGGAAGATGTTGATGAAAAATTTACTTACAGGTAACAAAAACCATGAAAACACGGAAAAGATACTCTTTTGTGACAAGATTTTCTGTAATGTTGTATTTTTTTACCAACAATGGCCACATAATATCGATTGGGATGTAGAATTGTAAGGCATATCCCAAGAGGACGCCGAATGATATTGTGAGTTTGACTACTTGAGAGAGACTGAAAAGATGGATTTTCATTAAAATTTGTATTTATCGAGCTTCTTTAGTTTAAAAGTTTTTTGAAAATCATCAAAATGTGCATTGGGATAAAATTATTTGTGAACAAATATGAAAATCCCAATGCATATTTCAATGATTCGAATCAACATTTTTGTTTAAGATTGTTTTGAGCTTTTAAATTTAAAAAATTGATGAAATATATTAAAAATTTGCATTGGGATTTTGCATCTTTATAATTTTTCTTAGCCCAATGCATATTTTAATTAGTTTTCATCAAGTTTTCCAATTTAAAAAAGCTCAAAACGATCTAAAAAGAAAAATTTGAATCGAATCACTCGAAATTTGCATTGGGATATTTTTTCATTGAACATTAATAAAAAGAACCCTATGCACATTCTGATGATTCGAATCAAAAATTTTGCTTTTTATCATCTTGAGCTTTTTAAATTAAAAAATTTTATGAAAATTCAATCGAAATTTGCATTGGGGAAGTAAATTTCGAAATTTTTTACTTAATCCCAATGCACATTTTAATTAGTTTTTATCAAATTTTTCAATTTAAAAAACTCTAAACGATCTAAAACGAAATTTTTGATTCAAGTCATCGAAATATGTAATGGGATTTTTTAACTTGGTCAATTAATTAAATATCCCAATGCACATTTTGTTGATTCTTAACAAATTTCAAAATTAAAAAATCTTTTGTTAAAGGTTAAAATTACTCACATTTCATCTTCAGGCAAATTAAGCGTCATACTTCCAGCAACATTTTCCCCATAACTCAAATATCCAATAAATCCAAATCCCGTAAAAATAGCAATAATCAAAATTGTTCCAACGATATGAACTCCCAAAGGTTTCGTAAAGTCTCGAGGATCTTTCATCGCATTCTGCAATGGCAAAACAAGCGCAATTCCTTCAAAACAAAAGATTGCAGTTCCAAAATAGATCGGAAGTTGCGACAATGTTGAAAAATTTTTCCTTTCCGATAATGACGGAAGATCTTGACACGCATACCATGCTGTCATCATAATTCCCGTTGCCATGCAAAAAGTAGCAATTGTCGAAAAAGGTACAAGATATTTCAGGTTTCTAATGAGACAGGTAAGGATAATCGGACCAAGTATAATAACCATGTAGAGTTGTTTGGAAATGACGAAACCATAACCGTCGATAACTTGCTTCAAATTTGAACTGATAAAGACGAAATAAATGCAGCAGAATCCAAGTTGTGTGAGAATAATGAAAACATCAACAGAGTTCCGCATCATGTTTGTATACTTTTGAACTCGAGGATGCCCATTAGCGAAACATAGTTCAACAGTATGAGCGTAATCTGGAGTCTTTTCGAAACCGAATTTCTCTTGCATCTTTCGTGAACATTTCATCAGCAATCTTTGACTATGGAGACAAATAAAACCAAGAATGACAGTTGTCAAAAGTCCTGTTAAGATGCCAGCATTTTTGAAAGCATCTCCCATCGCAAAAACACCCGAACCGATGTTACCTTTGAACAGATGCATCATCGTTTCCATGTAGCTAAAAATAGAACGTGTCATTAAGACAAAAATTATCACGATAATCGCAACAATGTAGCAGCCAGACATTCGTGAATAGAATGTTTGACTTTTGTAAATTCATTAGTCATTATCTTGACGTCATATCAGCGGTAATGAAAAACAAATGCTTGATATAAATTCATCACATGGAAGCGCCTTGACATAGACATCAAATATTTATTGTACCTCAACGAGCATAAGTATAAGGGAAATATTGTTGTTTGTCAAGTAGCGCGTTGATCTCAAAAGATTACGTTGGAGATAAAAATGTGACGAACAAGGAATTTAAAAAATACTCGTGTGAATTGAGGATTAAAGTGTCTTCGAAAAAAATCATCACAAAGGCTTATCTGAAGTTTGGTAAGTTTAAGACTCGAGCTTCAAACTTACTGAACTTCAAAATTATCATGAATGCCATGATTTATTTCGAAGATACTTTAAAGCCTTAATTCAAAATATTAAGAAATATTTTTTTAAGGAATTTTTTCTGAAAACTTGATTTTTATGAAGTTTAAGAAGTTTATGAAGTTTATCTTTCATAATACTCAAGGCTCAAGATTCGAGTCTCAGTTTGAAATTCAAAGTCTCGAACTTCGATTTCATGCTTCAGATTACAAAGATAAAAATGTGACGAACATACTTTAGAAATTCTAATCTGAATTGAAGCTTAAAGTGTCTTCGATAAAAATCATCATGAAGGCATTTCTAAAGGTTGGTAAGTTTGAGAATCATTTGATTCAAGGTTCAAGGCGATCTTCAATTTAACTTTGAGCTTCAATTCAAGTCTTGAGCTCTTAATTGATAAACTTAAGTCTCGAATTGAAGCTCAAGTTTATTGAAGATCGCCTTTGAACTGAACCTTGAATCAAATGATTCTCAAACTTACCAATCTTTAGAAATACCTTCATGATGATTTTTTTCGAAGAATCTTTAAAGCCTCAATTCACATGAGAATTTTTAAACTTCTAAAATATGTTCGTCACATTTTTTTCTTCAACATCTAAAGCATGAGATTAAAGTTCGAAGCTTTGAAACTCGAATCCATTGCCTTGAGTTTTATAAAAGATAAGCTTTAATCTTGAACTTCATAAAACTCAAGATTTTAGAAAAAATCCATTAAAAATTATTTTTGCCCTTGAAAATTGTAATTTACGACTTCTAAAATTTAATTTAAGTAAACAAATTTTTTAAGTAGGTCCAACGAAAAAAAAAATTGCGTTCTAAAATTGTGTCGCCATATGAGCGGATATTCAACTTTCCCATAAAACAAAAAAAAAAAAAAACAAATGCCCTTCAAAAAGCGCACACACGTTTCCCAAACGCGACGTTTTTATTGTGCTGTCATGTACATCGCGTGCACTTATACTTTAAATTTATATTTTATTTACATTTTTCGGCTTGGCGCTCAAATTATCATACGATATTGTATGAACGTCGCCCCATATAGCTATGCAAATGCGCTTCAATAACCATTAATATTCCGTAAAATATCGCAATCGCCAATAATAAACTACGATTTTTAATTATCGGAAATTTCAATTAAAATTTTTTTCGAACAAAATATCTCGTTATCGTTACGAAATGGATTCTCACAGAGGCAACGACTTACAGATGCCTTGACTTTATTTGCGATAGATTAACGCTCTGTTGGTTAAGATGATAGCTCATCAAAAAAATTTCAGCTAACAACAAAAAAAAAATTGAAGAAAAATTTCACGTGACTCACTTCGTTGAATGATCCGGCGCTATTCCATGACCGTGTTCGACGTCATCTTCAGGTACTTTTGAGACTTTTTTCTCTAAATTTTGATCAACAGGCTTTTCTTTATTCAATAAGGCATGTTCTTCATGCTGCGGAGTCGTCGGAGTTTCAACCTTTTCCGTAATTCCATTTTGGCGGGAATCCATTTCTTCAAAACAAAAAATTCAAATCGTCGTTCGTTAATGAAATTTCAACAAAAACTATATTTATGCCGATTGTTACGTCACAGCTAAATAACTTTCAAAGTGAATGTTCGAATATACGATCGAGTGTCTATAAATATAACGTGAAAGAACAAGTGCAACTACATTTAAAAAAAAACGTAAACTAAAATTAAAACACGTTGTTTAAAAAAAATTCCACGCCGGTGTCACTTTTCTCGTTTTTGTGTCTGTTGCTTATGAAATCCAAAGTAAAACTGACTCTTTTCTTGCTACGAACGTCGCAAGTTCACACATACGTTCACTACTTGACTTGAGCCATTCAAATTAAAAGTTTTATAATGTATGCAGTTTTTTTTATCCAATTCACAATTTTTTTTTGTATTTTACACACAATACGTACGCAAATAGATACCGGGTCTGTAAAGTGTAAACAAACTATTTCGTCGTTTTATTATTTGACTATATTGTAAATCACAGTTACACATTTATGAGTTGACTTAGTTTTTGTTGTTTAGAGGCATTAAGAAAGTAAATTTTGTAAAATTTTATCTTTTTTTATTTTTTGAGACTTTTGACGTTCAAGGGGCTCGACAGACTGTTTTTCATTGAAAAAAAAAATGCGGAAAAAAGTCAAGTAGTAATAATAATTTGAATAAATTTTCGATAATTCTGCATATTTATGAGAATTGTGTAATAATAAAACTCACTAACCTACAAGTTCTATAGAAATTTAATTTCGTTTTAATTTGAATTGAATTTGTTCCATTCAAACAAACAAACAAAAAGATACAAAACTATTTAGAAGAGTTGTCAATATGTTGTAGGTAGCACAGATCTGAAACTATTTTTAATCAATTTGATTAAAAACAATTTGTAAAATGTCTTGAAAAGCATACAAAACTGACCACTTTTTTGATTTATGAGCATTCTTATTGCTGAACAAGGAAATTTTTCGTTTTGCGGAACAAAAGGTATCTACAAGGGTTTCTTATGCAAATGGATTTTTGAGGAGAAAATATGCTTAGAAAGTCATAAATAAATGGACATACAAGATATTGAATAGGCATGACATTTAAATGAGGGTGTCAGGTTTTTATAAAAGGAATGAAGAAAATTTTATTTTAATAATAAATTTAAATATAAATCGAAAAAATTAAAAAAAAATAAAAAAAAAAAAATAATTAAATTAAAATAAATGAATTTCATTATTAAAACTTTAAAAAAAATATTTTAGAATAAAATAAAATAATTTTTCAAAAAATTAATAAAATAAATTTAAAAATAAAATTATGCAAATTTTTAAAGAAAAAAAATATCAAAAAAAAAAATATTTTTTTTTATTATTTTTCCTTAATTTTTAAAACAATAATTTTCTAATTTTATTTTAAATAATAATTAGTTTTGATAAAGCTTAAAAAAAATTTAATAAAATTTTAACATTTTTTTAATTGTATTTATTTAAATTATTCTAAATTTTATAGAAAATTATTAAAAAATATTAAAATAATTTTTTTAATATATTTTTATTGGTTTTAGTTTCAGTTAAATTTTTAAAATAAAAATTTCAAAATTTTAAAAAAATTAAAATAATTAGAACTTTAAAAGAATGATTTGAAAAAAATAAATAAAGTAATAAAAATTAAAAAAAAAATAAATTTAAAAAATTATGAAGAAACAAAATTTTGAAAAATTTTTTAATTTTTAAAGAAGAATAATATTTATTTAATTTTTTATTTATTTTTTAAATTATTTTTTGAATTATTTAAAATTATAAACAATAATTAAAAATATTTTAAAATATATTTAATTTTTCTAATTGGCTTATTTTATTCAAATTTTTAAAAATCTTAAATAATTTATTTTAAGTTATTTTTTTTAATTGGATTAAAATTAAATTTTTAAAACAAAAAAAGATATTAAAATGTAAAAAAAGTCAAATGAGTTAATTTAAATAAAAATAATTTTTAAAACTTTTTTTTGTTTGAAAAAATTAAAAAGTTAACTTCAAAACTTATTTTGTGTCATGCCTATTAAAAAAAATAAACAAAAAAAAATATTTTGTATAGGTTCGAAAAACATCTTTTTCAAGAGATATTTACCTCTCTGAATAAGTGTCTCTTCTTGTCTTGTTATTTCTCTTGTTTTCCTCATAAGAAGACAAACACACAATATTTCATTTATTTTTCCATTTTTCCGAAAATAAATAAATAAAATTCTGGACCTGGACAAAATGTGGTCAAAAAAGGTATTATTTCACATTTCTTCCTTTTCAATAATAATTTTACAAGACGAAGAAGACATAAGACACTCTTTAACCTGTTTCTCATATATTTTTGAAATTCAATATTTTCTGCTTCTTTGTTTTCTTTTTTTTTCCAAAGAAATCTCGGAAAATATTTGCATAGAGAATTTTTCTTCATCTCCGGATTGAATAGAAATTTATTAGATTATCCATTGCTGCAATAAAATGGCATAAAAGTGTCTTCTTTATACAATTCATTAAGTCCGTAATGAGAGAAAATCCTTCGTCGTATCAATACATTATCTCAAGAACTTATCATTAAAAGGGATAAATTTCTTTCATGGCATTATCTTGCCTCGTCTTGTGATTTTATTGAAAGCAGAACATGTGAAAATTGATGGAGATACGGATGGTTAGTGAATGTCTTGTTCATCCCTTTCAAGTGACTATCATCCTCGTTCCATCCATCCGTTCTTACAAAGCAGAAAAACAGCAGATTTTGTACAAGATAAAATTTATTGACATATTTGTGGTTGAAAAAGTGGTTTTAGGATCATCTTCGTCTTAAAATATCTCAAGTCATCAATTCAATTTTCTCAAAGGTAACAGACTTGGTTGGAGTTAATTATTAATGAAGAACTATTAATTTTGTGGCACTTTTCAACTTTTACCTGATGTTCGGTAAGTAAACTTGATTAATGGTAAGAAATATTTTTCTTTATTAAATCAACCAGAATCAATAAACAATTTTTTTTCTCTTTAATTTTTTTTTAGAAAAGTTACAAACAATAAACCAGACGAGTCATTCAAGAAAAAAAAAGAAAAGAAAATTGTGCTTCAAGAGAAAGTGAAAAAATTCAAAAGTGTCGTAAAAAACTTCGCACATAAATTGTTCAAGGCTATTTAAAACTGATAAACTAATACTTGCTGCAATTAAATGTTGAATGTCTTTTGGTTGGTCTGTGGTTGTTCTTACAAGTTTTTTTTTTCTTTAAATAATGGTTTAACTGTTTAAAGTTTGTCCTTCTTGACATTCAGTTGTTTTTGGTAAAATATTTTTTAAAAAATATTTTTTATTCTTTTTTAACTTACATTTTATTTTAATTTTAATCTTAAAATTTTATTTTTTTTGTTTATATAAATTTCTTTAATTTTATTTTTTTTTTGTTTTTAGGTTTTGAAGGTCAAATGAAAGTTAAAATCGCAAATCTCAAAATTTTAATTTTTTTTAAATTTCTTTAATTTAATTTTTTTTTTGTTTTTAGGTTTTGAAGGTCAAATGAAGGTTAGAATGGCAAATCTTAAAATTTTAAAATAAATTTCAAAGACTTGAAGGTCATGAATTACTTCATGTGAAGTTGAATATATTTCATTATCAAGTTTTTGAAAAGAAGAATCTTAATGACTTTCCAAATTCATCACGGAGTTTAAACCAAACCAGAAAGAAATCCAAACTGCAATTTTAATTGCAAATTCAAATGGTTTCAGTAACAAAACAAAACACATTGACATTCGATACAACTTCAATTAATCCAAACCAAGCTATAAAATCTTAAATTTCGCGAACCAAACTTGTTGCAACCCCTTAACTATTTCTGCATCGGAATCCCATCTCTGAAATCGAACAAAAGCAATAAAACTCTTGATTGACATATTTTTTCCCGTATTTATCCTCAATTTATGTCACTTTTTCCCTTCCTCTCTTTTATTCCTGTCTCTCAATGATTCTATTAAATTGGCCCAAATCTCTGTGATAAGCAATCATGCACATATTTTTTCCCACATAATGCTATCAACATAATCACTGTGCCAATTTTGCTCACTTTAAAATGTAAATAACAGGCAACAACCGCAGTGTCGAGTGACTATAATAAAATAACAATGTTGACAATACTGCAAAAAATAAAGATATTGGCAAAATACAAAAAAAAATCTCGTCACCCTCAAAATTTTCGAGGGGTTGCAAATTTCCATTGACATGTGCAAAAAAAAATATTACCCGCACGATGAATGTAATAGATGTTGATAGTCCTACCGACAGCACAAATATTTTTTTATTGGTACGATTTTTTGCTTTTGCTGAGGGGATGCTGTTTGCAGTATTTACATTTTGCGGTGTGTTCCTTGCAAATATAATCCATTCAACTACTTTTCAGTTAAAATATGTGGAAAATTACACGAGTCAATGTTGTTTTTTGCACAAAAGCGGATGAAATTAGGGTTAAATTTCTATTTGTATTTATTGGTTATTGATATGTTTTGATGTGATTTTTGTGAAAGTAGGCGGGTAGGGCGATGAAAAGTTGATCTGTAATCGATTAACAACAATACGAGGGTAATAAATTCGCAATTTAAAATGGATTATGTCAAACTTTTTGATGCATCAAGTGTGTGCACTCGTGATGATAATTGCTCGACGACGAATGATAGCAACGAAAAACTTTAATTTACTCATTAAAATTTTGTTCGTAATCGAATTTTTTCCTTTCTGTATTTTTTTTTTCGAGTATCACGACGATGCACACACAAATAAATTGCAATTTTCAACTTGACGACGATAAATTTAAATTGAGTTTTAATAAACTTTTAATAATTTGTAATTTCTTTTAATGCGGCGTTCCCTTGTGCAGCGCGTTTCCATTCCCCGCGAACCGTCGCTCAAGTGTTCACTGTATTCGTGCAAGCTCGACAACTATCTAACTAACGATAAATGAATAATGAATGGATAAGAAGAGAGAGAACCGTATTATTTTACGAAGGTAGCCTAAAGGCTAAAAATACATCGCCGTACAACGACTCGAAGGGACAGTCTTAGTTAATTTAACATTGTTATAACACAAAAAAAAAATATTTCATGACAAGATAGTTTACATTGTTGAGTAAAGTAAGCGGAGTCGGATAGTAATAACTAAATTTCCTAATTTAAATTGATTTTTTATTATTCAATTTGTAATGAGAACGTCGAAGTTGGTCGTGTTTTGTTTTGAGAATGGATGTTTTTTAGAATGGTCTGTTAATTGATTTTTGATATACTTTTTATTATTTATGAAAATTTGCATGTTCGGTTTAATGGATTGAACAAAAATATGTTTTAAAATATTTAAATTTTTTTTTTATTTTTTTTAGGAAATTTTATCTTAATTTTTTTTCATTAAATTGAATAAAATTTAATTTTCTTTTATAATAATAAATTTTAATAAATTAATAATAAATTTCTTTTATTGAATAAATTTGATTATATAAAAATTAAAAATTTATATAAAGATTAAATAAAAATAAAAAATTTAATGATTAATTTTCTTAAAATTAAATTTTTTAATTAAATTAATTATTTAATATTATTTTAATTTATTTAAAATTTAATAATTTTTTAAAAATTTATTTAATCAATCAAAATATTTTTTTTTTGTTTCTTTAAATAAAATACTTTTTAAACATTATATTCTATACAATAACATGAATTTCATTAAAAATTAACATTCTGATCAATTTAAAATGCATTTGAAATTAAAATTTTACTATTTGACCTTCTCAGGTTTAAACTTCCCAAAATTTATATGCTTTTATTGACCTACTTAAAATTGTTAGAAAATAAAAAAAATGTAAAATTTTTAAAATGTTTAAAAAAAAAATAAAAAAGCAAAAAAATAAATTATTTAAAATTAAATTAATTTAGACCGCTCCAAATGAAAATCAAAAATAAAGTCCAAAATTTTTGAAAATAAAATGGGGGGGGGGCAAAATAAAAAAAAATTTGAAATACTTAATTTCATACAAAATGACAGAATTTTAGCAATTTTTGACCGTTGATTAACATTTTTGTTGTTTTTTAATAATCTTTTTTTAAATTTTCAAATGAAAAATTGATTTTAGATCATTTAAAGTTAAAAATTGAAAAATTAAAATTTCATAAAAAAAAACTGTCAAAAAAATTTGAAAAAAAAATTCAGTAATTTTATGAAAAAATTTTTTAGAGAAGAAAATTAAAGTTAAAATATAGTTTTCAAATCAAAAATTAAAATAATTGAAAATTTTTTATAATTTTTTTTTGAAAATGTTTTGAAAAATTATGAAAATACGCCAAAAAACGATCATTTTTGATGAAATTTTTAACTTTTTTTGTTATTTTGCCCCATTGGATTTTTTACTTTTAAAATGGGGCATCGGACTTTATTTTTGATTTTCATTTGGAGCGGCCTTAAATAAAAAAATTAAATTGAATATTTTTTTTTAAATAAATTATATTTTTTAACATTTTTTTTCATATCGTTAAAAGAATCGTGAATTTAAGTTTTAAGCAACCCGAGAAAATTATTTTTATCCTTTATTTAATTTTTATGAGAAAAAAATTGTAAATCTGCCATTAATTCCTAAAAAAAAATTCTGTGAAAAGATTTGTTTTGTAAAAAAAAATAAACAATCAGCTATTTACTTCAATTAATCGCAATTCAAGTGGTCTAATTCTATTTACAATGAGCGCCGTCTGCGAAATGGCAAGTGCAAAGACCGCAAAACAAAACAGGTATTTAATAACAATAATAAGACAACAAACGAAAAAAAAATCATAATCAACAGAAAAATAATAAAAAATGAGTTGGAAATGCAGAAAAAAAGAACAAAAGAGAAAAAAGGTCGTGTTTATGGGTTGCGCAAATACCCCAAGGGGATCAAAAAAAAAAAACGCAAGAACATTAACGCTGTGTGTGCATTTTTGTCTTCTCAAACAATTTTTGCATAAGGAAATCATTGTGTCTATATTACCTCATTCTTCAATTGTTTTTGCATTTTTTTTTTCTAGACAAGTCTTTATGTTATTTATGACTATGCATGAGCATCGCCAAATTCCGCCAAAAACAATAGTCCGTATATTATCGGGTATTATATGGGTTTCTAGGTAGGTTACCTCAACTCTTGACTTACTTTCGGTATTCAAATATTAAATATTATGCATTTGTGTGATTTCGCAACGCAGCTTTTGGGCGGAGCTGCTAATATTTTCTTCTCTGGGGTTTGCCGAGTTTGTGTGTGGCGCTCATTATTGTTGTTATTAAACATCGTAGCTATCGCAAAAATTAATAAAATAAAATTTAAATTATGATGTTCTTCCATACATACTCACACACACACCCATATTTACAAATATTGCGTTTTTCGTTACATAATTGATATTAAAGATCGCTTTATTATGTTTTTTAGTTTATTTACGAGCGAATTAATAAAAATGCAAAAACAATGAAGAATAGCGAAAGAGCGACTTGCGGTTGGAGTAATTAGATTTTGATCTAAAATCAATCATAAAATCGGTAATTAAGATGTTACGAAAGCGAAGCACGTGTTTTTGAACAATCGCTAATTGAATTTCGATATAAATGTCATTCATGGAAGAAACCCCCTTTCGAGAAACGCAATTAAAATTAATTAAGTCGCGTAAAAAAAGAAGAGAAAGAAAAACAATTATCGCATGTTTTGTTTGTCGCACGTCGGTCTTCTCCAATATTTGACCTGAGCAAATAATAAGCGGCGTTATTTATGAAATAATGTCACGTAACAATCAATTTGGATCGCAATATCATCGTTGTCATGTGTAAACAAAATATGATGATGACGAGCGACGGTTAATGTGACAAATTAAGTGGACATAAAAAATAATGCAAGGGTTTGGCTGATGGACAAAAAGGGGTAAATACAGGAGAAAGAAAGGTAATTAAATTTTATGTACTTGTAAATAATTTTTTTTATGATTTTTTTTTCTTTTTACTTTAAAGTGTGCATCAGAAACAAACAAGCTGCAATCAATTGTAAACAATGCAAATTGTAAGTAAATGGCAATGCCCTAAAAATATCCATCAACCTTTTCACCTTTCATCATTTAATCATATTTCTCACTTCATAACCATAATGGTTAAACATCCCATCGAACAAAAAAAAAGCAAGAAAATCGTTTGAAAAAAGTGTTTTTTAACATGAGGAACAAATACCGTAAAGTTAGTAAAAGTAAAAGAAATGGCATCTATACTCGATATTGGATATAATGTAAGTATTTTAAGCTCTTAATAATTTTTTTTTTTTATTTTTTTAGCTAAAAGTATGTAATCAATTACTTTTCCTTGAGTTGTTGGTCAAAGTATCAAAATGTTGTATAAAAAATATTTCATCTGATAAACAACAATCTTCAAACTCTGATGAGTTGAACAAACGTTGGGCTTGGGAGTGTTTATCTTTCGTTTATATTTCTTTTTCGAAAGATAGCTTTGAAGTTACTAACCTGTAACAATCATTTGTGCAATCCAACAAGAACTAAGTCTTGAGTCCAAAACGTGCAAATTTAAGAAAAGTAGCAAATTGCGGCTTAAAAGTCAAAAAGTCTCTCTATGGGATAAAATCATCATACAAATGTAGAATTGATATGATCAAACATAATTTTGTCCGTTCACAGCCTGATCCTTGTCTCTTTTTGTTTCGACAAGGTCTGCCAAAGGTATTATAAAAGTACGAAGTAATTGTTCATCGCTTATAAAAACAGGTTTCTTACATGCACAGAAAATAATAAAGGACTTAGGAGCAGATACTTCGCATTGATCATATATTACTACCTGAAGTATTTATTCACTTAAAATTTATTTATAATTGAAATTTTGATATACTTTACAAAAAATTTTATTTATTTTTCACAACTTGTTGTAAGATAAAAATTTTGAGATGAAATCTGCAAATTTTTATAAAGGAATTATTTTACAAAATCCGTTTTAATTTTTTAAAACTTAAAAATTTGACAAGTTTGAGCTTTTATTTAATTAACCTTTATGACAATTTATGACTTTATGACATTGAATTCAAAAACTTTACGGTACTTTTTTTGAAAAAAATTTCAATTACACATTTTTTTCTTCATTCCATACAATATCTCACAAAGCATACCGTTTCCTCATAACTTTGCAATGTAACATTGAAATTCCTATCTGAACTAATATTAACTCTGGCGTTCTACTCAAAACTGTTCATTTTAATAAATAAAGAAAAAATATTTGTAACATCCTCCTAAGTAATAATAAAAAATAATATTTGCAATAAAGGGCAACAAGTTTGCAAGAATAACGCAACCTGACCATTATTTTGATAACATTTCTGTGCATATCCTATATTTAACAACACTTTGTTGTAAGAAACACGAAACACATGAGAGTTTAAACATTTTCATATTTTTTATTATGTGATGGTATCACGTTCAAAAGCATGTTCAAACCCATCAATTAACACATGCATAATTTTATTAAGACGTGTAAACAATGGAGTTATCAATCATTATTGATCATATGAATATGTTCAAGCATTCCATATCCTCATAACGAAACGAAGAGTAAATGAGCATTTTTCTTAAATGAATCCATTGTTTTTTCCATAAATGCCTTTTTTTTCTTATAAATACTTAAATTTATACTCTTCTCTTATGTGTCTTCGCCCGTTTTGTTATGTACACTTATTTATGCCAGGCTTTATTATGTGTTGTGTACATTTGCTCGAGAAACGAGAGAAGAACGAGCAGGAGATGTGTGTGGGTGATAAGGGGGGTAGGAGTGCGCGTGGATGTTGATTTTTATTATTATTATTGTCTTGAATCGCCGTCGTACGTCGAGTGAAATATCTCGCTGGAATGAGGCATCGTGTGTCGTGTGTACATATATTATAAAATAAAAAGTAAATGAGGGTAACAATGAACGCCATACATAAGAAGCGCCATGCCATGCCAGTGTAGATTTAATTATAAAACGACGAGAAAAATATAGAAAAGAAAAAAAAAACGAACGAAAGAATGGAAAAGTTACTTTGCATATTTTTGTGTGTGTGTATGTGTGTAACTCATGATGATGATGATGATGATGATGGTTTCCAAAGAGATTTTTTCTTAACTAAGTATACTTTTTCTTTAAATTTTCTTCTTTTTTTGGTCTATTGTTCATAAGAAGAAATCAGTTGCGGATTATTAAATTTTGAAATTTATCAAAAAAAAAAAAAAAAAAAAATAAATAAATAAAATAAAATAAAATAAAATAAAAATAAAAAAATTTTGTTTTTAATTTAAAAAAAAATTAATTTAAAAAATAAATTAATTTTAAATAAATTAATTTTATTAATTAATTAAATTTAAAATAAATTAAAAAAATTAAATTTTAATTTTTGTATTTCTTTAAATTTAAAATTTATTAATAAATTAAATAAAAAATTTAAAAAAAAATATTTTTTTTTTAAATTATGAATTTATTCCAATTTTTTTAAAATTAATATATTATTTATTTATTAATTAATTTTTAAAATTAAATTAAATTAATTAGGTACTAAATTAAATTAAATTCGAATTAAATTTAAAAAAAATATATTTATTTATTTTATTTTATTTTATTTTTTTTTTTGAAAAAAAGAGTTTAAATAAATCTTTAAAATTATTTGAAGAAAATCCATCCCTGAAAAAAATACAAAAAATAAAAATTTAGTGAAAAATGGAAATGAAGGGTAGATTCTTAAACAAGAGAAATATTAATATGCAACAACAAAATAGAAGTATGAGACTTTTAATTTGAATAAAATAAAAATGAAATTTCTTTTCAATCAACTTCTGTTCTCGAGACAAAAGGACGATAATCACCATCGAGAATTTCGAGAACGAACGACTTTGACATGGCAACAACATCATTTAATCAATAGTAACAATAACACAAAAAAAAGTACTTCGAAGTAGTAATAATAACATTAAATTTGCATATCAAATTTCTCATAACTGAGCTCTGGCGAAATAATTGCTTTTGTATATTTATATCTTGAGCAAAACCTATCAATAATGTAGTTTTTTTTTTATTTCTTTCGTTATTTTTTTAATAGGCATAACTCACAACTCTTCGTTGGAATCCAGCGAACGGTGGTTATTATTAATATTTGTTACACATAATTTATGTAAACAACTCTGGCCTTTATTGTATTCTTTATACAAAGAGAGAGAGAGAGAACGAAAAAAAAGTTGTATGAAAAATTATGTTAACTCGATATGCACGAATTTTTGTACCTGGATATCGATATGAGCGATAGATGACGCAAAATATTTGATGAAGACGGGAATATTAGAAAAAGGGGTTTCAAGTAATGTTAAATATTTGAAAAGATTTTTAAACATGAGATTTTAGTTTAAAAGATATAAATTTATTAAAGACTAAAAGATTTTTTTTTTACTTTAAAATTTATTAAGTAAAAAAATTTAAAGAAAAAATTAAATTAAATTAAATTTAAAGAAATTGATAAAAATCAAAAATTTAATAAAAAAAAAACTTCAAAATTAATTTTAAACAATTTTTTTTAAATTTTATTAATTTTTTTAAATTTTAAAACCTAAAAAAATAAAATATTGAAAGGTAAATTCAATAAATTAATTAAATAAATTTTGCTAAATTAATATTTTTAAATTTTCTCAAAAAATTTTTTTATATATTTTTTAAGTTAAATAATTCTAATTTTTCAATGAACTTTAAAATTATTTTTTCATATATAAATTTAAATAAATTTATTATTTTTTTCACTTTTAAATTTTAATAGAATTGATTTTAAAAATTTATAAAACAATAAAATTTTAAAGATGATAAATAATTTAAATTAAAAAATAATAAATAAATAAAAAAAATAAATTAAACATAATAAAAAATAAAAGTCCATTAAAAAATTGAGAATTATTAAAAATATTTTTTTTAATAAAATTATTTAATTCAACTAATTAATTTTAAATTAATTTTTAAATATAATTAATTTAAAAAAAATAATTTATTTTATTTTTTGTTTATTTTTTTTAATTTTTTAAGTTTTAATTTAAATTTTTTTTTCAAAATTAAATTTTTAAATTTCAAACTTTATTTAATTTTAAATTAATTTTTTTAATAAAAAAAAACAATTTTATTTAAAATAATTTTTTTTTTATTTTTAAAAAAATATTATAAAATTTTAGTTGACACCCCTTAAAAAAATTCATCTAAACAAAAAAAAAAACTTTCGGACCTGCTTACATTGTTAATACAACAAAACTTGCACTAAAAAAGCCTCACACGACACACAGCGCCTTATTATCATAAATAACAAGAAAAAAAAACAAAAAAAAAAATATTTAGTACAAACCTTATATTTGACTAAAGAAATTACATTGCAGGAAAAAACATGAAAAAAAATTCACTAAACTAAACCAACAAACAATCAATCAAGCAAATAAATCAATAATAATAAAACAGACATGATTATGAAAGAGAAGAGGGCAATTGCATGCATATATACATAAATATTATGCGCCTTCTTACCACCGGCTGCTTCGTTTATTCGCAAAAAACGAAAAAATAAAAAATATTGAAATATATGAGGCCAATATGCAGCATGATTAGGTTCTCATCGTAAACATGAAAATTATAACTGTTAACTTTACTCCAATGTGTGCAATATGATATAGTTGGCAAATATAAACAGTGATTAACTGATTTTCATGTTTTTGAATAAAAAAAATTTTTATAATGTGAATGCCACGATTTATATGCATTTTTTCTCTCTCGATGCAAGTAGAGAGATTTTTTTTACAAGAAGCCAATTAACTTCGACTAGACTAGACAATAGGAAAATTTATGCATATCATGAGAGGGCTCCGTTTTTTTTAATGTGTGTAATTTCTTGATTTACGAGGCGAATGTTGCAAGAGTTCATCATGACATGAACTGAAACGAGATTGATTTTGACTGTTCCAATTATTTCCTCTTAACTAATAATGATGAAAGAAAATAAAATTTAGAAAATAATGATGATGACGACAAGATTCTTAACAAGGTCCGAACAATCAACTTATTAAATGATTTGAATCTATTAAAGTGAATTATCCCGCGAGTAAAGTGCAAGTGTGAAAATTGCGTTCTTCAACGTTTTTCAACAAGTTCATTTATTATTCTTCAATCTGCGGAGTCTGTAATTTGTGAAAACGATGCAAAAAAAAAAATAAAATAAAAACAAAAAGATCAAAGATACGGAAAAAAAGGCATCTTTGTTATTATTATATCGATCAGCAAGAGACGAGACGCGAAAAGAGAAAAAAAAGTGCGAAAGAAAAAAATAAGTGAAGAAAATTAATAATATCAAGAAGAAGAAGAAGGGGATATCTAACGGAAAGAATTTTGCTGTATTATAATGAAATTTATTAAAGATAAAAATAACAATGAGAAAGAAGTACTTAAGAAATTAAGGTCAAAACATCTATCTAACATTGATCTAAAAAAATGTGTTTAAAAAAGGGTTAATTATAAAAAGTGTGAAGTACTGAACAAGAAAAAAAATGATGAATAAATTGCTGAAGAAGGTGAGAAAATTTTAAACAACTAAATTTATTTTTTTTTTCTTTATTAAATTTTTCTTCATTTCAATTTTTGTTTATTTTCTATTCTTTTCAGTTTTAGTTATCGAGAAAAATTATTTTAAGATGAAATTAATTAAAAATCAATAATTATTAAAAAAAAATCTTAAGTAAAAAATTTAAACAGTTTAAAATTTGCTCAAATGTAATTTTTTGTAAAATCGAGCTTAAAATCTATTTCAATAAATTCAAACCAAGAATATTTCATTTACCGTAAAATTATAATGTTAAGAGAAAAAAGCGTTTAAATTAAAAAAACACGAGAAAAAGATAAATTAAGAGAAGAATAATTTTGAGGAGTTTAATTTAATATTTTGTTTAATAATAATTTTTAATTACTTTTACATAATTTAAATAAATTTAAAAATTTAAAAAAAATAAATTATTTTTATTTAATAAGTTTTAAAAAATTTTAATTTATTTTTATTTTTAAATATTATTTTTTAAAAATTAAAAGTTACATTTTAAGTTTTTTTGACACTTAATAAAATAAATTCAAAATTTTAATTTTAAATTTTTAAAAAATTGAAGAATTTAATTTTTATTTAAAATATTTTTTAAATAATTATTTTAAAAAATAATTTTAATTAAAAAAAAAATTAAAATTTTAAATTTTTTACAATTTTAAAAAATTTAATAATTTTATTTAAAATTTTTTTTATTAATTTTTAATTTACATTTTTAAAAAAAAATTTTTGAAATTTAAATTTTAAACAAATAATAAAAATAAATAATTTTAGTTTTTTTCAGTTTTATTTTTTAAAAAATTTTTTTAGTTAAATAATTTTTAATTAAAATAAATAATTTGGAAAATTTTGTTAAAATTCTTAAATTTTCAATAAAAAATTTCAAAAATAAGAATTCGGAACAACAATTTTTTTTACGAGAACAAATTATCAATTTTTTTATAATTATTTGCCCATCGGTAATTCAATTTAATTAAACTCCAATTAATTCAAGCCAAGCATATTTCAATTAATTCAAACCAAACAATAAAAAATTACGAGAAAAATATCGAAAAATACAATTCAATGAAGTCGAGGATATATCTCAAATAATATTTGTCCATATCAAATTCATTAAATCGCCACACACTCAAACCCTCTACAGAAAAAAAATTACCCATCAAAACACAAAATAATGACAATAAGCTGGTCACTTACAAATCCACTTATCCTCTAAATGATCTAATAACAAAATATCTAACCCTTCTTTTTTTTTGTTTAATTACTCCAACAACAAAACCGCCTGTTTAACAAACCATCTAATAAAAGCGAAATAAAAATATAAAATGACCCTTTTTCTAATATTCGCTGACCCTTTCTTCTTCTCGTCGCGTCGTTGAAAAAACATCACTTTAATTATACTTTTTTATGTTTTTATTTGTTGTTATTAGCTTTGAATGCGTTACCTGTAAATAATGACACCCGAATACAATTGAAAAATTTAATTAAATTCATATTCGTCACACATGCGATTGTTATTGATGGGCATGGGTCATTTACAAGTTTCGAAATAAAAGAAGGGTTACAAAATGACCGATTAATTAAAAAAAATAATGTTTAAAATTATCAAAGGGGTGAAATTTATCTTAAATGTGTATTAAATAAAAATAAAACTTAAAAATATAATTTTAAAAATAATTTTAAAAAATTAATAAAAAAGTTTAAAAAAATTAAAAAAAAATTAAAAAATTTAAAAATTAAAAAAAAAAATAAAAAAAAAATTAAAAATTAAAAAAAAAATAAAAAAAAAAAAATAAAAAAAAAAAATTAAAAAAAAAAAAAAAATATAAAAAAAATTAAAAAAAAAAAAAAAAATTATAAAAAATTTTTTTAAAAATTTAAAAAAAAATAAATAAAAAAAATTAAAAAAAAAAATTTAAAAAAAATAAAAAAAAAAATAAAAAAAAAATAAAAAAAAAAAAAAAAAAAAAAAATTAATAAAAAAATTATTTTTTTTTAAAAAAAAAATTTAAATAAAAAAAAAAAAAAAAAAAAAAATAAAAAAAAAAAAAATTAAAAAAAAAAATAAATTAAAATAAAAAATTATTTATTAAAAAAATAAAATTAAAATAAAAATTAATTTAAAATGAAATTTAAATTAAATTTAAAAAAAGTAAATAAAAAAATTTCAACCAATGAATTTATGTCGCACAGAAAACATCAATCACGCCCTATTTTAAAGCCTTTTTTTCGCAAATGCGTGTCACACAACTCATATGAGTTCTGCACATGAACGACGTATGACATAAAAAAAAGTTGAAAAATCCACAAATGTCGGTTGGTTGGCAACATTTGTAGCTGTACATAAAAAATGTACATTTTATCCGAGAGAGGCTCGGGATAAAAAGTTAACGAACGAACATAGAAACAGACATAAGAGTCGTAAATTTTCCCAGACAAATTCTTTTCATCTCGAGCTATTTTTCATTTTTCTACTGAAACTCGAAGAAGAACGAGAAGAAGAAAAGTACGAAGCATAAATCAAATACACGTTTGTTTGTGGAGCCATATAAGCTCGTTTTGCCTTCGTACACGTCGAAAAAGGTTCTGTAACTGAAAAAAAACGCGCCACCCTGCGATGCCATACATTATTATTATCATTGCTGGGCTTACGTTACGAGCAATGAGCAAAAGTTTTTATGTTTTATTTTTTACATCAACTCATGCCAAATAAACCATCACATAACAACAACAACAACTGCGAGGCTTCGGCACAAAAAATGGTTACGAGCAGCGCATTACGAAAAAACGTACATTTTCCCCATCATCATATTTGGTTGGCAGTTCGCGCACAATTTTATTTCTTTTTCTTCTTCCTTCGCGCTACGTGTGCGTCTTGTACGAAAAAAGATAATGTTACATTTTTCATTTAACTCATTCGCCTGTTTTTTGCGTCGTGGTGCGTAGGGAACGCAAGAAAAAAATGTTTTCAAGGAAGATGACGACACGCGTTGTGTACATAGAGAAATAAAATGCGCGAGAATGTTCGAACACGAGCGACAGATGTGTGTTCTACATGCGATGCGAAAAAGAAATACACAAAACATATAAGGAAAAAAGGGGAAAATTAAAGGAAAAATGATGATTAAAAATATGTGTGTGTGTGTTTATGTACATGATGTACCTTATATGGCAAAATAGAAGAAAGTGAGCCACGCCTTATAGATTTTTAGCGATGCGAGCTTTTTTCTCTTGTTTGAAAGCCTGTTTACTGTTTGGAGATATAGGAAAAAGTTTATATTTTATGTACGACATATGATGATCGGATAAATAATGTTTGAAAAGTTTTTTACAAAGCGAAAAAAGAGCTTATTGAATAAAATGATGGATTTTTATTCATTTTTTTCATGAAATTTTATAAAATTCTTTATTTTAATAATTTAAAGATTTAAAAAAAACTTTGATCGTTTTTTATCAAAAAATAATATTAATAATTTTTTATTTAAAAGTTAATACCTTTTCTGCTTGATAAATTTTTCATATGAAAGTTAAAAATAATTTTTTACTTTTAAATTTATATTTGGTTAATATTTCATTTTTTTTTGTTTTTTTTTAATTTATAAAAAATAATTAAATTTAATTAAATTAAATTCATCATAAAAAAATAAAAAGAAAAAATAATTAAATATAAAAAATAAATTATAATTAATGTAATAAAATCTTCAAATATTTAAATTCTTAAAATTAATTAATTTAAAAATTCTTAATTATTTTTTGAAAATTAAATTAAATTAATTAAAATAATTATTTATTATTTAATTAATTTTTATTAATTATTATTTAATTAAATTAAATTATTTTAAACAAAAGTTAATGTCTTTTATATATTTTTTAAAATTAATTAACATAATTTTAATTATTTTTTTTATTACCTTATATTTAGTGAATTCAATAATTGATATGGCAAAATTTTCAAATTTATGATTAGAATATTTTAAAATTAAAACTTATTTTTATTTTAATTAATTTAAAAATTAAAATTTTTAAAAAGTTAAGGATTTTTTAAATTAATTCTACTAAAAATTTTAAAATAAAAATAAATTAATTAAAACCTTTTAAACATTTTTTTAAAAATTATTTAATTTATTACCGAATAATTAAATAAATAAATAATATAACAAAATTTTATAACAACAATTTTAAAATATTTTAAAATAAATTTTAATTAACAATATTTTAAAATTATTATTTTTCTTATTTTATTTAAAAATAAATAATAATTAATTCAGTAATTAATTAAATATGAGAAAATTTTTATTAATTTTTTTTTATAAATTTTAAATTAAATTAATTATTTTGTTATTTAATTTAAAAAAAATAGATTTAAAATTTATTCTATTAAATATCATTAGAAAAATAAATAAAATAAAAATTTTTGAGTATGTTTTACACATGTACACACATTAAATTTAATCAATTAATTTATTTGCTCATGAAATAAATTATTAAAATTTGGTAAAATATTTATTTATTTATTTAAATATTAAAATTTTTGACAATTAATCATGATTTTTTTATTTAAAAATTATTTAAGTATTTATTTAATTATCTGAAAAATATAAAAAAAAACTTACATTTCTCATTTTTTTAGAATTTTCAGCCTTGTATAATTTTTTCTTTTATCAATTCCCGTCACTTTCTCCAACAATAAATTAATATTCCATCCTTAATCCTCGTCTAAATAAATTTCTCCTTTGTTCCTTTCCATCCGTCACTTCCTTCAATCTCCGCACGTCACATCGCCATTCATTCATATCATAAAATAAAATAATGAAACAAAATAATAAAAAAGCGAAAGTATTGATCGAAATGAAAAAAAACCTACCAAGGACCCCTCTCTTAATTGAACAAGCATCTGCCTAAAAATATAATGAAACAACGTCGTCGTATGCAAATCGCACCGAGAGAGCATTGACAATGGAATGGAATGAGGTGAACACATACAACTCACATAATTTAACCTTATTTGACTTTTTTGTACTGTGTACTTATCGATTCTTTTTAATTTATTCTTCAAATGAACTCAATTTATTACCTTCCTTCGTCCTCCGTCGTCGTCTTCGTTGCTCGATGTAACATCCTTTATTTATTTTTCTTCCTTAATTTTTTTATGTGTGTGGACTCCCTTCGTATTTTTTGTCGTTTTCGTCATCTTTCACCTCACACGAAAAAATTTTAAGGAAAGGAAAAAAAAATCTGAATATCATCAGATTATGCACGCTAAGATGATGCCGAGGAACGGAAAGAAATCCGAAGACAATGATTTTATTTTTAAACGTGTAGAAAAATATTCATTACGTCTTCCATTGTGATAGAAATTTATTTCTATGG
Organism: Culicoides brevitarsis; assembly: GCF_036172545.1. NCBI lineage: Eukaryota > Metazoa > Arthropoda > Insecta > Diptera > Ceratopogonidae > Culicoides > Culicoides brevitarsis. The sequence goes on from NC_087085.1 coordinate 3,372,346, forward strand.
AAAAGTTGTCTTTCTCTCGTGAGTACAGAAAAATTTTTTATTATTAATTTTTTTTCGAAGCACCCTAACAACAACTGACGTAGAACAATACTCGCCCTTAAAAAAATAAAATTACCTCATAACACTCTCTATCTCTCTCTCTGCTACTCGTTCCGATAATAATATTAATATAGATTTTTTTTCGGGACTCTCGAGTTGAGTTCAATTTACTTCAATTCAGATAAAAGTTAATTTAGTTGAATGTGAGATAAAACATTTCACAATTTTTTTTATTGAATTTTTTTCTGTTTCCTTTGATAATGTTCCTTTCCATCCGAAAAAAGTCACCTAAAAAATAAAAATTTTGATAACATAACAATAAAAAACTCGCGATGACAATCGGACTGTGCGGTACCGGATGTGAGAAATGTGAACCATCCCTTGCATACAATTTGTACAAGTAACAATAAAAAAAAGAAAATAAATTTTTTTATTAAAAAAAAGTCTAATTTTCTAATAAAATGTTGATTTTAGCGCATGATTCAAAGGATGATTAATGAATTCACGTTTAGTTGTGCCTCTTTAAGGCAGTAACCAGAGCAACTTGATCATCTCGTAAATTTATTAACTCGATGTTTTTTTTTAAGTCTTAATATATATTAAACATGATATATACTTATTATTATTTGTTCAGATATTTTTTGTAAAGGCGAAAAAGAAAGAGAGATATAAAAAAGGTAATGTAATAATATTAAAAATGTTTAAGAAAAAAAAATGTTTTGCACATAAGCGAGAAAGATATTAAAACAACAATAAAATAGACGCATTATTTGTTGTTATGTTTAGTCGTGACCTTTCTTTGTTTACGTGAATGAGTTTTTTTTTTCAAAGAATTTATGGAGAAATTTTTTTTTAAATAATTTTTTGTATAAAGAAAGATTTTGCTTTAATTTTAATTTTTTAATTTTTTTTAAATGTTTTATTTCTTTTTAAATTAATAATTTAATTAATTGAAGATTTAAAAAATTAAAATTTATTAATTAAATTAATTAATTAATAGTTAAAGAATAAATATGCTTGAAAAAAATGATAAAAATTGATTTTGTAACTTCAAATTTTTTTTCATATGAAAAATTTAAGAAAAAATTTTTTTTATATAAAAAAAATTAAAAAAAAATTTTTTTTCATATAAAAATATTTATTTTTTCTTGATATAAAAAAAAAATATAAAAAAAAAAAAAAAATAAAAATAATTAAAAAAAAAAAATAAAAAATAATTTAAAAAAAAATTATATAAATAATTAATTAAAAATTTCTAAAAATTTAATTTAACAAAATTAAAAAAAAAATTAGAATTAAAAAAATTACAAAAAAAAAAATTTAAAAAATTGGAAAAAATAAAATAATCGAAAATTTTTAGCAAAATATGCATATATTTTTGTGACAATTTATTATTTCTTTTGTAAAAAAATTAAAAATCACTTGTTTTAAAATAATTTAATTATTTTTATAAAATTCAAATTTTTTTTTGTGAATTTAAAAAATAAAACCATTCTAAAATTTACAAACTTTGATCAAAATATCTAACCAAATAAAATATAAAATATTAAGAAATCAAAATAAAAAAATAAAATTAAAATAAAATTACAACAACAAGATTTCTGACGAAATTTAAAATTAATAAATTAATTTTTTTTAAATATAATTAAATTAAAATTAAGTTAAATTTATGACAAAAAAATAATTAAAAAATTGCTTGGTTTGGATTAACTGAAAAAATGTTTTTGAAAAATTTTGGAGCTAATTTTGTAACTCAAATTTAAAAAAAAAGATTTTTTTTATATAAAAATTTTTAATAAAATATTTAATTTTTTATATAAAAAAAGAAAAACTAAAATAAATAAATTAAAAAAAAATAAAATTTTTGGAAATAGAATTAAAAAAAAAAATTACTGAAAAATATAACAAGGTCTCGAAATATAAAAGTTTCTGATAAAATTTGAATTTTTTGTCTTATAAAATTTATGAAAAAAAAAAAATAGTAAAATTTGATAAATTAAAATGCTTGGTTTGAATTTACATGTAAAAAATAAAAAAAATAAAATCTTACCTTAAACAAATTCGAAATGCGGCAATTTTAATTCCTGCTTCGCACGTACTTCTCTCCGGTAAATCTGCAAAAAAAAAACAAATCATATCACATTAAAAAGTACAATGTTTTTCTGCTACAACAACAACAAAACAACGAACATTAATATTGCATGTTTTGCTCAATTTTCCATTTAAATCTCATTCATATCCAATCCAGTCGAAATTATTTCTTTTTTTTTCAACGTTTTGCATTTCTTGCTCAGCCACACACACCTCAACTACTTTAATAGACTTCAATTTGTTTTCGTGTCTTTTATCTCGTGGTCGTCTCTTTGTCGAAGCAACATGTCGAAGGGAACGCACATAAAAAATCGCCTCATGCAACACTTTTCTTGTCTATCCGAGTAATATGAGCAATCACAGTCACATGTTACGGTTACGCTAAGCTAGAAAAAAAAATAACATCTGATTGAAATGAGAAAGTAATTGTGTGTAACACAAAAAAAAATTATACTTGACAGAAATTGGAGAAAAAAAATAAAAAAACGAGTAAATTTACTCATGTGACTTACACGGTATGCTCGTAATTGGGGCCACAGGTCAATCATGTGCTCGTTAAAGCCTGTGCGGAATGTCAGTTTACTCTAGATATTGCATGACACGGTAATTTTTTTGTTGTTTTTTGTCTAAAAGTATCAGCTTGAACTGAAAAATATTCAATTTTATAAAGAAAATTAATTTTTTAAAAAATAATATTAAGATAAAATTTAAAATTTAATTAATAAAAATATTTTTAATTTATTCTTAATTAAATAATTTGAATTAAAATAAAAAAAAATGTTAAAATTTAATTTATTTTTTATTATTTAAATTATTTAAAATTATATTTATTTTTAAAAAATTAAATTAATTTTTTTTTATTTTAAAATTTAAATTAAATAATAATTTTAATAATTAAAATTAAAATAATTAATAAAAAATTAAATAATAATTTTAAAAAAATATTCATGTAAAATAATTTAATAATTTATAAAATAAAAAAAATAATTAAAATCAAATTTTAATAAATTATAATTTAAATTTGTTTGTTTCAAAATTTAATAATTAATAATTATTATAATTTTATTGAATTAATAATTTTTATCAATTTATTATAAAATTTTATTTATTTTTTGAAAATTAAACTTAAACAATTTAAATTAATTATTTTTAAATTTTACTATATTTTTAAAAATTAAAATAAAATAATTTAAGATTGAATTAAATAAAAAAAAATTAATTAAAAGTTAGATAAAAATATTTTTTTTTTTAATTTTAAAATAATTTTAATTTATTTCTTATAAATAAATTAAATTTTAGAATTATTTTAATTTTAATTAAAAAAAATTTTTATTTCTAAAATTAAATTAATTTTAAATATTAAAAAATCAAATTTAAATAATTTTAATTCAAAAAATTAATTTACAAATTTTCTAAAATTATTTTTAAATTTAATTAAAAAAAATCCCAAACTTCAACGAAACAATACGACTTCAACTCTTTTTTTTAAAATCCCTCACAAGCCGCTTATTCGCCCTTGTATTTGTTAAATTTGTCCCTTCGTTGACCTAATTCGCTCTTCCCATCATTAAACGAATTTATTTGTACAAATCAAATACAAATCTCGTACAAACTACCAACAGCGAAAGACCAAAGGTCATTTATCTTTCCCCTTTTTTTTTGTCGTCGCAAATACAAAATGATTCAATTTAAGAGGGATTTAAATTCCGTCAATAAAAATCTCCAAACATGTGATTCCCTTGTAAATACCTCACGAAATTTCCATAAAAATAAAATCAGGGACGAAAATACCCCCGCAATGTTTGCAAAAATGTGTGTCAGTCGTCGAAAGTACTTTTTTTTATTATTATTTCCTCGAGTGTGAAGATACCCCGTAAGTGAGTATATTATAAGGTAATTTAACCATTCAACGTTGTTTATTCTTTTCTTCTATGAACTGCGGGCGGAGGGAACGATGAAATATTGTTGCGAATATTTTTATTGCAAAATTTCGTTTCCCTCTTGCATTGTATTTTTCTACCAGAACACCGCCGTCGCTGCTTTTATGAAAATATTTGCAAACTCGTGTCTCGAAGTGATTTTTTGATTCTTGCTGCTTGATAAAACATGAGAAGATGATGATGATGAATTTATTTGATTTTGCAATAATATGACGTTGAAGTATGCCTAAATCGTTCCTTCGTAAGTGGTTTACCCTTAGCAAATTTCTTGCTTGTCTAAATAGATCGGATGTGTAAAAAGAAGGAAAAAAGAAATTCAAGGACGATTTTTTATCGCAAATTGTTCGCTTTTGTTCGACGAGAGAAAGGCAGGAGATGATGCAATAAAATATTTATTGCAGTTTATTGATATAAATTGTGTTTGAAGTGAATTAGGGTAGTAAATTATGGTTTGTTTTTGGGTATTTTGTTAAAAGGAAATTTTTTGATGTGAAAGTCATCGTTTGAAGATAAAACTTTTTTTTCGTGAGAAAATTTTTATTAGAAGTTAATTTAAATTATTTTTAAAAAAATATTTTTCTTCATGAAATTAAATAATAAAAATTTAATTTTTATTAAAAATTAAAAAAAAAAATAAAAATTCATTAAAAATTAAAATTGAAGATGTTAAACAAATATCTCAAAAGATTTGTTTTTATTAAAATAAAATTCCGTCAATATTTAATATTTAAAAATAAAATTTAGGAAAAACCAAAAAGTAAAATAATAATACAAATATTAAAATTAAAATAAATATTATTAAATAATATAATTTTTAATTTATTGAATTAAAGAATTTAATAATTTTTCAATAATTTTTGAAATTAAATTTTTTAATTTTATTAAAAAAATTGAAAAAAATATTTAGATTAATTTTTTTTTAAATATTTAAATTCATTATTTGAATTTTATTAAAATTATTTTTTATTTTTATTAATTATTAAAATAAATTAAAAATTTATAAATTTTCAAAATTAAGAATTATTAATGAAAATCTTTAATTAAAGTTAAAAATTTAAAAAAAAAGTATTTAAAATATTTTAGAATTACTAAATAATAAAAACAATTTATCATTTATCATTTAAATTTTTAAAAAATTATTTAAAAAAATAATTTAAAAAAAAAAATATAAAAATTTGATAAATAAGTAAAAATTTTATAAAACAAAAATTTTTCTTAAGACAATTTTTTACTTTTTAAAAAATTATTAAAAATAAAAATAAAAAAAAGAAAATTTTTATAAAATATGAGTTTTTTAATTACAAATATTAAAATTAAATAAAAATTTAAAAAAAAAAAAATAAAAAAAATAAACTGAAAAAAACAAAAAATGTTTTTAAAATATTTTTTTTAACATTTTATGACAAATTTTATGCATCATAAAGAGATATAAAAGTAAAAAAATAAATATTTTATGATATTTAACTTTTTTTTTATGAATTTCACCTTTACGTGACCTTCATTCAATAAAAAATTCTCCCTACCTTCACTTTTCCTTTCATAATAAAAATAAAACTTCATTACCGAAATTACTTTGCATAAAGCGCGTCTCAAATTTCTGTCATTTAATCGATTTCATGAATATCCTGCATTAGTGCCAATATCACTCCCTCCTCTTCGCATACTCGTTTTTTAATCAATACCGTTCGTGACTAAACATACTTTTAATCTCATTACGACGCGAAGTTGTTGTGTCATTATCATCATCATCGTTGCAATTACATCGCGACGCGTAGATTAGAAGAAGAAAAAAACTTCCAAGGTAATTTTGTGTTCGCCATAAATTACTCCGGTTATGCAAATATGTGTCAGGAGTTGTTTGTGCGAAAAACCCGAAAAGCGATGCTTGAAATATGTGCGGGAAATGTGTGCGAACGACAAACAATTAGAACACGAAGCGAGACTTGTCAAATAAATTATGTATGTTATCTGATTCAAGTCATCCGCATAATTCAATTTCAGCTACTTTTTGTCGTTCCTCGGGAGACACACAGGACTCCTCTGTCTCATAAATAATAAATTTTATTTTACTTTCTATCATCGTCGTCATCAGAGTGGCATTTACTTATTTATATTAGGTGTTAATGGTTTTGTGATCATTTCTGTTTGGGTAAGCACGTTTTTCCATGTGAGGCAACAACTTGCTCGGAGACAGCAGAAAAATTTCTGTGCAAATACGAATTAAATGTACACAAGGGGATTTTCTGGAGAGACAAGAGTGCAATGACATTGCGGTTTCTGTGTCATCATTGCCACTCGACTGTCTGCAGAAAAACTCGAAATTAATTTCGAAAGAAATTTAAAATATTTCTGTGCGAGAAAAATTGGAATGAGATACGTGATAATACGTTCTTCGACATACTTAGATAATTAAATCGGAAATTTTGCTTATTTGTCATTAACACGAAGGCACGAACGATTTCTTCTATTCAGGTGAGAAATTTATAGAATTTTTTTTTTTAAATTTTTATTGAATTAAAATAAACGTAAGAATTAAAAATTTTCATAAAAAATTTAAAATTTAGAAAAATCATTGGAATTTAATTTTAAATTAAATTAAAATAAATTTTTAAAATAATTTTTTAAATTAAATTAAAAATATAAATAAATTAAATTAATTTTTTCTTATTTAAAAAAATTAAATTTGAATTAAAATAAATAAAATAAAATATTAAATAAAAATTTGAACTATTAATAAAATCATAAAAGTTTAATTTGTTTAAAATAATTTAAATTGAATTTAAAAAATAAAATAATTTTTTTTTTGGTTTTAAAATATTCAAAAATAATTTGAAATATTTTTTTAATTCAATTAATTTTGAATAAAAAAAATTTAATAAATGAAATTTAAAAAAATATTTTCAATAAAAATTTAAATAAATTTAATTTTAATATTTTTTTCTTAAATTAAAAAAAAAATAAAATTAAAAATTTTTTAATACATTTTTAAAATTTGCGAAGAAATTAATTTTGAATTAAAAAATTTTTAATAAATAAAATTAAAAAAAATTAAATATTTAATAAAAATTAAAATAAATTAAATTTTAATAATTTTTTTAAGATTGAAAAAAAATAATTAGGTAAAATTTTTTTGAATATATCTTCAAAATTTGTAAAATTCTTAAACGTTCAGAAAAATCATAAAAAAGTCAAATTTCATTTTTTTTTGACAAAAGGCATGAAATAAAAATTTTAAAGTAATTCAACTTTTCCAAAATCTTTTTATCTCTTGACTTGCACAGTATGTTATTCTTGTTCAACTTCATATCAAGATATCCAGGATTAGAAAGCAATATTTTTATAAAAAAAAACCTCGTGAGATAAAAAAGGAGGAAAAATAGAACAGAACACATTTTTTTCTTTTAAATAAAGAAAAATATCCTCGAGGGTGGAATATTTCTATGTTACTCTCACACACGCTACTTAAAAAATTTCCTTTTCTCTCCTATTATTATGAAGTTGTTATTGTTATTAGCTTGTTGTTATTTTTTTTTCTTTTTGCTTTCTAAATATCTCTTGATATTCCGCTAAATTTGAATTATTACGCAGAGGACTCTCTTGTTTTTCTCATTTTTTTTTTGTCTGCATAACATTCAGTCATTAAAAGTAAGTATTATTATCATGATAATAGTAATGTGCTTTGTATCAAACGAAAAAAAGAAAAAAATATGTACATGAACTTCGCATTTCTGGCGCCTGCCTTCTTGAATATCTAATGGGATAAAACGTGCGTGTAATTCTGTAATTTTTTTTTTCTCGTCCTCGTTCTCGTTTCATGTCGATGTTTTGTGTCAAATAATGACGATAATCTAATAAGTTTTTGAATTATTTTTTTTTTTAGATTTTCAACGGGGAAAAATTTTTTCTTCTGCTCAAAGTCGAAAATTTCTTTTCTGATAAAATTTATTTTTTATTTTTTAACAAAAATTTAAATAATATAAAAAATAAATTATTAATTAAATTTATTTTTTTACAGCTAAACAAGGACTTGAAGGATAGAGAAAAAAATATTTGTCTGAAGCAAAAAAAAAAAATTCCAGTTAATTCAAACCAAGCATAAAAATTTAATATTAAAGAAACACTCGAAAAAATGATCCAAAAATTTTAAAATTTTAAATAGGAGATTTTTGCTTCAAGTCTTAAATTTAAGCTTTTAATTTTTTAAAATTATTTTTTCTTTTAAATTTTTAAATAATTTTATTTTAATTTTCATATTTTTTTAATAATTATTAAATTTTAATTTATTTTTTTAAATTTAATTTAAATAAATTAAATTTAATTTTTTTAATTTTTTTTTAATTTTTTTTTTTATTTATTTCTTATATTTTTTTTATTTATTTTTAATTGATTAAATTATTATTTTTTTTTAATTATTTTTTTTTAAAAAAAATAAAAATAAATAAAAATATTTTTTTTTAATTTTTAAAATTTTTTTTTAATTTTTAAATTAATTTTTTTATTTTAAAATTATTTTATTAATTTTTTTTTAAATTTTAAACGAAAACTTTCTTTAAAAAAATCTTTTTGTGACAAAAAAAATCCAAATCTCCTTAATTTAGTTAATTCATCCTTGAATCTCATAAAAAATGTCATTTCCTGTTTTTCTCGTATTTATTCCTCGGGACAATATCAGTCCCTCGGGCATTTTTTCCTCCTCTTACATTCTCATCGATTTCTTGCCTTGTAATAATTAGTATTTCCATAACACACCAACGTTGCCCATAACGAGCAAAATCAATATCTCGTCCACGCACGAAGCTCATGAGAAATGACGAAACATTATCTGCTTTAAATATCGAAGCGCAACATTCCCATTCTCTTCATTTTCTTATTAATAACAATAATAATCGATAATGTGCGCGCAATGATCAATTAAAATATTTCTTGTGTGTTTCTTCTCCCATGTTCTGCCATACAATGTTGAACTTACAATTTCACGAGGCTGAACATGCGGGATATAGTTATTATTACTCTGATTAACAACAATCCCATATATTCATCTTTTGGTCGAATACCGCGCGCGATTTGTTTCTCCAAATGATACAATAAAGGCAAAAATACCGAAACATTTGACCACACAAAAAACGACTGTTTATTCACGAGTTTAACAACAATTTAAAATGTTCGTCATATCTCACAGCCACGACGACGACGAGTAAGGCACACAGGAATGTATGATGAGGCAGAAAATGATATTTACCTGTTCGCCGCGGTTACATGTGTAAGAAGGGCACGTTTTAATGTTCCATCTTCGTTCCATTTGTTCAAGTCAAAAAAAGTATAATTTCGAATATGTTTAATAAAAATAATAGTAATCATCGCGAACCGATGCCCGATGCCGGCATATATGAAGAATTCACGTATTTATAAAAGAAATGCCGCGCCGCCAATTTTTAGTTTGTTTGTTTCTTTTTTTTATTTCTGGGATAGAAAAAAAAATTAGCTGTCCAAAGCGATTGTTTTGTACAACTTTGTAAAAAGTAGAAGAAAAAGTTTGAGAGCGGCTGGCGTAGACAATTGTTATTTATTTACTCTGCTTTTTTGCGCTGTGTTTCTTCTTCTGCTGGATTTTATTGATTTTTCTGTCACTTTTTACTTCCATTTTCAATTAAAATTAGTTTTGCAGGGCGAACATGAAAATTTTAAATTTTGACATTTGACTGAAAAATTTTTAAAAGAAGATTTTTTTCTTTAAATATTTAAAATAAAATAAAAAGTTTTTTAAAAATATTTTTAAGATTTATAAAAAAAAATAAATATAAAAAAATTATTTAAAAAATTAAAATGTTATTGAATAACTTATTTTTTAACAAGGAACTTGAAATAAATTAAAATTTATTTTTTTTTTAATTTAAAGGAATTTTTAAACATTATTTCAGTAAAAATATTAATAAAAAATTATTTATTTTTTAAAACTTTTTAATTAAAAAAAATATAATTTTAATAATATTATTCTAATTAATTTTTTTTAATATTTAATAAAATTTTATATATTTTAATTTTTTTAATAATTTAACTTAATTAATTTCAAATAATTTTTAATTTATTTTTTTTTTAATTTTTCAAATTTTTATTTTTTTTGTTATTGAAAACAACTTTAAAAAAATATATAAAAATTAATTTTTTATTTAATATTTTTTTGTTGTTTTTTTTTAATTTTATGAAAAAAAATAAATGAGAAGAAATTTTATATATATATTTTAATTTTTTAATAATTTAATTTAATTAATTTTTAATTTTTTTTTTATTGAAAAAATAACTTTAGGTATATTTATATAAAAAAATATATAAAAAAAAATAATTTTTAATTTCATACCTTTTTTGATTTTTTTTTTAAATTTTATAAAAAAAAATAAAAATCAGGAGTATGGAAAAACCAAAAAATTTCAAATAAACGACCTTTCTTTAGAAAAAAAAACAAGATTTAAATAAAACGTTTTAACATTATTTTTCATAATTTATTCACTTGTCTCGTCTCTGCAGCAAAGATAAAAGCATCGACATATGAAACGTAAGAAGAGATAAAAAGTCGCGCCCAATGTGAATTTAATAAAATATTAAATAAAATGACGATGGTTGTTGATGTCGTATTGCAGCAGAAATTTAATAAAATAGACGAAAAAAAAGAGAAATATCAAGGGGATGGATAGTTGAGAGTTGACAAGAAGAGACGACGATGGGCTTCATAAATAAATGAAAATATATTTAAAATAGGTGGCGTGTTTTTTTTTATTTTGCTTTTTCCATAAATAAACAGTGAGCGAATATTTCTATGGTTTTTTTTTATTTTGTCATCTGGAATGTTTTTTTTATTTCGTACAATATTTTAATATGGATGGCAGTAATATCAATTTGTTGGAGTGTTGGAACATTATTACTTGAGTACTGACGGCGATGACTGCGAAAGATGGTTAAATGTAAATAATGTATCTTTGAAGTGGTTTTCAGGGAGAAAAAAAAATTGTATGAACCAATTTATTTATAAAAATTTGTTTGAGAGTATCAAAAGAGGTTGTGGCGACAATGCGGACACTCTGAAATTTAATAAAATGTTTTTTGTTCGTAGAAGGGGAGCCACAATTATTTTTTTAACGGTATTTCACTTAATTTTTTGTTCAAATTTTTTTCATTTGAAAATTTAAAATGATTCAAAAAAATAATTCAATTAAAAAAAAATTCTCTAAAATATTTAATTTCGTTCTTAAACCTAACAAAAATAATTAAAAAAAATAATTTAAAAAATTAATTTTATTTTTAAAATTTTTAAAAATTTAAAAAAATATTTTATTTTAGAAAAATAATTTTTAATTATATATTTTTTTAAAAGTAAATAATATTTTTTAAAATTCTCAAATGTCAAACTTTTTTTAAAATTTTTTTCTCCTTTATTGAAATTTTTTCTTGAATAAAAAATCAATTAGTATTAAAAATCACTTGAATAGGGAGCAAAAAATTTTTTATCCGACACTTAACTCCAATTACAAAATCATAAAATGTCCTTTGTTATGCATTTTATTAATTTTCACTTCATTCTTTGCACTTTACTCCATGTCGATGCACTTCTCTTATATCCCGCTTAAATGCACATTTCATAATGCTCAAACAACAAAAAAAATCTTCAATGAGGTTGAAGAGAAAAAGGAAACTTTTTCCCGAGCGAAGGACATAATGGTAAAATAAACAAGAGCACATACCCTTACATGCCATTTAAAAAAGCCATTTTACACGTCGTTCCATGGAGAAAAAAACTCGAGGCACAAACAACAAAGTAAAGTAATAACAACTATTGTGATAATGGATAAAAGAGCGAGAAAAAATGCAACAAGGTTCGAGGGTAAACGACGATATGAGTGAAAAAAGTCATTCATGTGCATATTTTATGCACTTTTGCACTCTTTTTAATTTTTTTTTGCATACAGAACAAAGTAATAATAATGCACTCTTAACGCCAATTACTTCTATTGTAGCGTGGCAAAGTAAAAATGTGCAGCACTCTCATTGTCTCTTCATAAAAAAAAAATTGCAGCAAAGCAACAAGTTGTCCCGTTTGGGGCTCTTTGAAGTAATTTTTTTGTTTGAAATTAAGTGTGAATTGTTTTTGTATTCAAATCTTATTGATTTTTCCTTCCTATGATTTTCTTGAATGAAGAAAGTACAAGTTTGACAATCGATAATTTTCAAGTCGAAAATTCGTTTCGCTCCGATTTAAATAATAAATTACATCAAATACACTTGCGTTGTCCATTGTGTAATATTTTATGACTTACCCTCGAGCGATGAAACGTCACACATTTTTAGACGAGAACAAACGTACCTACAGAATTCCGTCTGGTTTTAAAGTTTAGATTGTTTTGTGTCTATGCAAGAACGCGAGTAGTATAATAGTTGATAAATAATAAAATTTATGCTATTAAAGATTTAAAATAGTTAAATTATGAGCATCATTTGTATTTTTGCATAGGCAGCAAAAACGAGGAAAAGATAAATTTGAAGGAATTTCGGTGTCTCGTGAGATGGTTTAATTTAACCTTTAAATGATGCGTTGGGCATTTTTGTTATTTTGAGACAAACTTAGAGTAAAATAGTTAATTTTGTGTAAAATTTTGATTTTTAATCAAAAAAAGCTCTGAGGACCCAAAAATGTCAAAAATTATATAGAACTTATATTTAAGAAAAATTAATATAATGTTTCTTTAAAGATGCTCTATAGAATTTTCAATAAACTATCAATTGATTAATTTTAAAGCTAAATGTTAAAACAAAATTAAATCATAAAGTAAGCAAATCAATTCGACTAAAGTAAAGTGATTGTTATGAATCGTTTTCTTTCGAAGAATACTTTAATACTTCAACAATTAGTGTTCTTTTTAATGGACAGTCGACAACTATACATTTGAAGGGCTTATGATTTTCTTCGTTAAGACAGTTAATAATAATCTTATGCGATTTGCATTTCTTTGTCTTATTATGTTTCAAACCACATATTTATAAAGAGTTCCAGCGAGTCTGAATTGGAGAATAACTTTTCTTATATGAGGCACATACAGCTGCTTTGAAAAATTGAATTGAAGGTGTATCTTCCATTACCTAAAATTCTTTAGAAGTATTTCCATTTGCATTTCTTTGCAGATGAACACTTATGAATACTTTTGATACAATTTTTTAGTTACAAATAAGCCGTTCCAGAACGTCATCTTGATTATATGAATTTTTTTGTCTAAAATCAATTTAAGGCCTTTAAGTATTTTTATTAATTCTTCGCATCATGATATAATTCATAATTTGATCCTAAAATTTAAAAACTGAGTTAAAATAATATAATTAAAAAAAATAAAATCTTACCCTTTAAGAAATTTTTACCTTACATTTTTTTTACTTACAGACATAAAAAATCCCAACTGTTCCTCGAACGGTTAATCTCAACTACTTTTGATAGTCTACAGAAATTCGCATTCCGCTTCAAGACAGGAAATATAAGATTGTCATCATCATCATCATCCTCGCATATCTGTAAGAAAGAAGAAGCAGAAGACAATGAATGTAATATTTTGCACCCTCTTTAAAACACATTTCATATTTCGTTCTATAAAGAAATTTTACACGCATTTTGAGCACTATCTAAAATATTATTACTACACATAATGTCCCAAATATACAAGAGACAGAAGCAATATTGCGGTAGATCAGTTGTTAAAAAGATAATTTAATATATTTCAGTATTGTTCAACAGTCATTTGTGTCACTTGACTACCTACAAAAGTTGACCTCGTACTTTAGTTTCATTTCACTTGTTTAATAAATTAAAGCGACATTGATTTTCTCTTTTTTAAGCGGAAATTTCTCGCTCGTTTTTTTAAACAGAAAAAAAGACATTGGCATTTTTTAATTTCTAGAATTTTTCATTTGAGAGAAAAATTTCTTTTATTTATATTTTTTCAACCGTTTTTTTTTTCAAGTAGCGGAAGTAGTTTTTTTTTCTTTACTGAAGCTATTCATTTCTCAAGTTATTGCATTGCTTGCAAATATTTTTCTGTGTTATTAAAATAAAAATCCTTTTTCAAAAAAAAAAAAAAAAAATGCAAAGCAAAAAAGAAACGAACCAAGCATAACTCGTCGAAGGAATAAGCTAAGATGCGAGAAGAGTAGTTTCTTAAAAAGTAATAATAACGAGTAGTATACGCCTTTGTAGAAAATAAAAGGAACGCAGACCAAATGAATGAAAAATAAAATAAGAAAAAAAAAGAGAAAATTGGTAGAAAAGTTTTAATGAAGAATAAGCAAGCACTTGACATATTAGAGACGATTGCTTTGTGTTGTAGGTTGAAATGAGTTTCGTTGTTTGTTTGAGTTTTTTTTAACTTTCACGTAATCAGCATAACGAACTATTTGCAGCTCAGTGATTGAAAAGTTGGAAAGGTACATTCAGTGATGGGATTACGATTTGGACAACAAGGATTTTCAAGGACTTGAGGAAAAATTTAAAGGTAAGTTTTCAATCTATTTCAATTAATTCAAACCAAGCAAAATGATTAATCCAAACCAAGCACATAATTTTTTTCAATTAATCCAAACCAAGCAAATTAAAAAATAAATCAAAAATCCGTCACTGAAACTCTACAAAAAAATTAAAAGAAAAAAAATTTCTTATAATTTTAAAATTTCAAACTCATTCAACTCAAGTCCTTGAAAATCCTGCTAATTATTTTAATTTTTTTTAAAGTTACGAAAAACTTAAAATTTTTTTTTCCTTCAACCAACGAAAGAAAGTTCATTCAATTCCAAACATTCGATCGATTCAAATCGAATCGACGACATTTTCTATTTTCTCCTTTCTTTCTTTTCTTTCGTTCGAAAAAATGTCATTTCTTATTCACACTCCCATGACTTTTCATACGATTGGAAAAAACTCACGCGCGGCGCATATCCATCTATCCATTCATACTCGACATAAACGACAAAAGGGAAAAAAAGAAAGAAAAACTTTTTCTTCGCTATTGCTCATATAAAGAACGACGAGGACGACATTCCGTCACATTCGTATACAAACGCGGTACGAGTATGAAATAAAGGAATGGGGAGCTCAACTCATATACTTACCAACACATGACGACTCGATTCGATATGATGACTCGTTTTTTTGCTCCTCGGGTAGAAGGGTGGCATGTGATAGGTAGCTTACGTGATCCTCCGAAGCAAATTACCATTTTTATCCATAAAATATGTATCGAAAAAATTTTTCACATAAAATCGGGTGTATGTGTGGCTTCATGTATGATGATTGAGTTGGTAAAATTTATATATTCGCCCCGTGTGTGTGTGTTGTGTGTGTGTCGCGCATAAATATATATAAATTTTTGTGGGAGGTTTCTTTTTCTCTCGTATGTGAATGGAGGTACAAATGAAATGTATATAAAATTTTATTGGTTGGAAATGTGGAAATTTATATTTTTCTCTATTTTTTTTTACTTTATTTGTTGTAGCTCAAGCTCTTCATAACTCGAATACACACAAAAAAATAAAAGAAATGAAAATATTCTGTGTCAATATCAAATATTATGATCCATTTGTTGTCTTCTGAATAACGAACGGAGCCTTAACTGTTTCGAAATATAATGATGATGAATCGATAATAAAATAAAATAAAATTGAAATGTATTTTAATGAGGACGGATGTATTCTTTCCTTCATTATTTTTCTCTTTTTTTTAAAAGGAAAAATTATATTTATTCCAAATGAAGAGAGAAGAATTTTAATATCGATAGTTTTTTTCCGACTCCTCCATTTAAATGATGTTTACTTTACGAGAGAGAGCATCAGCAGTTAGCGAAATCAATATTTGCTCAACTCTTTGTTCTTTATTTTATTTTATATTCTTTATTATTTTATGTACCTTATTTTAATATGAAAATAAAATGAAACGGAGCGATTGTAATAAAGAAGTTAGTTGATGTTTTTAAATCTGTGACGCCACATTTTGTTCTACCTTTATTATGATTCTTACTTAATTTTTACTATCGGAACGTCGTGTGGGAGGAAAAATGAGTAAATTTTTGGGAAACAAAATGGAGACTTGATTTTGTGCTGTAATGCAAGAGAAAATTTAAAAAAAAATTTAAGGTAAAAAATTGACAAAAGCGTTTTTTTGTTTAAATTTTTTTTTGCTTTAAAAATTTTTAAATAATTTTGCAATTAATGCAAAAAAACTAATTTTAAAATTAAAAAAAATTTCTATCAATTTGTGTTAAATAATTTAATTTTTAAGTTTTTTTTAAAGTTATTTTAAATTATTTAAATAATTTTTTAACCTTTTTCGTTTTCAGTAGATTTTCAGTAAATTATAAAAAAAAAATAATTAAAAAATTAAAAATTACGAAAATTGATATTTTTATTTATCTCAAATGATTACTTTGGAAAATAATGGAGAAATTTATTTTTAATTAAAATAACTGAAAATTTTTAAACTTTTTATAAAAAAAAAAAAATAAATTAATATTTAATTAAAAATTTAAATTATTTTTTTTTTATTCTAATAGGTCAAAGATTTATTTAAATAAAAAAATCTTAAAAAATTTTTTGGAAAACTTTTAATAAAAAAAATTATTAAGTAATAATTAAATTAAAAATATGAAAAAAATAAAGTAAAAATATATTAATTTAAATTTTTTTAAAATTATTTAAATTATTTATTAATTCAATTTAAATTTAATTATTTATTTAAAAAAAAATTAAATTATAATTAAAAAAAAAATTTAAATTATTTTTAATTATTTAAAAAAAATTTTAAATTATTTTTAATTATTTATAAAAAAAATTTAAATTATTTTTAAAATTTTTTAATATTTTTTTTCAAAATATTTTTTTAAAAAATTATTTTTACCACAAAGAAAATATGTAATTAATATTTTTTAAAAGTTTTTAAAAGACAGACAAAAAATCCAATTTCAACCCCAATTTCTTTTCCAAAAATTTTTCACAAAAGACTGTAAAAAGTAACAACAAAGTAAAATTTTAATCATCTTTTTCATAATGAGATGTTTGTGTACAGTACGTTCAACTACAACAACATACCTACGAGGCAAACAAACAGCGGAGATATTCATTTCACTCTCCTTGGCTGCGTGCGTCGTCGTCGCCCTGTGTGACGTGAAAAGTTACCCCTTTTTTCCTAATTAGTTTTATGTTTACGTCTTCATCCTAAAATTTAATGACACTAAAATCTTTTTCCCTCGATGGTGCTTCGTGCGACGATAGGTACACCTCCTAAAATGTTAATCCTTTTGTAACATCCTTTTACAAAATTTATATTTATTTTCTCGTTTTTTTGGCGTGTCTCCGGCGAAAAATGAAGAAAACTTCTTGACGAAACACTTTTCGGGCGCACAAAGTGTGATGATGTAGCCATTTTGAAAATATTATCATAATATACCCGTGTGTGCTATCATTTTAATGAGTCGTCATCACATACCTTCTCCCTTCCTCTCCGCAAATTTTCTCTTAATTTTACGGATTTGGACACAAAAAAAAACGAAAGAACGTGATTGAAGTTTTTAATTTGGGTCCTTTTTGTATTGTCGGACTTTCTTCAAGGAGAACATAAAATATAACGTATTATGTCTTATAAATCAGATTCTATCTGAAATAATTCGTAATTAAGAGGCCATGTTTGTGACATTAAATTTTTGTTTATATTCGGGACATGATGACACACAACGATGATCTCGCATTCGTGGAAATGTCTTAAAAATCGCATTAAATCGAGATTTTATTTTTATCTTCGTGGCATGACGAGCGTGTGCGACGAGTGAGAATAATGACAATGCGCGGGCAGAGTTGATAATAACGTTTTAAGAGTATGAAATGGAATAAAAGAAACAATAATGATGGTCATTATGCACATTTATATATTTTTGGAATGTAGATGAAAGACGACGACAAATGAATGTACTCTGTGAGGAAAATTATAGAGTAATTTTTATAAAGATAAAAATTTTAGACAAAGACTAAAATGTCATACAACTTAAAGAAATTTATTAAAAAATTTTTAAAAAATAATTTTTTCGATTAAATTCGAAAAATTAATCAAAAAATAACATTAAAAAATTAATTAAAATTAAAAAGTAAAAATTGAAAAAAAAATAAACTTATTTAAGAGTTTTTTTTTTTATTTTTTATTAAATTTTAATTTAATTTCTAAAGTTAAAAATAAAAAAAATAAATATTAAATTTTATTATTTATTTTTATTATTAATTTAAATTTAATTTAAAAAAAATAAATTTTCGAATTAATTCAAATATTTTTAATTCGAATGTTTTTATTTATTTAAATTTTAAAAATAATTTATTTCTTTTCTAATAAAAAAATTTAAAATGTCAATTCAAATTTTGACTGTTATAAATTTAAAAATTAATTTTTTGCTAATTCATAAATTAAAAATAACTAAAATATGAAAAATTGTGAGAAAACTAAATTTTATTTTGAATTATTTTTAAATTTAAACTTTTTTTCACAAAAAACTAAAATATTCAAAAAAAATTTTATTTATAGTTATGAAAACTGAAAATTGCTTTTCAAAACTAATTAAAAATTTTTAATTTTAATTAAAAATTTTAATATTTTATTTTTTTGGTTTGATGATCAAAAATATTCTTTATTTAAAAATTTTTAAACAATTCTTTATTTGAAAAAAAAAAATAAAATATTTAAAATTAAAAAAAGGAAATTTTTGAATTAGCGGAAAAGCGATTTTCAAATTTCATAACTGATAAAATAAAAAAAATAATTTTAATAAAATTTTATTTTTTCATTAAAAATCTTTCCCCATCTCCCCAAATGTCTTAAAATACGAAGGAAATTCACATGTAACACACACACACAATAAAAAATAGCACAAAAAGTATAAAATCCATTGCGCATGATGTAATTAAGCCATGAAAAATGATAAGTTTTCAAGACATTAATTTTTGTTGTTTTCTTTCTTTCGTTTTTTTTTTATTTTTAAGAGAAGCGTCTCCCATGTTTTATGTTCATGTGTCGACATCCGAAACCAACAACAACAACAAAATGAAAAGAAACTCAAAGATATGTCGCATATTTTATATTTTTTCTTCCCATTTGCATATAAATAATGTACTTAGACCGAGGAGGAATGGCGAAGACGACGACGTCTTAATATTTATTCAATTTTTTGTTCATTAACGGCAAACAAACTCAAGGATGTATTCAGATGCGAGCAATTCAATAGACGGAGACGTTTCGAGTATCACATAAGATTCCTTCGTGATTATTATTCCCATTTTTAATTTTTTTTTCTTCGTTTTTTTATTTATTTAGCATTTTCCATCAGACATACGTTCCCCCATTTTCCGCTTGTAATTTATGAGAAATTAAAATAATCGATAATTGTTTTTTTTTTCTTTCTTCGAAGAAAGCATCGAGAACACATCTTGTGTGACTGACAGCCTACATTTCCGTAAGGTATAAAATTTTTACAACGTAATTACTTTTCTCTGTGAGTTTAGCGGCAAAATCGTGGACAGGACACAAGTATGAGAAACGTGACAAATTCCGAGAATAAAAGACGCGTATGTTTACTTTCCGTAAGCACGTTAAATTTTTGTATTAAAATCGACGACGATAAATGGCGTGGCGCTCGTTTAATTGAATTTTCCGTTTTTTAATATATTTTGCGTCAATCAACACAGGTGTGCGGCGTAAATGTCTGTCAAAGCGATGTACATAACGAACAGTGTTGCAAAAGTCGTAAAAATTAAAATTATTTTATATTTTATGATGTTTTAAAAAATTTTAATTGATTTTCTTTAAAAGAAAACAATTTAATAAAAATTATTAAATTTTTATAAAAATATTTAATTATTTTAATTTAAAAAATTCAGTTTAAAATAAATTTTTCAAATTATTTGAAAATTTATTTTTAAAAAATTCATAAAAAAATAAATAAATATTTTTAAAAATAATTAATTTTGATATTTTTGGATAATGTCTTAAATTTTTAAATATAAATAATTGCTTTATAATGATTTATTTTTTATTTATTTAATTAAAAAAATTAATAAATTTTTTTAACTTTTTTATAAAAAATTTTTTTCAAATTAATTTATAAAAATATGTTTTATATTTTTTTCATTTAGTTTTTTTATTAAAAAATTAATTTAAAAAAAAAAGAATTTCTAAATAAAAATTTCGTTAAAAATTAATTTTTTTTAAATTTAATTATTTTTTTTTTAAATAATGAATAAATTAAATTTTATTTATTAAAAATAAATTATCAAAATTTTGATAAAATTAAATTAAATTTTATTTAAATAACTAAAAATAAATTTAATTTAAATTAATTTTTTAAATAAAAAATTTTTATTGAATAATTTATTAAAAAAAAATTAATTAAATTTTTTGAATTAAAAAAATTTTTATTTTTTTTAAATAAAAAATTTCATTTTTCGTCACACTGTGAACTGTAAAAAGGTAAATAATTTCTAATTCACGCTTTCTTTTGTAATTCGTAATCTTTTGAAATATTCAATATTTTCTCTTCCTTCCCTTCACCCCTTTTTTTCTATTTCGGAAATTCGTTAGAAGATGATGAGATATTTAGATGAAAGTGAACTAACTCGTTCATCCGTAAAACTGTATATCTATTGAAAGAAAACGCAAAAATTCAAACAAATTTCGTAAAATTTTCATGTACAAAACCCTTGTCGAGTGTCGTGTTTTTTAGCATTTTTACTACAAAAGTTGCGAGAAAATGTTTAAGAATATTTAATTACATTAAGAAAAAAAGCGAAAGAAACGAGAAAAAGTTCTTCATTTTTTTCTTCTTCGCAGTCGACGTCTTGCCATGCTCCGCTTTTGTCTTGTCGTATATTTTTTAATGTGTTGGATGGCAATTGTGACAAGCGGCAAGGAAGGAATGAGTGAGTAGCGTTGTGTCTTTAAAAGTCACTTTCGTCTTGCTTGCCCGGTTACTTGAGTTTTGCTGAAGTGTATGAGGAACATAAGGAACGGTTATTATAGTCAAGCCAGTATTGTCATGAGGATGATTTTTTTTTTGCTGTAAGAAATGAAAGAAATTAAGGATTTTATGAGAGTGTGAGTATATGGAAATATAAAAAAAGGAGTTTTAGATGTGTTCAAAAAATTTAATAATTAAAAAAAAAAAATAAATAAATAAAATTTTAATTAAATATTTAATTTTAATTATTATTTTAAATTAAATAATTAATTAAAATTAAAAACAAAATCATTTTTTGTAAATTTTAGAATAAATTTTTTATTTATTTAATTTATTATTTTTTTTAATTATTTTATTATTTTTTTTATTTTAATTTTTTTTTTAAATTTAAGAATAATATTTTTTTTTTTTGTAAATTTTAAAACATTTTTTTTTTTAATTTTTTAAAAATTAATTTATAAAAATTAAAAATGATAAAATAAAATTTAATTAAAATTTAAATTGAATTTAATTTTTTTTTTAAATTTTAAATAATTAATTAAATTTAATCAAATTTTACTTAATAATTCTGAAAATTCTCAGAAAATATTTTTTTTAAATTTAATTATTTTTTTAATTTTTTTATTAAATTTTAAAAAATTAATTATATTTAAATAATAATTAAATTAAATAAAATTCATTTAAAAATATTTTTTATTTTTTTTTCGTTAAAATATTTTTTTTTTATTTTATTATATTTTAACCTTTTTAAAAAAATTAATTAAAAAATTCTAACACACCTAACAACAACTTTCACATGCAACAAAAAATTAGAAAACCCGAGTAACGTCCTTATGAAAAATATCATTCATATTACTCTCAGTCGGTGTCTCCTTTCCTTTCCATACATTCCTCTAAACAGGACAAATGTATTCAAAACAAGCAAAAAATAAAAAAAACTTTAAATGAAGGGTAGACTTAATGTTGAGATGGGGTAGCATTAATTTTAATTCCCTGCAAGTTGCTCTCGAGTCTATCGAGCGCAAAAAAAACAAAAATTTTGTTCGAGAAAAGTAATCTCTACTCAAGTTCTGCTTCTCAAGACATCCCCTACTGCTTTCTATTTTTTATTTTCTGACTCGAAAGCTCTTTGGATGGTGTTTATTAGGTAATACTTTGTATTGTTATTAAACATCACGAGCTTGTCGATTCTTCGTCGCCGTCGATTCTATTTTTTTAATCGATTTTTTTTTTTTTGATGGAATAGAATAATAATTTTTTTTCCTATCTTTTAATATATGCAAACAATTTTTTTCATTATTATTATTTTTTTATTCGTTCATGTCGTTTGTGCTGACTGACATTTTTAATGTAGGCGCAGGATACAATTTTTTCTGTGTTATTTATTAAAATAATAATAATAATCAATATTCATTGAATGGACGGCGACGGGCAGAGTATTGATGAGCAGAGAAGTGAGGGGAGACTAAATGGGTAGAAAGTGGGTGTCTTGTTATTGTTTACACATCAATGCTTTGTACTGAAATAATAAAAAAGTGACACGTTTATTTTTATTTTTTTGTTCGTTAATGGATAGATTAAAAAAGTACCTTGAATTAGCAAAAAATAATTTTAAAAAATTTTTTTTTATATTTTAAAAAAAATTTCTATTTTCAATTAAAAAACTTTTAAAATTTAAAAAAAATTAATTAAAAATTAAAAAATTAATTTTTTATTAAAAAAAATTAATAAAAAATTATTTTAAAAAAATTGATGAATTCTTTAAAAAATAATTAAAATCTTTAAAATATATATTAAAAAAATAAATTTAAAAAAATTATAAAATTTAAAATTTAAAATTAAATTCCAAAAATTAAAATATTTTTTTTAATAAAAAATTAATTAATTAAATAATAAAATTAAAATATTTTAATTAATTAAAAAAATTTTAAATAAAAAAAAAATAAAATTAATTAAAATTTAAAATAAAATTATTAAAATTTTTTTTTTTAAAAATTTATTTAAAAAAAAATTTAATCATAATATTTTTTTTTTTAAAATATTTTTTTTTTAATAAAAATTAAATTAATTAAAAAAATTAAAAAATTAAAATTATAAATTTTAAAATTAAATATTTTTAATAAAATAATAAAAAAATTCTTAAAAATAAAATTCTTACAAAAAAAATTAAAATGAGAATAAAAAAAATACCACACCTGGAACGATCGACGGCATCTTTAAAGCAAAAAAAAAAAACAAATTTAATTCCAACGCAATCCGATTGACCCAACATGCGTGAACAAATAACCTCACGAAATGCATTAAGGTTAATCATATATTAAACTGCAACTGCTTACCTTCCAATTGCGAAGTTCAAGCGCTTTCACACTACCGTTTACTTTTCCGCGCTCAAGATTGATATTTATTTCACGTGTGTGTGATTTGATTGCTACCTTTCACGAAACACAAAAAATTGCAATTTGATTGTTCAGTATTGTTCCATTCAGGTGCTGATGATTATCGTTATTGCTGTTGCGATACGTGCCCGAATATATGCTGCTCGCTGGCAAAACAACAATCAATATATAATAATAAAATAATAATAATAAATATGATATCGCGGCGCAGATATTAAATTTCATGCATTATTTTTGTATCGCGTCATCATGTTAAGATTCACAGCGAGACGTTTCGCGAAAATAAATGATAAACATAAATGTATCTCTTGGAATCTGTCGTTTTTTTCTGTTCATAGAGGAAAAAATTATATTAAAACATGTTTTTTTTTCAAAGCATTTCGAAGAAAAAATTGACGTTTTTATGGTTTTTTAATATAAAATGTGCATTGGGCCAAATTTTTAAAATATCAACAAGAAATTTGTTGAAATTTAACCTTAAATTATGCATTGGGATAATATTAAATTTTAAAATTAGCTAATTAACTCTCAAAAATTTCAAAATGTGCATTGGGCTAAAAATTTCAAATGTCTATTAGGCAAAAATTTTTAATGAGATTTGAGACAAAATTAAAAAATTTTCATATAGACATATGATTCAAAATTTTTACTCTGTGAGACTTTTTATATTTTATATATAAGAAATTGTAAAATGTGCATTGGGCTAAAATTTTAAAATGCATTTTAGGTAAAAAAATTTGAGACAAAAGAATATGTTAAAAATCAATTTTGCAAAAAAATTATGTACAAAAATTTAAAAAAATGCTATAAAAATTAAAAAAAAAATTTTATACAATTTAAAATAAATAGGCAAAAATTTTAAAAAATTAACAAAGGAAAAATTTTTAAATGTGCATTGGGCAAAAATTTAGAATGTTAATAAGAAAAAATTTAAAAAATATACAATTTGGGCGCAAAAATTAAAATTTGCATTGGGATAAAAATTAAAAATGTTTTTTTTTTAAATAAAATAAAATGTGCATTGGGCTTAATATATTCACATGGCTTAAAAATGCAATTCTATCATCGAAAATTTTTCTGATGACAACTTTTTATTAAATTTTTTTCGTTCATAGTCAACCAAGAGATATGAGATTGGGACATGGAAAGACAGCAGGTACTTTTCTCCATCTTCAATCTTTTTTTTTCTTTCTTTTCTTTTTATAAATATATGAAAAGTTGGAAGGAAAAAAAATTCAATTGCATTCATAAAATATGCACGACGATGCGATTCGATGAAGGAAGCAGAAGAAGAAGCAAACTGTACAATTCAGTAGTTTTCAAGAAGTTTGAACGTGACCATTGAATCAAGTAGTTCAATACGTGATTTATTGAAATTTATGTGATTGGAGTGCTGCTTGTTCTTTTCGTCGTCGTCGTCGGCGGCTCGATATTTTTGTTTATCTTGACTTTTTTCGCTGCGTTTTTTCGACTGGTCTCGGCATATCTTTTTAATTTAATCATTTAAGTCCAAATTGGTTTTTTTTCGTCGTTTTCAGTCAAATAACATTAGATATTTGTTTATTCACCTCGCTCTCTATCGCCGAGGCGCACAAAAAAAAAATATAAAAAAATGAAGAAGAACGAATTTGCTCGTCGAAGCACGAAAACCCCATCAAAGTGTGTACTTTACCGCGTATCTCTTACCACAAGCGGCTTTTTCTTCTTCTTTTTATTTTGTGTGTCGAATATTTTCCTTTTTTCATGCATTATGCGCCATTCCACTCGTTATATTTTGATCCTTTACTTGATGTCGTTTATCCGCTCTTACCATATTGGCTTCCATTTCATACGATGCCCTTTTATGTATAAAAATAAGGATTAAGTTAGACAGCTAACTGGGATTAGCGATTTTCTCCGCACAGGCATCGCTTCTTGTATGTTGACGTAAAAATATATTTTTAACACCCTCACGCACTCCCATGTTTTATAATTTAATGTTATTTAGAGTTAGGATGGAAAAAATGTATCTTCATTATCTTTTATATACATTTTTTTAATTTTATGTATAAAAAAATCATGGAAGCGTAATGCGTGATGTTTAATGAAGGAAAAAAGGGTAATTTTTTTTATCAATGTTCAATTAAAGTTTTTTTATAATGAACGAAAAAAAAGTTGTTAACATACATATTAGAAAAATAATAATAATTATAATTATAATATAATTATATAATATATTTTTATAAATTATAATTTTATAAAAAATACAAAATTTAAAAAATTATAAATTACAATTTTTACAATTATAGTTTTAACAAAAAAAATCTTATATTTTGATAAATATAAATTCTACATTTTATTATATTTTTTTACAAATTAATCTATATCTATCAAAATTTATATTAAATTAATATATTATTATTTTTATAAATATATTTACAATTAACATAAATTAATTTAGAAAATTAATAGTTTCAAATATTTAATTATAATTATTTTTTTTATTTTACAGAAAAATTAATTTCTATTAATTTTTGTTTTGAAGAATTTTATTTTTTTTGAATTTTTAAAAAAAATAATTTTTTTTTTTGAAAAATTTTGAAATTTTTTTAAAACAAATTTTTTTTTTGAAGAATTTGAAATTTTTGAAAAAAAATTTTTTTTTTGTTTTGAAGAATTTAAATATATTTTTTTTTATTTTGAAGAATTTTAATTTTAATGTTTTTAAGAAATTTAATTTAAAAAATTAATTAATAAAACAATTAATTAATAATTAATTATTTAATATTAATAAAAATATTAAAAATTCGAAAATTAGATTTATTTTCGATCATTATTTATCCTCTCAAATGATCTTTAAGTCACTTTTTTTCTTTAAAAAAACCGCACAAACAGCTTAAAACCATTAATTATCCGTCATTTACAGCAAAAAAAAATCATCTTGTCAATTGGAAGCTCGTTGAAATTAACCTGCTGTTAAATGATGAATCCATCAAGTGTCGGTCCCTTTTTTCCTACCGTTTATGCGGTTTTAATAAAGTCAATAAAAGGGCTAATTATGACTTTTTAAGTACTACTGACCATTTTTATGACTTTATTTAAAGGGTTATCTCGAAATTATGCTAATTTTTTATTTATCCACGTGCCAAACAAACAAGGGTCAATTTTTATGAGAAAGGGTCAAAACTTGTATGACCAGATGATTGTTAACTTTACGACACATTAAGCGGGATTTTTTATAATAAATTCACTGAATAAATAGATCATAAAATTATTTAACATGACAAAGGGTTACAAAAAAAATCGAGGGTCTTCAGGTAAAAAAATTCAAGATTTCTTCACACACAATTTTTTTCTCATGATCTACTGAAAATGTTGATGACTTGAGTGATGATGACAAAAATGACAATGACAACAAAAACGTGCATTTAATACCGTAAGATTAACAGCTGAGCAATCATCTCATATTTTAACATATATCTTGAATGAGAAATGAAACGAAACGAAAACATAATAATAATAATACAAACAGCGAGAAGAAACAGTAACAGAACAATACAATAAAAATCATGCATAAAATTTCACCTCGATATTCACATCATCGTCAAATGTACATTTCTAATGAATCTCGTAATGCTTTGATGATCCATATTACCAACAAAAAACGACTTTCATTATTTTTTTTCGTTTTGCAAATCTCCAGTGGCTCAGAAACGTTACTTACCGTAAACATTTTTTTGTTATTTATTATTTATTTTTATTATTACAAATTCGCATTAAATATTGTTACTCATGATGATTAATTAATTCCAATATTTATTTGACATATGAACTAAAAATGCATCTTGTATATCTGATTCGACGTGCCTATTAACCAACTCCGTGCTTTATGCTCTTTTGAAAAGCGAGAAGATAAAAAATAAATAAAATAACAATTACAAAATTCGTAAACTTTCCTATTTAACGAATTGGTATGTGTTCAAAAAGTTAAAAAATTGCTGTATAACTGAATTTTTCGATCCCAGTTGATATTTTAAATTTTGGGACAAAAGTATTTAATGTCGAATTTGGGGTTGACATTTTAAAAATGTCCCAATGCACATTCAAATTTTTAAATGTTTTTAAAACGGTAAATGCACATTTTCAATTATGCATTGGGTTAAAAATTTTGAATGTGAATTGACGTAAAAATTTAAAAATGTCAACTGGGGCGAAATTTTTAAATGTGTTCTGAATCAAAAATTTTCAATTAAAAAAATTTAAAATGTCAAATGGGACAAAAATGATGAATTTACATTGGGTCAAAGCTTTAAAATGTGCATTGGGCCAAAATTTTTAAATACACTTTGCCTCAAAAATTTTGAGTGTGCATTGGGACAAATATTTTAAAATGTCAACTGGGGCAAATGTCGAGTTTATAATACTTTAAAAAGTTAAAATATGCACTGGGATGAAAAATCCAGTTGTTTTCGTTTAACTTTTTGAACACAAACCAATTCGTTAAATAGGAAGTTTTACGAATTTTGTAATTGTTATTTTATTTATTTTTTATCTTCTCGCTTTTCAAAAGAGCATAAAGCACGGAGTTGGTTAATAGGCACGTCGAATCAGATATACAAGATGCATTTTTAGTTCATATGTCAAGTAAATATTGGAATTAATTAATCATCATGAGTAACAATATTTAATGCGAATTTGTAATAATAAAAATAAATAACAAAAAAATGTTTACGGTAAGTAACGTTTCTGAGCCACTGAAGATTTGCAAAACGTTGAAAAAAATAATGAAAGTCGTTTTTTGTTGGTAATATGGATCATCAAAGCATTACGAGATTCATTAGAAATGTACATTTGACGATGATGTGAATATCGATTAATTTTTTTAAATTTTTATAATTAAAGTTGTTTTGTTGTTATTCTTATTATTATTTATGCATGATTTTTATTGTATTGTTCTGTTACTGTTTCTTCTCGCTGTTTGTATTATTATTATTATGTTTTCGTTTCGTTTCATTTCCCATTTAAGATATATGTTAAAATATGAGATGATTGCTCAGCTGTTAATCTTACGGTATTAAATGCACGTTTTTGTTGTCATTGTCATTTTTGTCATCATCACTCAAGTCATCAACATTTTCAGTAGATCATGAGAAAAAAATTGTGTGTGAAGAAATCTTGAAATTTTTTTTTACCTGAAGACCCTCGATTTTTTTGGAAACCCTTTGTCATGTTAAATAATTTTATGATCTATTTATTTAGTGAATTTATTATAAAAAATCCCGCTTAATGTGTCATAAAGTTAACAACACCAAATAATTATCATCTGGTCATACAAGTTTTGACCCTTTCTTCAAAAAATTGACCCTTGTTTGTTTGGCACGTGGATAAATAAAAAATTAGCATAAATCGGAGATAACCCTTTAAATAAAGTCATAAAAATGGTCAGTAGTACTTAAAAAGTCATAATTAGCCCTTTTATTGACTTTATTAAAACCGCATAAACGGTAGGAAAAAAGGGACCGACACTTGATGGATTCATCATTTAACAGCAGGTTTATTTCAACGAGCTTCCAATTGACAAGATTATTTTTTTTGCTGTAAATGACGGATAATTAATGGTTTTAAGCTGTGTTTGCGGTAATTTAAAAGAAAAAGTGACTTAAAGATCATGTAAAGAGCATTTGAGAGGATAAATAATGATCAAATTCAATTTTATGTGAATTTTAAATTTTTGCAATAAAAAATTTTGAAATGTGCATTGGGACGAAAATTTGAAATGTACAATGGGATAAAAAAAAGAATGTACATTAGGTCAAATATTTTTAAATTTTTGTTTAAACTTAAATTTTCATGTATCTTGAGATATTTGTTATATATAAAAAATAAAGATATTAAATTTTTTGACCCAGTTTACATTTTGAAACTCATTTTGTGTATCTGAATGAATCTCCAAAATGCAAACTGGATCAAAAAATTTATTTTTGATCTTATAAAAATCGTCTCAACATACTTTTCAACAAAAATTGAAAGTTTTAACCTAATGCACATTCAATTTTTATCCGATTGCACATTTAAAATTTTCGTCCCAATGCACATTTTGATAAATTTTCATTGAAAAAATAGTTTTTAACAAAAAAACAAATTAAAGAAAAATTTTAATCATCTTTTAAAATTGTCATTGGGTCCAAAATTTCCCAAAAAAAAATATTTTTCACATAAAATTAATTTAAAAATGACATTTAACGTAAAACATGATAAACAAATCATATATTAACTAATTTGCCATTCCCTCAAATGCGAATCAAAAACGTCTCGCCTCAACCATATTCAATAATATTTCATTAGTTAATAGCCAAGGTATGTCTGCAATAATGATGAAATTAAACGTTTAACATTTCCTTTTCCATGCAACTCTCATGCAAGCAATGGCATCAGTTATTATTGCAAATTAATCAATAATTTATGGCTTATTTTGCTCACATTTATTCCGTATTCATTTCGCTCGCAAAAAAAAGTACAAATCTGAGTTCATCTCTTCGCTTTTTTCTCTTTTTTTTACGTTGGATGCGCGATGAACCTTGTGCGTGCTGCTCAATATCAATAATTGCAATGAAATTCGAATACCTACAATTATTATTATTATTTGCCGCTGCTACGAAACGAAAGAAAGAAGTCCGAACAATTATTTCCACATATATCAATTTTAAGTACATAAACATAATTTTTGTGTTCGCTGGCATTTAAAACTATTTTTTCTCGTTCTGTGTTTCCTAAAACAACACAAAAAAGGGAACGAGGAAGGTTGGAAGTTGGATAAAGATAAACGAAAAGATGAAAATGGTTCAACAATAAACATTATTACTTTATGATTCACTGTTATAGATTCAGCATGCCGACACATAATTTACAAAAAAAAAATGTTTTTCCTTTCTTATTAGCGCGCTGATGCTGCTCGCGTATTTTTTTTAATCATAACTTGTGTTGTGTGTCTTTGTATTGATGAGCACTTTGTATTATTGCTCTTTATAATATAAAGAAATAAAATAAAAAATATTCTTCTCGTGTTTTGTTTTGTTTTGTATTCGATGACTATCACACACAATTTATAAACATTTAATGTCAAATTTATTATATTTATGATATGTTAGATGACTGATAGGGAACACACGATTTTTATACTTTTTCCTTTTATTGTACATAATGTTATGTTATATTATATTATTATTAATGTTTAATATTTTTAATCATATATGATTATTTTTTGTATTATTTATTGTAATATTAAAGTAAAAATAAAGTTTTTAGTGTGTGAGAAATATTAGATATTTATTTTTTTTAAAAAATGCCGAACATTAAATTACATTTATTTATAACTTCAATAATATTTTTTTAAATTTTTAATATAATAATTATTTTTAATATATTTTTTTATTATATAACTAATTTTTATTTATTTTTTTAATTTAATTAGTTTTTATTAGTTTTTAAATATTTTATTTTATAATACAAATTAAATAAATATAAATTTAAAAAATGTTAGCATATATTATTATTTTTTAATATTATTAAAAATAAAAAAAAATTAAAAAAATTTAAAAAAATAATTTAAAAAAATTATCTCTTCAAAAAAAAAATAAATAAAAAAAAAACATCAAAGTACATTTATTTATATTTTTTAATGTTTGATTTTGAATAGATTTAATATTAAAATTATTTTAAATATATATATTTTTTTATTTTAAAATTAACTTTTATTTGATTAATTAATTTACAATTAAAAAATTAAATAGAAAAATAAAAATTAATGACCAGTTATGTATTTATATTATTTTTTTTATTTTTATTATACAAAATATTAATTAAATTATTTTTAATTATAAAATTAATTTTTAAGTTAATTAATTTTTAATAAAAAATATTTAATAAAAAAAAAAAATAATAAATGAACATTAGATTTTTACTTGTTCTATTATTTTTTAAAAAATTTATTTTTTATTATGAAAAATATTTTTAATTTTTTTTATCGACATTTAATAATTATTAATATTAATAATAATTTATTAAATAAAAAATATAAAAATTTAGTTAATTATTTTTAAATTCTAAAAAAAATATTTTTTATATTATTTAATTAATTATTATTAATTTAATTTATTTTATATAAAATTTAAATAAAAAAAATATTTTAATTATTTTAAATCATATATTATTATTTTTAAAAAATATTATTATCTAATACAAAATATTAAAAAAAAATAAATAAAAAAAAAATTATCTCCTCACACAAAAAAATGAAAAGAACATCAGATTACCCCTTTTCATACTTTTCATTATGATTATAATACAAAATATACATTAAACTTGAAGAAACTTTATAAACTTAGATAATTCTCATTTAATATTATTATTAATAAAATATTCAAAACAAATTGTTTGTATGGGAAAAATATATTTTAGTTGACGAAATTCCATCGCAGCGCAGATTAAGAAGACGAAATTTTAATAAATAAAAATGTTTCGTGTAATCCTTTTCCACAAGAGAGACATTTTTCCCGAAAATTGCGAGTTACATCAGATCTGTGTGTAAGTAAACTTCATTAAAAATTAATTTATATTTGGCATTAGAGAGTTGTATCAAAAAAGGATTGGCAAAAACACATAAAATAAAACTTTTTTCTAATCCTCCCGCTTTTCTCTTTTTCTTTCCTTCGTTCGTCGTCATCATCCTCATCAACATCATTAATATTAAAATAAATGTTGCTTGCTTATCAATATTTAAACGAAAAAACGTTCTCGCAACAAACTTTTTTCTTTGCACAATCGCAAAAGTTACATCAGCTCCGTTCGTGTTCGTTCTCATATCCATCACTTGTCTTCAGCAGCAGCAGCAGCAGCTCTCGTATAAAATTTAAAATAAAACATAAAACGGGTTAAAAATACATTCAACTATATGTTGTACATATATTATATATGTTGTATACAACATATACATTTCATGAGAAAGACGACGAAAAACATTTATTTTTATTATTTACCTAAAAATGCGAAATTTATTATACAAAATGTTGACAACAACACAACTCACAACTCGTTTTAACCAATAAAAACACGTTCTCTTAATATTAATCACGCCTTCAATTTCTTTTCATATATATGTACACACATATACATATATAACATGTATAATATACAACATATATGTATGTATGGTACGTATGCATGTGATGTGTACTAAATAACTCACATCATATGTACAACATACATAAAACACACATTATGAAGCCTGTATGAGGCTCCGGGCTCATATATGACTTTCATACGTCATAAAACTTTTTCTTATCTCGAGCACGTTTTCTCGATTTTTTCTCGAAATAAAATGAAGAAAAATCGGAAATCAAGTCGGTATCAAAAATTCATAAATTAAAACTCCAAAAAAAAAAATAATGATATGCGAAAAAGGAAAAACTTTCTCTTCATTTGTATATTTTCCCGGTTTTTGTTGTAAAATATTCTTCTTATCTCTATACGACTCTTTTTCTCGCTGTGTACCAACTATATGGGACTATGCGTATGAAATAAAAGGTACGAATGTTTCTTTTAGCCACCCTTAAAAATCACACATAGCTCATATATATATATTCATTTACGTACGGGAAAAATTTCTCTCTCCCTGTTTTTTCAGCTCGATGGTATGCTGATACAAATCACCCTCGATGTGTACGTGCCAGAGCGAATATATGACTATGTGTTGTTTTTAAAAGATATTTTTTAGCAAGGGGTGTCAATAGAAAATTTTCTTTAGACAAAGTTTGTTGATTTTAAATATTGGTAAAAAATTAACTGATAAATTATTTGAATTTTAACGGAAAATTTTTGAATTGACATTTACGAAATTCGTATTTAATATTTTTACAAATTTCGTAAATGTCAATTAAAAAAAAAAAAATATCCGTTAAAGTCAAGTCAAAACTATTTATTCTACAATCGGAGAAATTTGTCAATGGTTTAACTTAAAAAAACTCGTTTGTCTTTTAAAGAGTTTCAAACTAAATTCTTTGAACTAAAATTAATTAAAAGATTTGATTCAAAAGTTTCAGTACAAAGCTCTTTAAAAGACATACGAGTTTGGCAAACTTTTTCTTTGGCAAATTTTTCCGATTGATTAAAGTTCAAATTGACAATTTAACGGACACTTTTTTTTAAATTGACATTTAAGAAATTCGTTTAAAAAATAGTATACGAATTTCGTAAATGTCAATTTAAAAAAAATTATCCGTTAAAGTCATGTTAAAATTCTTCTTTGTTCAATTGGAAAACTTTGCCAAAGAAAAAATTTGCCAAACTCGTATGTCTTTTACAAAGCTTTGAACTGAAGTTTTTTAATACGCAAAAATTAATTTTAGTTCAGAAAGTTTCAGTTTAAAGCTCTTTAAAAGACAAACGAGTTTTTTTTTAAGTTCAACCTTTGACAAATTTCTCCATTTGAACAAAGAAAAATTTGAATTTGACTTTAACGGATAATTTTTTTGAATTGACATTTACGAAATTTGTATAAAAAATTCAAATTTCGTAAATGTCAATTCAAAAAACATCCGTTAAAATTTTTTTCAAAGAAAAAATCATTTAATTGACACCCCTTAGAAAGCTTCGAAACACGAAAGACGATCATCCACTCTAAGTCAAACGATACAAAATATATGGAGAGAAAATGTTGCTTCGTACATATTTATGTGTTTTTCTTTCATTCTCCAAATATACATCTTCTCACATAACTCATTCCCAAAAAAAAACCGTATATTTTTCTGTACTCTTTTCCTCCCTCTTTGCCGTTTCACATATCTTCGGTGTACGCATATACGCATGCCATTTTGCAACATACCCTAAAATAAATATATAGAAAAAGTTCATATACTGATAAGAAGACAATGACTCTACTCTTTTTTGCACCCACACACAGGGGAAAAAACGTGTCTTTGCGAGTTGCTTCCAGTTTTCGTACAAAGTTTATTTTGTGAGCTGAAGCCACTCCTTCTATGGGAAAAAGTTCACATGCATGGGGAATTGAAGTATTTCCCCAGTTTGCTTCGCTCGCTTGGATACCGGCAAACAGAGTCTTTGATCGCAGTGTGAAGTTAACCGTTTCTTGATGAAGAATGCACGAATGTTTTTGGAATGAGAAATGATGACGACGGCATTTTATTTCGTAAATGAAAATTATTATTTCTTGAATTTCTCGAAGTTTCTTGATTCTGAAAACAAAAAAAAAGGAAATTTTAAACAAAATAAAATTTTATAAAAAAAAAATAAATATTAATAAAATAAACCTTCGCAAAATTATTTCTTTGATCGAAAAATAATTTTTTTTATTAAAAAAATAAATTTTTAAAAATTTAATTAATTTAAATATTAAAAATTATTTGAATAAATTAAGAAAAAAATATTTAAAAAAAAATTAAAAATTTATTTAATTAATTTAGAGAAAATTAATTTTATTTTTTAAAATGAAAAATTAAAAAAATGAGGTTAAAAAATTAAATTTGTAGTAAAAATATTAATTAATAAAAATAAAAATTTAAATTAAATAAATTAATTTTTTAAATAATAATTTATTTATTAAAATTAGTTGAATTTAAATAAAATTAATGAATTTAATTTTTTTTTTAATTTTAAAAAAATATTTTTTTATGAAAATTTTTCAATAAATCGATATTTGAATAAAATATAGGATTTTTTTTTATAAAATAATTATTCTATTTAAGATAAAATTTTATTATTACACAATCTCATCAAACGCTCAACATCTCAAAAGAAATAAATTCACAGGAGTGCCAAATAAAGGGTAAATTATTTTATTATTTCTTATACCTGAGCGCGCTACACTTTGTTACACTGCAACATGTAAATTAACCGTTTATTCTCGCTTTAGGTCAGATAATCATATGTTTCGATTTTTCGCTCGTTGCTTGTTTTTATTGATTTTTGCCAGTGATAAGAGACCATTGTACTCAATAAATCGCACAGACACACATTTTACGGTTACACATTTTATTTTAGTTTCGCGTATTTTTTTCTTCATTCTTCCTCTTTCTCGTCGTCGCGTAATATTATTATTCAAATTTTTTTTTTAAGAAAAGCAAAAAAAAAAAATTGCGAATAAGAAGAAAAGACGAAGAAAAGGAAGTCCCAGACAGTGTTATGTACGAGCGACTTTTTTTTCGCGATAAATTTTCTTCTTCTTTTCACAATAATAATGACATAAAAAAAAGTGAAAAACTTGGGTGTGTTTGTATGGAAAGAAGAAGAAGAACTATAGCCGGCGATCGTAAAGTATTTACTTGCGAACGAACGGACGACAGTCAAGGTCTGCGACGTAGCTACAGAGGCAATATTTTCACGACAAACACGTGCTTGAAGGTACAACTTGAAGGAAAGTAACCTAATTTGGGTACAATAGCCCAATTTTTTTTGTTATATATTTTTTTTTTATTGTATTTTGATCTAAATATTCTTTTTTTAAAGATTTTTTTCTTTTTTTTTAACAATAATGCAAGAAAAGGTACATAAACGAAAAATTGTTGAATAATTTTTCGAGGAAATTAAGGTTTTCTCAAAAGAAATAAATTATAAGGAAAAAATTTCAAACAAAGTAATTTTATGAAAATTATAATTTTTAATAAAGGATTTTTATATAAAAAATTAAAAATATTTTTTTTATAATTTTTTTTTTATTTAATACATAAATAAATTTATTAATAAAAATTTAAATTTAATTAAATTAATTATTTAAATTTAATAAAATAAATTAATTAAAAATTTATGATTTAATTTAATTTTTTTAATTATTTATTTTTTAATTAAAATTGAAAATTTTTATTTTTTTTTTAAATTAAATTAAAAAAATAAATAATTAAAAAAATGAATTAAATGATTTTTAAAGAATTTTTAAATTTGAAAAAAATATATTAAATTTTATTAAAAGAAAATTCTCAATTTAATTTATTTTAATAATTTTTTTTTAATTATAAACTTTCTTTAAAAATAATAAAAATTAATTTAATAAATAAGAAATTTTTTTTTAAATAAATTAACTTATACACGATTAACTAAAATTATGACTTTTCAACGCAAATTTATGAACTCCATTAAATTATGATATAAAAACCTTCATTTGTGTCTCCAAACAATTTTGCTTCAAGACACATTTCTTTTAACCATCAAGCAACATATAACAAGTGCAAAACAAGTTCAACCTTTTTTTTTATCATCATCACGGATAAAATATTTATCAAGAAGTCAATTGGCGCATTTATTTATGACCCTCTGCAACTGCACACAATAAAACAACAAATAAACCCGAAGAGACAGTGAGCAAGTCGAAGACACAAAAGGTTAATAAATTTCCTCATGTTTTTATCGCTGAGCAAGTAAGTAATATATGTATGTTTCCATATGATTATTATTATTATTTTATTATTATTATTATTCAGCCTTCCGAAAAAAAATGTTTTAACTTCTCAATTACAACCAATTACTTGATTCTTACAAATAAATTTTCTCCTTTCGATTTTTTTTATTTTTAATTTTTGCGACATGAACACAGTGTTGCTGAAGTTTTAAAATTAAAAAATTCTTCCAATTTATTTTTTTTTTATTTTATTTTTTTATTAATTTAATTTTTTTAATATTTCATATTTTAATAATTTTAAATATTATTAAATATTTAATTAAATTAAAAAAAAACATAATAAAATTAATTAAAAATTTTAAATAAAAAAATATACATATTTTTTTTTTGTTTTTTTAAAAGTTGTATTAAATTTTTATATTATTTTATATATTATTTTTTAATTTTTTTTTTATATATTTCAATATTTTAATTCTAATAAGAATAGTTTTACATATTTACATAAGTTTCTAATTAAAAAAATAAATAAACGAATTTAAAATAGTTATTATCAAAATTTTAAATAATTTTTAATAAAATAATTAATTTTAAATAATAATCATTTGTTAAAATATTTAACGAATTTTAATAAAAAAAATAATTTTAAATTTCCTAAATTTATTATTTTAAATAATTTTTTTATATTAATATTTAAATTATTATTTTTAAAAATAAATAAAAAATTATTTTATTAATTAATTTTAAAATTTATATTTTTTAAGTATATTAAAAATTTCCTATATTAAAAAAAGTAATTTAATTTTTATTTTTAAATTATATATTTTTATTAGAAATTATCTATTGATTATTATTTATTAATTTTATTATTAATATTTTTAATTATTTTATTATGTTAAAAAATATCTGAAAAATTATTTAATTAATTAATTTAAATTAAATATAAAAAAATTAAAAATTTTTAAATTAAAATAATTAAAACTACAATTTTTTTTGCACACTGTGACATTAAATTTGTGAAAAAAATTACAACATTTAAAAAAAAAAAGTAAAACATTACAACAAATGATAATTATTACTCTGTTGTTATATTATTATTATTATGTTTATTGGTGATCAAACAAACATTTATTTATTTTCTGCTCTCGAATCGATGTGCTGGTCCGTTTGTTTGATGTTTAGCGGCAATGTGGGATCATATCATCAATATATTTATTTTTTTTTTACAATTTACATATAATTCTCTCTGATCGTGGCGGGTTTTCATGTGAGTTTTTGTAAGTTGTTCGAGGACCGAAACATGTTGAACGTAATTAATTAGATTTTTTTTTCTCGAATTTTTTTTTCCAGGCGAAATTTGTGCAATAAATATAAAAGTTACTCATACACACGAGGTGAAATTGGAAACGATCAAGTCGTGATCGCGTGGTCAAAACTCTGGCGATATACCGAAGATATACGGAGATGAATGTTTTGTATTAAAAAATCATTTGTTTAGCAAGGAGCGGAGTGGTAATATTAGTAAAATAACAATAAAATACCGAACACAGCCTCGTTCGTAAATATTTAAGCCACACAATTCTCCGTAGAAAACCAGTCGGAGAGGCACGGCAGGCTCAGCACAGCGAAAATTTGTAAGAAGCATATGTTTTTCTCGTTTCGTTTCTCAATCGTGCGATTTATTGTGTTGTTGCTTCGTCGTCGTCGTCGTCTTTTTACTACCTAAGTCATAACGTATGTGAGTGTGATTCGATTGAAATTACAAATTTACTCCACACACACAAGACTCTTGTTGGATACCACTCATGTTCTTTGCTGCCCGTGCACGTATATAGAATGTAACATAATAATAGCGGAACGATCAATTCAACAAAAGCGGATTATTTTGTTTGATCATTTCTATTCGTACGTCCGAACTAAGCGCATCGCAAGTTTCCTTCAGCATTTGCATCAACAGGTAGTTGCTGAATCTACGAGAAAAAAAATTTTAAAGTGACTTAAAAAAATAAATTAAATAAAAAAAAATAATAAAAAATAAACATTGATAATAAATAAATAATTAAAAAAATAAAGAAAATAAAAATTCAAATAAAAAAAAGTAATAAAAATGACTTTAAAACAATAAAAAAATTTAATTTAAAAATAAAAATAATAAAAAACTTAAAATATATAAAAAAAATATTTAAAAAATTAAAATTTTTTAAATAATTAAAAAAAATATAAAATAAAAATTTAAAATAAATAAATAATAAAATGACATTAAAAAATTTAAAAATTAAATAAATTAAAAAAACAATAAAAATGACTTAAATAATTTAAAAACTATTAAAAATTATTAAAAAATAAAATAAATTATTTAAATTATAAAAATAATAAACTTTCAAAAATATACAAAGTAACAATTTTTGGTAAAGTAAAAAAATAAATACAAAAAAAAATATATATAATACAAATAAAGTCGTGATTTTTCAAAAAAAGACATGATTTACGAAAAAAAAATAAATGTTGTTAATTAACAAAGACAAAATAACGCAAGCATGTGCAACAACTGTTTAATGGTGATTATTATTTGTAATTTAATTTAAATAGCGACACATACTCTCGATACATGTTCGAACAACAACAAACATTATAAATAAAATCCATCGAGGAGGAAAAATAAAACAAATGTGTACTACTTAATATTCAGACTATAGTTCTTTATAACATAACTAATGAAAGAAGAAAAAAGAGATAAGTGATTAAAAATGTACATTTACACATTTCTCGTGTATATTTGAATAAAATATAAAATACAAAAAAAAATACAGACAAGTTCGTGCTCATTTGACTCTCTCATATCACATGGATAAAAGTATTTAATTTAAATGTTTATATTATTATTTTTTTTCCTTCTTACATTCAGTGATTTAAAAAAAAATACATTTTTTGCATGAAAAAAAAGTTACCTGTTAATACATGAAAAAATGAATACAAATTGCTTGCGCATACCACTGCTGCGTTAAAATAGTGTGCTGAAAATATTAAAATATAATAAACTTACATGCAAGAAAAAGGAGAAGAAAAAAATACAAACAACATGTTTACTTCATAATTAATTATGCTAATTTGATAATAACATATATTCCATGCATGCATCGCAAGAAAAACATTTGTAAAATTTATTTTTCTTCATAATTCTGAATATATGATAAAAATATAATGTACTGTAGAAGAGACATCGACATCAACATCAGCAGTAAAGTGCAGTCCTGTGATCCGCAGGAGGTGAAGTGAAATAAATTACCACAAATTAAGTGTTAAATTTCTTTTCATTAATTTCTATTATATTAGTTATATTTTTTGTTTCAATATTTATTGCATGTGTTTATAAATATTTTTGCACAAAACAGTCATAATTTAAAGAAAAATAAGTTTTTTTATGATAATTTGAATAATAATATAAAGGATTGCTGAATTAAAGGTAAGTTTTAATAAAAATAATTTTTATAATAATAATTTTAAATATTTTTTTTTTATCTAAAAAATTAAATTATAATTAAAAATATATAATTTATGTTGAAAAATAAAAAAAATCAATAAAAGCAAATAATTATTAATTAAGCTTAATTTAAAATATTTTTTTTTTTTAAATTATAATATAATAAAATCAAATTAATTAAAATAAAAATCGAGTTAAGCAAATAATTGCTGATTAAAAAAATAAATTGAAAGTCAAATTTATAATAATTTTAAAAAATATGGTAAAAAAAATTATTTAAATTTTGTTAAAAGAATAAAATAAAAAAATATTTGTTCAAAAATTAAATAAATTTAAATTAAACTTAAAATAATTATTAAAATAAAAAAAATATTTTATAAACTATAGATTTTTTTAATTAAAAATTTTAAAAGTCATTAGATATTATTTAATATAATTAAAAAAAAATAAAAATTTAATACAAAAATTTAATAAATTCAATATGATAAAAAAAAATAATAATAAATATCATATTAAAAATAAAATAAAAGTAAAATTTAAAATTATTTTGAAAATTTATTAATTATTAAATTAAAAATTTACAAAATAATGTTTAAAAATAATCAGAATAAAATAAAGCAAAAATGAAAACTAAAAAAATAAAAATATTTAAATTTAAATATTTAAATTGTTTGAAAAAAAAATCAAAATTGAATAAAGTAAAAAATAAATATTTATTTTAAAAATAAAAATTAAATCAAACTTCAAATAATTGAAATCTCAAAAAATAAAAATTGAAATTTTTTTTAAACTCAATAATTAATTTTTTAAATAATAAAATAAAACAAAATTTTGTAAATTAAAATAAACACATAATTATTGAAATAATTAAAATAAAACTAAAAAAATCGAAAGCTTAAAAAAAATAAAAAGTTTCCCATAATAAAATCTGTGATATATTAAAATTATTTATTAGAAATAAAATTTGCGTCACTTTTCAGTCATCACTCACACGCAAAACCATGTGAGCCCAACGAATTTGAGAGTAAAATAAAATTGTCTCACCCTGCCCCTTAAAAGATTTTGCATAATTTGCGCGCATACGATAAAACTTTAAAAAAAAACAAAAAAAAAAAAATTTAAAAGCTAGTTCCGTCGTGCATTCAAACATATATGAAAAAACACTTATTATTAATAATTTTATTTTATTTTATTTTCATTTAAAAAGGTATTTGACATTATAATCAAAATTCATAAATCATCTCATAAAATCATATTAATATTATAATTGTTCACATACGTTTACGGCGAACGGTGCAAAAAGAATGACAACACACAGAAAATGTGTCGCTTATTTTTTATTTTTTTGTGTGAATAAAATAAATAAATAAATGGATGTGTGTTACATTTGAAATGGAATAAATTTATTATAGATTTGCATTTCCTATATTAATGTCTCGCAGACTCTGATTTAAATTTTTTTTTATTGTACCGTGTGACAGATACCTGTGTGTGTGTCCCCCTGATGTATTGTAACATGACAATACGAGACACAACAATAAACAGGAGAGAGAAATATAATAATGTTATGTTATGTTTCATACTCTTAAAAAACGTGATATATGATGTGACACTCCTTTAAGCGAAAAAATAAATGTTTTATGTGTGAGAGATGTGAGTAACTTATTTTTTGCTTCTTTATTTTTTTTTTTAGTTGGCTCGTAAAAAAATATTCAATTCAGTTGAGAGTTCAGTACATGTATAATAAAAACATGATTAATCTTAAACTTTTAATTTTTTTACTACAAATGCAAAAAAAGGAAAAACTATTAATGAAAATAAATAAATTATATATAAAGTCAGTCACAATCCGTTTTTTGTTAAAAGGTACAAAAGTAATGTAATTTATAATATTAATTTGAATTAAAACCACACATTGCATGTTGAAAAGTAAGCTAAACAAGATACATGATGATAAGTTTTGTACAAATGAATGTTTTTTTTGTGTGTGGTATAAGTTACTTATATGATATATGCAAAATAAAAAATAAAAGTTTTGTTGGCTTGTTTGTCTTTTGTGATAAGGTTAAGTTATAAGTTAAGTTACGACATCAAACTTTTTTTTAAATAAAAAAAAACATTTACTTTTTTCATTTATATTTTTATGTTTTATATTAAAAAAGATATAATTTAAAGAAATTCTTATATATCATTAATTTTTAAAGATTAAAAAATATTTTTATTAAAAATTTAACTTTAAAAATTAAATTAATAAATTTATTTGATTCATTTTTAAAATTCTATTTTTATTTATTTTTTTAAAAATTTTTAATTAAATACAATTTAATTTATTATTTATTTTATTAAAAACACATTAATTTTAATTTTTTTTAAAATATATGTTTTATAATTTTTTAATTGAATTAAAATTATTTAAAAATAAATAAAAAAATTATTTAAATTTTATTTTTATTAATTTTTTAATAATTTCAATTAAATTAAATTAATATAAATAAATTATATAAAAAATTCCTATATATCATTAAAAAAATATTTTTAAAAATTTTAAATTTGAATTATAACTAAATAAATTAATAAAATTAAAATAAAAAAAATTATTTGATTAATTTTTAAAATTTTATTTTTATTTCTACGGATAATTTTCATTCAATTAAATCAAAAAATTTTATTTATTAAAAAATATATTAATTTTAATGAATAAAAAATTATTTTTTAAGAAATAAATATTTTTTTTACCTATAACTTATAATTCTAAAAAACCGTCAAAGAATTTAAAATTATGGAAAAACCACATACAATGTTGCTTAAATAAATCACAAGTGTAGTTTAATATTAAAAATTATAATAGTACAATCTCATCTGAATAAAAGAAATTTAAACAAGGTGAAATATTTTAAATTGTATAAATGAATAAATAAATTTCTTTTGACGTCATATCCTCAAAAAAACATATATGATGAAAATAAAAACTTTCTTAAAAAAAATCTGGAAAATCCTCTTTTTTTACATTTTTTATAAAATACTCGGGACTGCTCCAAATAATATTTAAATATACACAAATTTTATTCGTGTTCTCTAATGTTGTTCAAAGCGCCTGCAAATTGCCTGTTTGCCCGGCGTTAAATTGTAATAAAAAAAAAACAATATAATGTTTCTATTCTACTTTAAAGAAAAAAAAACTAAATTAAAATTTAATATTTTTCATTCAATTGTAGACCAGAAATAAATGCACATTAGCATGATATCGTGTTTTACATTAACACTCTTTACTTTTTTTTCGTTTTGTCCAAAAGCAAAGCAACACACAAAAAAAAACTTAAAAAATAAAAACTAATAGATTCAATTATTTAACATCACGATTTATATAAATAAAATAAAAATAAAATGCAAAATATACACATATTTACATGTTGTTGCAGTTGTTAAATTGCATTACTGTTGATGTTAAAATCAATCTCATGCCTGCACATTATTAGTTCTTTCTTGCACTCTCGGTGCACTCTGCGTGCATTATTTTATTTTTATTACAACACTTTGATTGGAACAACATACATGTTGCTTGCTTGTCTTTTATATTTAGTTATATACAACATATATACGCGATTTTGTGACCAGAATAAAGTTCATAAACATGAAAAAAAAGGAAAAGTAGGTGAATCTTCACTTTATACAAAAACTGTCATGATGACTTGAAACTAAATTATATATTTTTTTTTATTTTATATAATATAGAGTAATGTATATTTTTTATATATAACATAATAAAATAATAATAATGTTAAAACATAAAAACATTATTAATGTAAATTTTTAATATTTTTGATTGAACATTAATAACAATAATGAATCATTGTCCAAAGCGCGCGCGGTAATGATAACATTAATTTTTTGTTACGAACTCTCTATGACGACGTCGAAAACGACGCGAATATAAATAATAATAATAATCATTATAATATACACTTTCCAATTGCACTTTGCAAAAGCAAATAAATTTCTTTTAATGATCAATAAAAAATTTTTCATACATAAAAAAAACTTTAAAAAAAACTCAACTTTAATAACTTAATTTTCAATCTTCTCGAAGTTCTCGTTACTCATTATTATTATATTTTAAATCAAAGCAGAGAGAGATAAATAATGATGATGCGTTTATGTTACTTCAAGTTTAAACGCATACACCTTAGATGCATTTAAAGAGAAAAATACAGTAAGTTAAATGA
The DNA here is from genome assembly GCF_036172545.1 of Culicoides brevitarsis. Classification (NCBI taxonomy): domain Eukaryota; kingdom Metazoa; phylum Arthropoda; class Insecta; order Diptera; family Ceratopogonidae; genus Culicoides; species Culicoides brevitarsis. The sequence goes on from NC_087085.1 coordinate 3,416,906, forward strand.
TATAGAAGTCGGTAAATGTAAAAATGATTAATTGATTTAATTAAAATACAATACTTTATATATATATAACTCTTTTATAATAATGATCTCATCATCAAATCAATAAGACCTTTCAACGAGTTTGTTTATCAAAATAAAAAAAAATAAAATTATTTCAGTGATGGGATTAAATTGGTTTGAGAGCTTAAGAGCCCTTTATGTTAATTTTTTGCTTGGTTTGAATTAATTGGAATAATTGATAAATACTTACCTGAGTTCCATGAAAGTCAGGGACTGCATTCAGGAGTCGAGATCACTGCAGGCGATTTTCTAATTCTAAATAAATATTGCTAATTGAAATAAAATAACTTCCAAATCAATAAATAGCAAAAGTTCATTAATTATTCTTCTTTCCTATACTTCTAAGCTACTAATGAAACATTACATACAGTATTATATAACTTTTGATCTAATCTGCTCAACTAACTCGCTAATGAGTAAAAAAAAGTTTAAAAGTTTGCCGACTGCGAACTGACCTTTTACTATAAATTTTTTTCGCAGAATGGGCACTCATGATCGTGTTAATTAATATTATTTCTCGAACATTAATGTGCTTTTTTAAAGTAGGAAATTGCATGTGAATTCGCGAGAGAAAATCAATTTCATTTTGAGAGATATATATTTTTTAATAACGCCCTCCGATCGACAAGACGTGAAATGATAATAACAATAAAAACTTGTAGAGCATGAAGGCAATAAATACTTTTCTTTCTCTTTCTTTGTTAAGAGATTTGGAGCAAGTTCATTCCTAAATCTCTTGAACAATTGAAGTTTTTGTGAAACGTCGTGTCTTGAAAAACTAACAAAAGGATTTTGATTTGATTTTATCGAAAAAAAAATTTTTTGGTGATGATATACTTTATAATGTGTGATCAATTATGACGATGACACGACGAAGGAGACGAGTTTCTTTCTTTTCTGACCGGATTTAGAAAAGAAAAAAAATTATCAAAGATCGCAAAACCATTATTTGTATAGTTAAATTATAACATTAAGTACAATACACATGATGAGCATTGTTAACATCATTGGCGATGAACTAATTTTGACTTAACAAACATGTAACAATAATCGTGTTTCATCTCCCACAAACAAACGAATAAATAGACTTTGAAATTATTTTTTTTTTCTTCTTTTTTTTCTCTACTTCATAAGGGCAAACGCACAAATTTGAGTGAAAAATCGTGAATGAAAAGTCAAATCCATATATCTCAACTGGACTTGTTATAAGCTTGTTGTGAGTTTTTTTTTGCGCGCATGAAGAAGGCAAATAGAGTCGATACTTTTTTTATTGCCTCAACAAATTTTTTCGTTTCGAATGTCGTGGTATGGCGTACTCAACGTCAATGTGTAAGTCCAGGGTGGTAATTTACTCTGATATGTGCACGTCATATTAAGGAGAGACTTTACAAATAGCATTTTAAAGAGAGTTAAGACATAATAACATTTTTCTGGAGTTTTTGTTCATGTTTTTTGTTTGTTTGTTGTTTTAAAGTTTTTGAGCGTTCTTAATGGAAAAGTTGCTTTTTGGGGGTTATGAATGTCTGTCTGTTGATTAAAATTTTCATACAAAGTTATAAATTTGTTTTTCGTAAAAAAAAGTATCTATGTTTTTAGTCAAATTTGTCTTTCTCCTTCGATATTATAATTTGAAATATATTTCTAAAAATTATCAATTTGATCTTGTCCCATCGTTTGTATCAGTTAAATAACCCTGTTCCTGATATCTTTTCGTCTAATGACCTTTAAGGTTCTTTGCCATTTGCTTGATAGATTATAATGAAGTAGAGCATAAGTAAAGGTTCGATTTTTTTTCGTCATTCGAGTCCTTCTTAACTCAATAAGATGTTATTATAGCACAAGGATCTCAAGTATTAAATAAGTACTCTTGTTGAAGGACAGAATGATCAGTTTTTCTATTTGTCGATGCTTATTAGTCGACTCAATATATTTTATGCCTTAAGAAGAATGAGAGAGTTTCATAGATGACAAAATTTAATATTTGACTTCGCAAAGTTGGCATATTGCTTACGTTGAATTTGATGAGCACATTAAAGTTATTAGTCAATAGAATCTCACTTCTACCATTTTTGATAGGAATGCTTCAAAACCCAAATGAAGTCAAGTATTTTCGTTTGTTAAAGATTATTATTCTTATTTGCCAGATTTTCACAAGTTTCTGAAAATAAAAAAAATAATCAGTAGGTATAAAAAAATTAAATAAAAAAAACTATTTTCAAATATTAAAGTAAATACCAAAAAGCGCTCAAGTCTTTAAATAATTTTTTCACTACATATCAACTTATAACATCTATGCAATTATTTACTATGAGAAATAGTCGTGTGTTTAATTTTTTTATTCATGTTTGGGCATGCATTTTTCTTGATCATCTTCTATTTTTTTTTTTGTTATTATTTTATTATCATTTGACGAGAGAATCATGAATGTGCATTCATATGAATTGCGGCGATATTTATCTCTGAACCATTATTTGTTCTATTATTATTTTATTTTTTATTGTACAGGAAAAAAATTTGTGAAAATTATTTGTCAGAATAAGATCACGATTTTTTTTTTCATTTTTTTTTTTTGTTTATTTTATAAAATGTGTGTGATATGCGCTTTTTATTGTTGTCCAGAAATTTCGATTGTCAACCTTTTATCAGTTTTCTTTTGAAGTGAAAATCATAACGGCAATTTTTTTTCAAATCGATCAAACCAAAAATCATAAATCATGAAAGCGCAAATCTTTTCTTCACACTCGATTGTCGCTTCAGTCACTGATTTTCTTCGTTACGTGTTTCGCGACGTGTTACAAAAAAAACATTCAATTTAGTTCATGTTCCATACGGTTGTCATCGCGGTATTTTAAGTCGTCAACTGAGCAGCTAAATGTTTCATAGAATACCGCAGGCAGTCGAGCAATGTGTGAGTTATGGTGACAAGCATTACTTACCTCGCTTAGAAAATGTTGCTGCCATACGTGACGAAGATACATTGTCGCAAGCTTCGAACGATTTTCACATAAGCGCGACTGTCTCTCACCTGTTGCTTACAATGTCGTCTCTTATAAGCTTCTTTTGCTGCAAGCACCGTTTTTTCTCGCTGGTTATTATCTTATTACCACACACTCGATAGATATTCTTGCATGTTACTCCGCGTCGAATCGAGTCAACCACATATAGATCGGAAATGGAAAAAAATGTAACACGTAGTCTTAAAGAATTATAAAAATAATAACATGCAGACATAATATTGAATCAAATTGAATAAAAATCGGGTACAATGTAAGAAAAGAAGGAAGAAAAAAACACATCTCACTTTTTTTTCTATATCTTACCTACAACCGAGAAAGGTTTTTTTTATAAAATGCATCTGACATCCTATTAAAAATGCATTTCATCCTTTATTGCCTTTATTTTATCTTTTTTTCCTCCTTTCGATGAATACAGAAGTCGAGGACAATGCCGAGACAATGTAAAAACTAAAAGCCATTGTACTTTATCGTCGCAGTCATGTGAATGTTCTCGGCGCTATTATTAAAAGTTTTTTTTATTGGCTTTGATCATTTATTGATTCGATTTGTTCTTATTATTATTAGTGTTCTTATTTGTATACATTATTTGTTACATTTTATTGTTTCTTTGATACAAAACATGCAATATGTATGTATGTTTAACAATAATAAGCAAATATTGTGGATGTTGTATTGTGGTGAGTGTGTTTTTGTTGTTTATTTGATTTATTGATTTTAAAGTGCACTTATAAACCGCCAATGTGTCAGGTGAGCTGTTGGAAAGAAGTGTTTTTCGAACGTTATTAACAAAGTGTTGTTTTAAGTTATATTTATTTATTATCGACTTGATTAAAAAAAGTATATTTTTTAAAATTTATGTTAAATAAATTTAAAAAAAATAAACTTATTAAAAATTATATTTATTTATTTTTTTTTTGATTTATAAAATTTAAAAATGTATTATATTTTTGTATTTTTTTTAATTTATAAAATCTTATATAATATTTTAACTTTCTAAATTAAATAGTATATTAATATATTTTTTATTATTTTTTAAAAATATATTTAACATAAATAGTTAATATTATCGTATTTATTTTATCATATTTTTATTCAATATTTATAAAATATTTTATATTTATTTAAATTTAAAAATTTTATTAAAAATAAAAAATTTTGTTATTTAATTTTTTGACAAAAAAATATTCAAACTGCATAAAAATCGATATAAATATAATATTAACAATAATAAATTATATTAAAATTATAATATATGATGTAGTAAAAATTGTTAATTATATTTAATTTAATTTAATTTTTATTTATTTTTATTTTTATTTTATTGTAAAAAAAATAATTAATTAATTTTTACTAATTATTAAAATCATTAAAAATTATATGAATTTTTTTTATAAAAAAAATTAAAATACTTTTCTCAAAATTAATAACTGACACATTATTTATTTATAATAATATTTAAAAAAAAAATATTATTCAGTAATTTTCCTATATTATTAACATTAATAATAATAAAATAATAACAATCATATAAAAAAAGTGTAAGTAAATAAATATCAATATTGAACATAAGTACATTCAAAAAACATATAAAATAATAATAAACAACATACATAAAATAATATACATACACAAAAAAATATGTATAAAGTGAAAGAAAGAAAAAAAAGTTTATTGAACGGAAGTTAAATGTTTCGGTTGATTGGCGCTTCACTTCAACTCTTTGAGTACACTTGCTTTGAATGCTTCAAAGCTTAATTATTTACACATATTATCATGTGAACTTCTTTAATTTACTTTTTTTCTGTACATTATTTTATTTTATTTCATCTTCTTACATTTTTTTTAAAAAAACAAGATTTATAAGAAATCCTCATATTTATAAAGAAAAAAAAATAAATAAAAAAACATGAATGAACAAGAAGAACAACAAAACAATATGATTATTATTATATTTTATATTATATTATTTTAATTCATTTTTTTACGGAATCAAATAAAAATAAACACAAGTAAAGTAATGTTCGTAATGTATGAATGGTTTTTGAGTTCAATCAATATGCGTAAATTTTTTTCTTGTAATTATTTATTATATATATGTTTGTTTATGTATACTACATATAAATAAGAAATAAACTTTTTTTTTATTATTATTTATATGAAAAAAAAAATTAAGATGTGAATGACACAAATTTACCATAAAGCATAATATATAACTATCATGGTAGTTGAATCCATTTTTTTATTTCTAATAATGGGTAGCTAAGAGTGTTAAAGCAATTACAGTTCATTGATTTCTAATTAGTTTATTGTTTGAAATTTATTTTAACTTTTTTTTTTGTTGTAAGTACACGTCACGTCATGTATATTAAGAAGTATAATAACTGTTTTATTTATAATTTATATGGACTTTCTTGTTTTGTTTTATTTATTTTGATATTGAAAAAAAAGTCAAGTCAGTGATCATGATCATAACAATGATATAGAGGTAAAAACAAATCAACTATATTAAATGGAACAAGTGTATTTAAATTATTTTTTTATGTATAATAAAATAATGTTAATGTATTTTTTTTTTGTTCATATTTATATTTTTATGTCAATGCCTTTTAATTATCTAGATGATAAAAATAATAATATTAAGGACACACCCGTTTATAAAGTTTTTTTTAACAAATAATAATGTTTATAATATATATGAATTTTTCATAGCTAAATAAAAAAATTTTTGGTATATACTTCATATTTTTAATAGTTATGAACAAATACAAAAGGATTTTCTGTTTATAATATTATTTCGTATATATAGTATATCATTATAAACAGAAAATCCTTTGTTTTTTGTTAATATCTTTCAAAATATATATTTTAAAATGATTTTTTTTGCAAAAAGCCATGAAACCGCAGTTTTTGATGTTTTGTTATTAAAATTTTTGGCTTTTCTCTTATCTCGTTGATGATGATAATTATCAAAAAATATTAAAACCAGAGGAAAAAGATCGCATCGACGCCATGCTAGTTACCCCATCATCATATATGTATAAATTTAACGTATATACATAAACAAATAAATAAGATTATCAAAGGCTTCACGCTGCCTCCATTAAACATTTTCTAAATCTAAGCGCTTATTTCATCATTTTCCTGTATCTACGCGAGATGAAAAAAAAACCACCCACTATACATTTTAAAACATAAGCAGAAATTTTTCACCCTCTTTGTACGCTTGTTTTCTCATTTAACATTGAAACTGTGTGTATGCTCTGCTTTGATTATATCACGTCACTAATAACCCCACTCCCTAATCAACGAAATTTTTTGTCGAATATTTAGGCAGTGAAAATGTGTATATTTATTATATATGTTATATGTGTGCAGAGAAAATTTTTGGCAGCCATTTTTAATTTTGATTATAAACAAAAAGAAAGCAAAAAAAGTTTATTTTCACCCATTCAAATTCATCAAGACATGCTTTTGATATATTTACGACGATAAATAAATTAGAAAACGGAGCGATGTAAAACAATTTAAATTTAGAGCTGCTTTGATAAGGCATCCTCCTCGCATGTGGATGGAACAAAAGTTGATTGAGGGGGATTTTTTTGCACCGGCTTTGTTTAAATAATAAGAAGAAAAAGGGTTAGAAAATAAAAATAATTATTTGAAGATGATACAAAGAACATTCTTTTAATACAAGATGATGATGTAGAAATGTAAAACACCCTCAAAGGGATTTTGGAAGAAGAAAAATGCTGATGGTGCGTGTACGAGCCGAGATAAATTTACGCCTAATGCATAACGTTATCATTTATTAAAGCAATTCACGGTACATCTAAAGAATAATTGGGAGAAATTAAAATTTGTCTCATTTGTTATCTGAAAGTGAACACCATTTTTCACATTGTTTGTCTCGAAAAACTTTTTATGTTTAATTAAAATTGATGGAAAAGGATTAAAAAATACATTTTTTTTGAATTTTTAAGGAATTTTAAAAACAAAACATTATTATTTGCATTTTTACAGTAATTTTAATGCTTTTCAGTAATTATAAATTTTAATTCACAAAAAAACTTTTAATTTAAAAAATTTTATAATTTTAAATTTATTTTTTTTTTTTATTAATTTTTTATAAATTAATTTTCACAAATTTTATTTTTTTTAATATGAAAAAAACTTAAAATATTTTTCAATTCTTTTATTATTATTTAAATAATTTTAGAAAATTAATTTTAATTTATTGGTTGAACTTTTCAGCTAAAAAAAAATAAATTTTAAAACTATTTAAAAAAAATAATCAATAAAAAATTTTAATGAAAATATTTAATAGGTATCAATATTTAATAAAAAATTTTATTTAATGTATTTTAAATAAATTTTTTTTTATAATTCTTTATACTTAATTTAATAAATTCTTTATTTAATTTTTAAATGTTTATATTCAAAACATATATTTTTTAAATAAATTTTTATTTTTTAATTATTTATAATTATTTTTTAAAATAAAAATTCATATATTTTTTAAAATTATAATAAAGACATTAAAATATCGATTTTCTATTAATTTTCGTAAAAATAAAAAAAAATATTTTTTTTCTAAATAATTTTCAATTTTAGAGAATTTATTAGCCTAACTAAAATAAATAAAAAAAATATTTAAGTAATAATTTAATTATTTTTATTATTTTATTTTATTCAATTTTTTAATTTATTCATTTTCTTAATTTTCCATAAATTTTATAAATTTTGAAGATGATATTGATGATATATATTAATATATATATATATATTTTTTTTTTAAATTTATTTGTATTCAAGAAAATTCACAAATTTCTGTTTTTGTTGCTTTGATTAAAAAATTTTTTATTTATTCATATTAAACTTAAAATTTAAATTAAATTAATTAAATTTTAATTTTTTTATATAACATGAAAAATTTAGATCAACTTTAAAGGAATAATTTTATTAATTTTTTTTTATTTAAAAAAAATTATTTAAAATTAAAATTTTATTTATTAAAAAAATTAAAAATAAATAATTTAAATTTCTCTTCTATAAATTTCATCGCAAGTCCAAACAAATAATAAAAATTGCAAATGTTGCGGAACAAATGCTAATTTCCGAACACTCTAACAACCGCACAACAAAGCGCAAATGTGATTTTTTGGCAACATTATTAATAACTCTCCTAATTCTCTAAATGCTTTTAATGCGAACGATAAATTAAAATTCATAAAACGATCGAACTGTAACAATGGCGCTGCACACACATTACACAAAAAATCCTCTAATTTGCATAAAAACGACGCATTTTGAACAAACATGAGATGCATCACATGTACGCATATAAATTGACGTTTTTTATGTGTTTTGTTTTTTTTTCTTTCGAGAGAAGCTGCAGAAGTAAAAAATACTTCAGTTGGGGTGCGAGATGAAATTATAAATTTATTCTAATCGCAATTAGAAATGTATTCAAATTTCGAGCGGAGCAGGAAAAGATGGCGCGAACACATGTGTGTGTTGCGTGTTCAGTTCAGCATCCCTATTGTATTATTTTCAGTGTTCTAGATGAGTTCGTCTCTTAGCAACAAACGAAAAAACACAAGTAACCCTTTTATTTTACGTAACCTTTGAATCTAATTTGCATACAAGCACATTTTATTTTGTATTTGAATTTCTAATGTATAGTTTGAGAATGCGAGATAAATGATAGCAGCGGAATTGTTCACAGAGTTGGAATGAGTTGATTGTGTAATAATGCGCGAGAAGAGGAGGCCATTGTGAAAATTTTGTTTATTCGCGGAAAACTATGTCGGAAAAATTGTTTTAATTTAATTTTTATTACTTTTAAAATTCGTCTAAAATAAAAATATTTTTACACAAATAATGAAACATAATTATTCTCAAAAGAAAAAATTTAAAATATATTATGAAAAAAATTAAAAATAATTATTAAAATAAAATTAATTAATAAATAAAAAAAAAATAATTAATAAAAAAAATAATAAATAAATTATTATTGAAATAAATTAATCATTATTTAAATTTAAAATTAAATTAATTTTTAACTAAAAAAATATATTATAAAAAAATATTAAAATTTCATAAAAAATTCAAATTGTTACGAAAATATAAAAAAATATATATTTTTTTAAATTAAATAAACGAATAAAAAATTATTTTTAAATAAAATTATAAATAAAATAATAAAATAATTAAAAAATAAATAATAATGATTTAAATTTTAAAAAAATTTTTTATTATAAAAATATTTTTTTTAATGAAATCGAAAAAAAAATTTAATTTAAAAATAATTTTATAAAAAATAATAAATAAAATAAATATAAAAAAAATATTTAAAAAATTTAATAAATATTTAAAAAAATTAAATATTTAAAATATTAATTCAAATATTTTTTTTAATAAATAATTTTAAATATTTATTTTTTAATAAAAATATTTTTTTTTTATTTTTCAGAATCCAGAATTAATTTCAACAAAAAATTCACAGGTAAGTCAAACTCAATAATCCTTAAAAAATCTTCCAATCTCATTCAATTCTCTTCAAAATCATTAACTGACCATTTACCATCCCTCATAATGTTTATTTAATTTGTCTCTCCCTTAATTTTTACGAACAATTCTCCCTCTTGTGTGGTCAGTTTCAATCACGCGGTGAACAAAGTCATAAAAAAATAACAAATTATGACAATAATCTGGTCAACAACAACAAACGTTGACAAAAGATACAATATAACACTTAATTAAACGCCATGTATGATGATAATCTAATTGTAACTTTAAGCACTGACCATAAATATCAAACTATCCCTTGCAATTATTTCCCTCTTGTTGCAATAAAAATCACAACAATGGTCAATGAATGGTCAAAAAAAATAATAAGGGAGAAAGAGGTCAGTTTTGCGATTTTTTTTTGCTTCCCCTTGAAAGTTAAACGTTAAATAGGGACATGGTAATAATAATTTCAATTAGGTTCCGTGTTTGCCTTTGATTTACTTATTTGATATTTAAAGGCAACAATAACACAAAAAAGAGGGAATAGCTAATTTTATTTAAATTTTTTAGAGTGGTTGGTCACTTTAAACCTTTTTTTTAACTCTGAACCTGTAAATAAGTGATTAAACGAGAGTTTGTGTAAAAAAAGGGTTTGCATGTCCGAATCAATTTGTGATGATTATTATCGTAGATTTGTTTTGTTTTGCCCATTTGCCTGCAAATTATGATGTACTAAATTTTTGTTGCAATTTAAATAAATCTAGTATGTTTCTTTGATGTTAGGGGTTACTGAAATTTTTATTATTTTTTTTTCATTTTTTTCTAATGTGTATTTTTTTAAATAAAATAAAAAAATAAATAAAAATAAAAATTTTAAAAAATAATTTTTAGCTTTTCTTAAAATAAAAAAAAAATTATTAAATTAAATTAAAATTTTTATTTTATTTTATTTTATTTCATTTTATTTTTATTTCATTGTATTTTTATATTTATATTATTTATTAATTATTTAATTTATTTATTTATTATTTTAAAAAATTTATTAATTATTTTTTTTTTTAATTAATTTTTTTAAATTTTAAAAATTTAAAATTTTATAATTTGAAAATATAAATATAATTAAATTTAAAGTTAATGATTTTTTTTTTATTTTAATAAATAATAATAATATTCAAAACTTAATATTTTATAAATTTATTTTTTTTTAATTTTGAAAACCTCTAAATATATATTTTAAAAAAATTGTCAAACGTACAAGTTAAAACCCAAAAAAATTAAATTTAACTATATTTTAAGAAAAACGATTTTTAAATAAAACTAAAATATATGAAAATTTTTTACTTAATTTGTCCATTAAATTGGCTTGAAAAAAAGTTTTTAAATTTATTTAAAAAAACTCTTTTTAAAATAAATTTAAATGACTTGCAAGATTCGTAACATAAAAAAATTAACTAAATAATTTTAAAATTAATTAAATATTTTGAATAAATAAATAAAATAAATTTAAAAAAAAATAAATTAAATAAATATAATAAATATAAAAATAAATAAATAAATTTGAATAAAAACATTTTATGGAAAAAATAAATTTTAAATAAATTAAAAATATATTAAATATAAATATATATTAAATTTTAATTTTTTTTAATTTTTTTTTTAAAAAATATATTAAATTTTGAAATTATTATTTTATTATAAAATTAAAATAAAATTAAAATTTAATTTAAAAAAATTTTTTTTTATTTTAAAAAATTATTAAATTAAAAAAAAAAATTTTAAATTAAATTAATTAATTTAAATTTTAATTTTAATTAATTTTAATTAAATTTTAAAATAAATAATTTTAATAAATTTTTAATAATGAAATTTTTAATTTTTTTTTTTCAACCCCTAACAAACATATGATAATTAAGTGCGATAAAAATCTCATAAAATTAAAATAAAATAAATTTCACCTTCTTTTGCAGCTAATTGAAAAAAAAAGTACAAAATAAAAAAAAAATAAATATATATGGGAATGAAATCGCACGCGTGTTATGCATGCTATTTTAAACGCCGCCGCGCCATGCCTCGACAAGTGAGTGAAGGTTGTGAGAAATATTCCTCTCCATGCAATTTGTTTTGTATTATTTTTTCCATAAATATTCAACTTTTTTTTTGTCTGCTCGCCGCCTGTGTGATTAGTTAAACTAACCAACATAGATCATGTAATTAAGATATTTTGCACGCACTCTTCCTTCGAACAACACAACATGAGTAGATATTTATTAATTTTATCTATTTTTACATGCGAAACACAAAAAAAGGCAGCAATGAAATTGATTGACACGCAAATGAATAAATTTTCTATGATGATATGATGAGTTGAAACATCACACTTGCGACCTTGTTTTGATGTTTAATTAAAAATAATTCTCAATTGCGGCGGCGATGTGTGTTAATAGGTGATTATGGAAATTCAGGTTAATAACTAATCACCCCGTTTTTCTCGCGCACAGTAAGGACAGCTTTTGTTCCGAAAACGCTTCATCATCATGCGAGGAGTTTCTCATGCAATCTTCTTAATTAGCTGAGTCTCATCCTTCTCGGCATGTGAGTAATCTGCATGAGAATCGAGACAATTGCGAGGATGATACTCGGAAAACTTTGAGAAAAATAAAACAATGAAAAATTTTATTTGTTTTTCTCGTCTTAATGCTTTTCTGTGTCTCATTCCTCTTCCTCGTGCCAAAAAAAAAATTAAAAATAAAAGGAATCTCATTTCATGCGTGTGTGTGGAAGATGTTGAATGATTTATACTTTATAACGAAAGTTTTTGTCGTCGTCGTCGGATGCATGTGTGCCTGTGGTGATAATTATTTACAGTTTTTCGTCGACAGCAACAACAACAAATAAACTTAAAAAAAAGTTTTTCGTGAAAGTGATACAGATACAGCTAAAGGCTGTTTTAATGACACATGCAAGTGTCTCGATGATGGTGTGAGGTGCAATTTTGTCCTGTGAAGAATTTGTGTTTCGCGAAAATTTCGACAAGTATTAATTTTAACTGAAATATTATTTCAAATAAAATTTAATTTAATTTTTTTATTAATTAAATTAAATTTAATTTTTTAAATTAATTAAATTAAATTATTTTTTGAATTAAATAATAATATAAAAAATAATTAAAAAATATATACATTTATAAATAATCTATTTTTTTTTATTTTTTCTTAATTTTATTTTTTTTCCAAGATAATCATTAAATAAAAAAATAATATGTATTTTTAAAATTAAATTTTTTTATAAATTAATTTTTTAAATCTTTTAAAAAATATTAATTTTTTCAAATTTAATTTATTTTTTTATGAAAGAAAATAATTAATTCATTTTAAATTTTTTATTAAATTTTTTTTATTTTTTAGTTAATTATTAATTTTTTTCAAATTTTTTAATAAAATAATTAAAAAATTATTAATTTTCATGAATATTTTATTTTCTGAATTTTAATTTTTTTTTAGATTATCATAAAAAAAAATATTAATTTTGTTATCATTTTTTATTAAATTTTTGAAAATAATAATTTTATTTAATTTTTAATGAAATAATGCAAAAATTATTAATATTCATGAATATTTCATTTTTTTAAATATTTTCTTAATTTTATTTTTTATTTCAAGATAATAATTAATAATAGTAATTTTTTTATTATTTTTTTTTTTAATTTTGAAAATAATTATTTTATTTAATTTTTGAAATTTGAATTATTTTTTTTTAAATTTTGAATTTTTTATGTTTTTTTTTTATTTTTTTCTATATTTTAAAATAAAATTAATTAACGAAATATTTTTTTTATTTTTAAATTTTTTTTCTTAAAAAAAAACAAAAATATAGGTAAATTTTTATTTTTTAATTCTTAAATTTAATTCTAAAAAAAAAAATTTAAATGGCAAAATGTTAATTTTTTACAATGACAAATATTTTACTTGTCAACCCTTCTTCATGCAAAAAATCCTCTCAAACCATATTTTGATTGCTCCATCATTTATCTAAATTAAAATCCTCATGTCTCGCATAATTTTTTATTATAAAGTCATAAAAAAAGACTCACATGCTCACATCGACAAAAGTTTAAGCGCCTTAATTTTCGTCTCGAGGGAACACACATACTCCATGTTCTGCTTTATTTCTTCCTAATACTCTTGCAAAAAATTTTTTATGACACACTTCAACAAGGGAATTGTTTGCGTTCTAAGCGATTACGCGACTCATACGTGTAACAAATTTCGCATGTACCCGAAAATAAACAACAAACAGACATCACAGCTTAGAATGCCTTCTTGTCGTCTTTGGCGCTGCCTCATTGAGGAAAAATTGTCAAAATTGAATAAAGTAAATTAGTGGCGTAATACATGAAAATTTTATTCTTAATAATTCGCGAGATGTGATGCGATACGAATGCGAATGAATATAAATGTTGCCTCAATTTCTTCGTTCGAACGACGGCGGCGGAAGGCACAATTGTGTTGTCGTCATCTGTGGGGTACGCAAATGAGGTTTTTTTCGTCATTCAACAGCATTCATATGAATGTAACGGAAAACACATATGTGTCTCTGAATAGTCAGTGACGGGCTTAAAATTTTTTTGAAGGGTCCTTTTCGATGATTGGATAAAAAAATATTTAAAAAATTATTAAATTAATTATTATTAATAATAATTTAATTTAATTAAAATTTAAAAAAATATGAAATTTAATTTAAAAATAATACATAATTAATTTTAAATTATTTTTATTTTTTTTAAAATGTTTATTAATTATTTTTCATTTATAAAAATTTATTCAATTTTATTTTTTTTACATATTTAAATTTTTTTAAATAATTAATTAATTTTATTTATAATTAAAAATTAAAAAAAATTAAATTTATTTCAAAAAAATCCAAATTAATTAATTAATTTTAATAAAATAAAATTATTTTTTTAAATTTATTGAATTATTTTTTTTTTAATTTATTTTTTTTTTATAATTTTAATTTTAATTAATAAATTAAAATTTACGATTTAATTATTTTTTTATTAATTAATTTAATTAAAAATTTTTTTTTAATTTTTATTTTTTTAATAAATTAATTATTTTAATCAAATTAAATTATTAATTTTATTTAAAAATAATTAATTTAATTAATTTATTTTTTTTTTCAAATTTAAAAAAAAATTCAAAAAATATTTCATGTTCACCTCTGTCCTGTAAAGAAAAAAATGAAAAAATAAGAATAAAATTTAATGATGAGGCAAGAGACAGACGAGATGGAATGGGGCCCTATTAAATATACTTTTAAATTTTTTATTTTATTTTTTTCTAAGGATATGTGGATTCGTGTGTGTGTTTTTGTGCTTAAATTGTTTTCCGAGGGAATATGTGGAAATGTGTATTAATAAAAATGAATACCTAAGTAGTGCAGGATTTTTTTTTCTTTCTATCGTTATTATTTACAGAAATGATGTGCATATGAATGAATGAGAATTAAGTTGATGCTCTCATATTTTTTTCATACATACGTTTTTCCGCATAATGAATTCATTTCGTAAAATACAAAAAAAAATGGTAAAAAAGTTTGAAGATGTTAAAATGTGAAGCGATGTGTGTGTTTTTCTGACGTTCGTTATGAATGTAATATTTTTCGGGAAGGCAATATGTCTCTCGTTTGTTTACCTTGTGTCTGTCTCAGATTTACACATATTCCCTTTTTTTTTGGCAAAAAGATATCGTTGCAAGAAGAGTGATAATTATTTTTTTTCGGGGGTGAATCATTAAGAAGAGCAAAAACATGTTTGTACGATGCGAAAGAAATAAAGGAAAATATTTGTATGAAAGTTGTCATGCATGATATAAGAATACAAACGTGCAAACGAACAAACAAACGTGTGTGTAAATGAAAAGAAAATTTAATGAGGAAAATGCAGGAAAAATAGGGAGGGGATGTTCAATTAGTTTCAAAAAATATTTTTTAAAACTTTAAATTGAAGAGAATTTTACATTTTTATACTCCTCATATTACATTTTCTCATTTTTTTTTAAAATTTTCACATTTTGTTACTCCTCATTTTATTACTCCTCATTTCAAATTTTGTTGAAATTTTTTCGTTTTATTACTCCTCATTTCAAATTTTCTTGAAATTTTCTCATTTTATTACTCCTCATTTCAAATTTTCTTGAAATTTTCTCATTTTATTACTCCTCATTTCAAATTTTCTTGAAATTTTCTCATTTTATTACTCCTCATTTAAAATTTTTCTCATTTTTGTACTCCTTATTTCACAATTTCATACTCCTCATGATTTAATGAGATAATTTTAACATATTTTTATAGATTTTAATTTTTCATATTTTTAATTAAAGACAAAATAACTCAAAACTTTAAAATTATTCCAAAATCTTATCATAGAAAATTTTTTTTTACCCGAAGTTGAAGATCCCTGATAAAATTTTTACACAAAAAATAAACAAAAAGTGCATTTCCATATGATATCATACACTTTTTCGACTTACATGTGAATGAAACTTGAACTTCGCATGTTTGCTTTTAAAATAATAAAATATTATATTTTTTGTTTACTCTCTTACGAAGACAAAAACATTGTTCTACGCGTTCCTTCTTAATACCTACATCTTAATTAGTGAAAAATTTTCCTTTCTCTTTTTTTCTTATTTTTTTTTATGAAAAAAAAGGGAAAAAAACGCGAGACATGTAAATTTTAAGATGCAAAAAAAATATTAATTAAAAAAATGTTTTTAGAAGGAAAAAAAATAGTTCTATAGAAAATACGAAAACAAATATCAAAAGAGAGGTCAACAATGTTCCTTCGAAAAAAATGAAGGCTTCTCCTTTAATTAACCTAAAACATAAAAATTTTCTTTTGTCTGGTTTTCCTTTTCTCCTTATATGACTAAAAGAAAGCCAAAACCAAGAAAAAAAAACTTTTTTTCTTAATATAAAGACTCCTCGTGTTTTAAAAGGTGAACAAACATTCAACTTTCAACACACAAAATATATAAAAAATATTTTTTTTTTATTTTTTATATATAAAAAAGTACGCACACACCCATCTCATTATGATAATTTTTCAACATAATTTTTTATTCGACATAATATTTGTTTTTCTTTTTTCGCATACACATTTTCCTTATTAAACTACACGTAAATATACACGAAGTTTAATAAGAAAAACACGTACGTTTATCTTGGCATTTAAAAAAAAATATATGAAAAAATACATTTGCTTGGATAGACGAATAAAAAAGCACATTAGTGTGCTCATGCTGTTCTAACGTTTAACGCTAAAAAAAGAAAAAAAGGACGACGTGTATAAATAATATAAATTTTCCAAGAAAATCCTGAATGTGACGAGAGACGAAAATTGTTACCGTTTTAAAAAAAAATCACATTACATGATTACGGAAAAAAATCACGTCATTAACGGAAAAAAATAAGTTCACGTATTTATCGATATTTGCATAAAATATCAATTGAAAGGCGTAAATTGAGGTTTAAGGCATTTTGTCTCATTCTTTATTTGAATATATGTATGATGATGTGAGAAAAGAATGATTCTCAATTAAAAATTTTCAATAAATTTTTAAGGGGTTTAACTTCAGGCAAAAAAATCTTTCGATCGAAAATTTGACTTAATTTTTTTTTTAATTATAATTGATTTAAAATAAAATTTTTTGAAAAAATAAAATTTAATTTAAAAAATATTTAAATCAAAAAAATTAAATTAATTATAATTAATTTTTATTTAAATTTTAATTTTTTTTATTTAAAAATTTTTAAAATTATTTTTTTTAGAATACAAAAAAAAATTGTGAAAAATAAAATAAAATTTAAATTTAAAAAAAATAAATTTTATTTTTATTAATTTAAAAATTAATATTTATTATTTTTTTTTTAATTAATTTTTAATTTAAAAATTAAATAAAATTAATTTGTAAAATTTAAAAAAATTTAATATTTAAAAATTATTTTTCATTTTTTTCTTAAACTTAATTTTTAAATTAAAAAAAAAATAATTTTGATTTAAATTAATTTTTAGTTAAATTTTAATTTTTTAATTTAAACGTTTTTAAAAAAATTATTTTTTTTTTGAAAATTAAAATTCAATTTTAATAGATTTTTTTAATTAAAATTTTTATTTAAATTTTTATAAATTTTTTTTTTAAATTTAATTTATTTTAAATAAAATTAAATTTTAATTTTTTTTAATTTAAATTTTAAAATTTATTTTTAAAATTAAATTTTATTACCTGATAATTAAAATTTTAAATTAATTTTGAATATTTTTTTAAATAAATTTTTATAAATTAAAATTGGCTTAAATAAAAAATAATTTTTTTTTTAATTGAAAATTTTTTAAAATAAAATTTACTTATTTTTAATTTAAAAATAAATTTCAATTTTTTTACAATTTTTATAATAAAATTTTAAATAGTAAAAAAAAGTTAATTGAGAAAAACTTGTGACATTAAAAAAGTAAAAAAAAAATCTCTGACGACAACTTTCTATAGATTTTAAATTCATGTCAAGAAGCTACAAAGATAGAAACATAATTTGATATGAGCATCTGTAATTCACAAACTCATTTCATTTAATCCACTCTGCTTCCTCTTTTTACTCCGTAACAAGCAGCATGCAATATATCGTAAAACCATCACATCACATATTTACTTTTTATTTATGTCTCTAGATATTTTTTCCGTATTTAATGCAAGCTCAAGATGCTCCGAGATGCGAGTTACAAGTACAGTACACGTTTTTATGCAAATTTTTTTTCTCTTCTTAAATAACGTAGACTCATATCAATGAATGAAAAAAAAAATAAACGTATGTTTCTTGTTTTATTTTTAAGGGAGACGATTTTTTTTTCTGAGGAGTGCCGAGTACCTATCGAGGATTTTTTTTCTAAATGAAAAGGAAAAAAAAATAATACAGACAATTTTCTACATACGTCTCACACCTCTTCTTCTCATTTACATGTGAGAGATAATTTTTCTGGATAAAGTTTTTTTTAGACATATATCATCGATAAGAATGTTTTGTTTGGATTTAACGAAGGGGTGGTTTTGTATGGCTTTGAAGTATTGCGTTATGGCATAGAATTCAATATCGTCTTAATATGTTGTGCGGATTTGGTGAAAATGAGTCATTAGGGCTCATGGGAATCGATTTCAGAATGAGTTTTAAAGCTTGTTCTTGTTAAAATAATTCATAATAAAAATATTTTAAATTTTTTTTTTAATTTAGGTTCAATGGTTCATTTTTATATGTTCAAAAATTATATTTAAGAAGCTTCAGTTTTTGTTAGGTTTTTAACTGTAGCTTACTGATTAAATAACTAACTGATTCCAAAGATTTTTTCTCGGAGCTTCATATAAAAAATTAAAGTTAGGCCAAATTTAAATCAAAAATTTTTTAAAAATTGTTCAAAAATTTAAATTTAAAATTTTCATTTTTTTGTCAGATTTTTTACTGTTGATAAATTTTGTGTAAATTAACTCATTTCATAGGTTTTTACTATGAACTTTGAATAAAAAATCAAATTTAGGTCAAATTTTAACTAAAAAAATTTTAATTGAACTCAAAATAATAATAATAATAATAATAATAATAATTTTAAATTGTCAGTTTTTGTTAGATTTTTAAATGTAGCTTACTGACTTTATAACAAACTAATTCCAAAGATTTTTTCCTGAAATTTCATTTAAAAAATTAAAGTTAGGCCAAATTTTAACTAAAAATCTAAAATTCTCAAACCATCTTATTCGAAATTTCTTCAATAAATTACTTTAAGAAAAAGATTCCATCTCCCTAATTTCCTTCGTTGTCTCAAATCAATACCATTTTACATACCAAAGAAATTTTCCTTCTTTCGACATTACCTCCCAATGATATAGTAAATATTTTTCTTCAAGTAATAAATATGTTTGCAAATAAAGAAAATTCATAAGGCTAATCCTTCGAAATGTGAAATGTTTTTTTTCTTCTCCTTTTCACATTTTTCAATGGAATTAATTTTTTATCGAAATTTATGGAGTATTGAGACTCATTCATTTGAATAAAAATTTTGAGTAAAACTGAAGTCTTCTCTTTATGATATTTTTTTTGGCAAAGACGAACATTTTCTTCGATTGAATATTTTAAGAGGATGCAAGAGAGCTATTAATAATAATTTTCCAATTTATAATTTTTCTCGTTTTTTTTCTTCGATAACTTTCCAATTTAATCAAAGTCATAAATAAGTTCGACAAATAATAAATTGAACATGTTTATGTTTTAAGAACCAATTTACGGGAATTGTTGTGAAAAATGCATCTCTTAGTTGATTAAAAAAGTCTGTTTTTTTCCAACACGTGAATCCCCTATCATTTTAAACATACGCTGATTAAATTTGTATTATTTCAAACATTTGCCTGCGAAAAAGTCGTTGTACAAATGCGAGACACATGTTTGATAATAACTTTGGGAGCAGAAAAAGAAAACAGAACACACACACATCATCATTCAATATTATTTTCTTTCTCTCAATTTAGAGAGCTTTCTGGAAAACGTCTTTTTTGTTTCGCAGCCGAAGAATTGAATGAAAGGAGCAATTGAAGTATGATATCATTGTTTTTGCATTAGCTTAAGTAATATTTCACATTTTCACATGTTTTGTTCTGTTTTTGCAGATAAATGTTCGACTAATGTATTTATCGTGCGGATTTCGGAAAATATATGTGTGTAAGGGTAAAAAAACACATGTAAGAGATTTCGAGTAAGAGAGAAAGTAACAGATCTATACCTTAAACAATAAAGTATGCGAGGAAAAGTGTGTTTGTGATGATTTAACGGGTTCGTGAAGAAAAACAAAAGGAATCTGTTATTGATGGCAAATTATCGCGTGGAAAAAGTTTTTGTTGAATTTGAAGAACAAAACTGTCAGAAAATTGATGGTTTTAAAATTTCGTTACTTTCTTTAAAAATTTTAAATAAACATTTTTTGGATGTAAAATTATAGCTTAAGGCCTTTTCAGGTATTTATAAAGTTGTTAATGAAAAAAATATTAAGATAAATTCTTTGAAAAATACAAAATTTTAAGTTTTTTTTTAATTAAGGTTGATTTTTATAGGTTTAAAAATTAAAGTCAAAAGTATTCAGTTTTTGTTAGATTTTTAACTGTAGCTTACTGACTAAATTTCTAACTAATTCCAAAGATTTTTTCTTGAAACTTCATTTAAAAAATCAAAGTTAGGCCAAATTTAAATCTAAAAATGTTTCATTAAACTAAAAATCAAAATTTGAAATTTTTAGTTTTTGAAAGATACAAATTTATAATTTAATTTTATTTAGAATTTAGAGGATTAATTGAAGATACAAGTATAAACTTAAGTCTATCCTGAAAAAAAAACATTTCAATAGCTTGGTTTGGATTAAAAAGTATTGATTTTGGAAAACGAACTCTATCTCACAGAATTCATAAAATTTAATTCATTTTTTTTTTTTTTTTTTTTTAATTACAGATCAACCTAAAGATGAATCTGATCGAACTTAACAGAATTGAATGTTTAAATGTAAAGATCTTAAGTCAAGTAATGTTTATAAACCATCAAATTTTGTACTGAAATCCGTTCAAAAGTATTATAAAGAGATATTTATAATTCAAAGGAAAGTCTATGAACGGAATTCAGTACAAAATTTGATGATTTATAAGCTTTACTTGACTTAAGATCCTTACGTTCAAACATGAAGTTCAGTTAAGTTCGATCAGATTCATCTTCAGGTTGATCTGTGATAAAATCTGAGGTTGATTTCACATTGAAAGTAGTTGATAAATGTGAAAATTTTCTGAAGTGAAGGTTCAGTTGGAGATGCTTTGAATCAATTAAGAGGTTCATGGTAAGATTCCTTCAATGATTTTGAAGTCACAAAGGTTCAAATTTGAATCCTTTGAGACTTCAAAACCTTAACAAAAGTTCAAAATTTGAATCCTTTAAGACATCAATATCTTATTGTTGAAGTTATATTGAAGTCTTAAAGGATTCAAATTTGAACCTTTGTTGAGATTTTGAAGTCTCGAAAGTATTCGAATTTTGAACCTTTATGACTTCAAAATCTTTCAAGAAATCCAACCATGAACCCCTTAACTGCTTCAAAGCATCTCCAACTGAACCTTCCAACAAATTTTCACATTTATCAACCAACTACTTTCAATGTGAAATCAACGTTCATGATTACTGTTACAAGGCAACTTTGCTTGACTGATGGACCGTATAACTAACCAACTTGTCATACGCAGCTGAAATCCAGCTAAAATTAAAACAAAAAACTAAAATGTCATTGTCACTTACCTTTAAGTAGTTGCAGCGATTTTAGAATGTCGTCGTCATCATTCACTGACTTGAATCGAAAAGCAATTATTTTGACCATATTGTCAATGAGACCAAAAATGTATGTTAAACTCATTAAGTAGTGAAATTCGTTGTGTAACGATTAATTACGAAAAAAAAACTACTTGAACGTGAATCATCATAAAAATTCTTTTTCTTAACCCTTTCCTTCCTTCCTTCCCATATCACACCCGTTACTTTTTTTTTTGGCTTGAGTGATATGAGGTCGTCAGCATGTGTTTCGTGTGTTATTAACGTGAGCTTTTAATTTACATCAAAATGAATAGGTAATGCCTTCGTACTTTTTTGGTAAGTTTTTTTATATGAACTTGTAAAGTAGAGGAAAAAAACGGAAAGCAAGCAATAAAACAGAGATTTTTGAATGTGATATCGTACTCGCGTCGCGGTTAACGTCGTCATTTAGTATGTTAATATAAATAACCTTAATATATGTTGCGGCGTACGTCAAAATAGGCTGAAAATCTATTCAGAAATCGACATCATTAAGACTAAGCCGCATGTATATATGAATTTCCTTTTCTCCTTAATGTGCACACTTTATTGTCGCCGAAATGCCACATGATGTGAAAAGAACCGCTAAACGTTAATAATGGTGTTTCCATATCACAACGAGGATTTTTTCGAAGATTGTGTCAAAAAAATTTTTCTTTAACGAGTTCACATGTTGAAATTATGTAACAATGGAAAAAATGTGAGAAATTTCTTGCCAACCCTGTAATGTGACGTTAACTCCTAAAAAAAAATTCGGAATGAGTTTAATAACAACATGAAGAGGTAATAAATGACTTTTATATCAAAACACGCACACAAGAAGTGTGAAGGTAAAAACTTGCGTGCATGTAACATTTACAACAATTTTCGAATGTGTGTTACGAAAAAAATTCTAATTCGTTTTTTTTTATATTTAAATATTCGCCTCCTTTTAATTCTTATCGTGTGATGTTTATCTTTAAAGCGGAAGTTTTCGACGTATGTATGTTTGATGAACTTTATATGAGTTTCCACGGCACGCATTTTTTTTTATCAAATAAATAAAACTTGAACTCATTTTTGTTGGTTTTACAACCAAAGTGTAGGTTTTAATAAAATAATAAAAAAATATTTTTTTATGATTGCATGTTTAGTTCAAATTGGAAAAATTTTATGTATAAAAATAAAATTAATAGTGAGGAACCTTGTTATATGTGATTTTAATTCGATTAAAAGGAATCGTAAAAAAAAGAGTTAGAATTTTATTACATTTTGATTGATGATGTCCTTAGCAAAAAGTTGTATACATTGAAACCACTTTTATGACAAATTAAATATTAGCATGAAGTGTAACATACGAACTTTTTATACAAATAAAAAATTTTTTTTTGGTACAGAGCGTTTTAAAATTTTCGTAAGATTTTTATTTTAAATTTAAAAAAAATATATTTTAATTTTTATAAATAAAAATTTTAATTAAAGTTTTTTTTTTAATTTATATTAATAAAAATTTTATTTTTTAATTTTAAATTTATTTTTATTAATTTATATTTAGTTTTAAATATTTTTAAATTAAAAAAAAACAAATAATTAGTTTTTTTATAGAAAATATATTTTTAAATTAAATGATTCAAATTTTTTTTAAGTAATTTTTTTTAATTTTAAAAATAATTTTAATTAAAATGATTTTTTTTTTTGAAAACATTTTAATAAAAACTTTCAAAATAAAAATAAAATAAAATATAAATAAAAAAAAAATAAATTTAATCATTTGAAAAATTATTTTTAATCAAAAAAATCATGCTTTTAAAAAATTAAATTTTTCAAAAATAAACTTAGGTTTTACAAAAATTAATTTTTTAATTAAAAAATTTTTAATTTTAATTTAAAAATAAATAATAATAAACAAAAAAAATTAAAATTAATTTAAATATAAATTAATTAATTTATTTGAAATAATAATTTAAAATAAAAAAATATAATTAAAAATTGTAATAAAAAATTAAATAAATAAATTAATAACTTTTAAAATAAATTTTTATTAAATTTATATATTTTTTTATTTTTTTAAAAATTAAGTTATATTACCTAATATTTTTAAATTAAAAAAATAAGTCGAATAACTATTTTTTTTTTTCATAGACAAGTATATTTTTTAATTTTTTTTTTAATTTTAAAATAGTCAATTATTTTATATATAAAAATATCTATTTTTTATTAAAATGATAATTAATTAAACTTAATTAAATTTATATTTAAAATTAAAAAATTAAAATTTTTTAATTTAAAAAATAAATATTTTTATTTTTAAAATTTTTTATTCGACTTATTAAATTACTTTTTTTTATATTTTATTTTCTAAATTAAATCTTAGTTAAAAAAAAACTATTTAAAAATTAAAATAAACACTGTTCATAACTAAATGTATAAAAAAAATGTTAAAATATGTAAAGGAGTATAAAAAATGCCACCTTCAGATTTATTTTTATGTACGAAAAAATAGCAAACAGCGATACCTTGCCAACATATATATAAACGAGCACCCGGATAGAACAAAGTCATGTTTAACAAGTATATTTTAATTCTTTCCATTTATCAATGTTGAATTATTTCATGCATTTAATTTGTCTTTTGGTTTTTTTTTTCATGAATTTTTATAAATAAAAAATTTTTTCTCTGTGAATTGTGAATGAATTCGATGTTTAACTTTATATATCAATATAATTATTTTATTATTATTTTATGAATCTTTGATGTTAATGGCACTCATATAATAACAAACATTTATTTTTATATCAAAATCAAACAATATTTTTCATTCATGTGAGTGAGTCTGCGGCGTAAATAGGCTTGGCTTTCAACTTTTTTTTCATATAAAATAATAATGTGTGTTGTGTTTACTTGAAAAAAAAAATTGAAGCGCGATGAATGAATATGAAGAAGAAGTCAAAAAAAAATATATTAATAATATTTTAAAAAGTGTTATATGAAGGTAATATTTTGCATGATTGATGGTAAAGTGCTACTGTGTGTCTTGTAATAACCGCAGCAACAACAAACATGCGAGGAGTGTGAGACCGGATTATTAATTTTGTTCAACGTTAATGTGCGTCTGAACACTTTTCCATAAGAGCATTAGTACAGTAGCCTCTCGAAATGTGTGGGAAGCGGAGAATTAAATGATGAGAATAAATCGACTCATATGTTGTTTTTTCTCTGTGTTAAAAAAAACTAGAAGCTTGTTTCATTGAAGCACTTCATTAAATTTGTTTACTTGCGAATAGTTGTTACAATTTTTTTTTCTATAAATCTATTCTTTATTACAAATTATTTTTTTATAATATTTTTGTAATGAAGAAGATTTATAGAAAGAAAATTGTTACATTATTGCAAAAGATTATTCCGTTAATTTTTAATTAATTATTTTTTCATACAAATTAAAATAAAAAATTGATTGAATTAGAGAAAGGCGATTTTCAAATTTTCATAATTTTAATTAAAAAAGCGATTTTGAAATTTTTGAAAATAAAATTCAAAATTGTAATTCAAAAGATTTCTAAAACTAAAAAAAAATTTCAAATTTTAATTAAACTTTGAAATTATTTAAAAAAATATATAAATTTATTGAATTAGCGAGAGGCGATTCTCAAATTTTTGTAAAATTGTTAGAATTTTAATTCAAAACAATTTTAAAATTAAAAAAAAAAATAAAGTTCAAAATTAACTTTTTTAAATTTCTTTGTAAAAAACAGAAAAATTTCTTTAGTTAAAATTTATAGAATTAGCAAAAGGCGATTTTCAAATTTTTAAAGAATGAACTATATTAAACGAATTACTTGTTAATTTTTTTTGAATTAGTTTTAAAAATTATCTGAAAATTTAATTTCTTTATTTTTTCTTTTCTTCTTATTTTTTTTTTATTTTATCAATTGAAATAAAAAAAATAAAAAATTGCAAAATTTTTTGGCTCAATATCAATATGAAGTATATTTAGCTGCACATCACACCGCAAAAATAGCTCACAAAATATTTATTGATGTCTAATAAATTTCAATATTTTATTACAAAAATATACTCTCGATACGAAACAAAGCAAAAATCGTTACATGTTGTTGTTAGGTGTGTGCTATTAACGAACATGCATTGCAGTGTGGTTTCAGATTTTCAATCAAAAACTTTTATTGTGTAATCAAAATCAATGATACATGATGATTCCTCGCGTAAAGTGTGAATGAATCGCACTTCAACTACTTGTTTGTTTCTTCTCTCGGTTTTCGTGGCAGGCAGGCGCAGGCAGCAATCAATTGACCTCATCAAAGAAAAAACAACGAAGCAATAACAATCGCAATAACAATGAAGAAGCGGAGTGAAAATTGCTTTCTAGCGGTCTTTCGAGGTTTAATTGAAAGTTCATCATCTGCCACCGCAACACATTCGATCGACATTAACGACGAACAATGGTGACTTAATTAACCGGTTCACATCCACGGAGACTCATGAAAAATTATCGAGAATATTAAAATCCATGAAAAGCCACAATATGTCATTAAATTTATTGACTTGCCGGCAAACGCATGTGAGGAGATTTGTCGAGTCATGATCATCATCCTGATTGTTTGGCAGATACGCAGACAGACTCAAGGCGCTTGCTATTTTTTGCACTCAATAAAAAAAGAAATTGATACATAATTACCGACAATCAATACATGACATTGCAACAAAACACATGAATGGAGCTCACAAAATGCATTCATTCATTTCAAATGACGACGACGATGGTTGGTAGTAATGATGATGATTCTAAGGAATATTTTTGCCATGCATTGCGGAATAAATTGCATGTAAGAGGAAATAATTTTTTTTTGTCAGAAGTATATTGACGACATATAGTTGAAAGCATAAAAAGCACAAAAAGAGGCAATAATCAAGGATAATGATGTTCATGTTATTATTTATATGACTTTTTATTGTTGTGTATTAGTTCTTAAAAAAGACTTTAAGAAATTATTTTCAAGAAATTTTACTTGAGGAAATTTTCTAACAAGATCTGAAAAATTTTTTGACATTTGAAACGATTTGACATTGACTATTAAAATTATTTGAGCCTTTTATTTAAGTTTAATAAAAATTTTATGTGAAATTTGAAAATCGCCTCTCACTAATTCAAAAAAAAAATTTTTTTTTTACTTGTCTTTAATTCATATATTTTTTTTTATTTTTTATCTGTTATTTTTTTAAAAATTTTTTAATTTAAATTCTGCAAAAAAAAATAAATAATACAAAATTTGCAAATTGCTTTTCGCTAATTCAATTTAATAATTTAAAAGGATTTTTTTACGAGTTTCCCAATTCATATTTTTTTTTCAAAATATAGAATTTTAAATTAAACTTTAAGATTTTTAATTTTAGAAATTTTTTGAATTATAATCCTGAATTTGTCTTTAAAAAATTTGAAAATCGCGTCAAGCTAATTCAACAAAATTTATACAAAGTGAATTTTCTGTTTTTTACGAGTTTCCAAATTAAAAAAAGTAAGTTAAATAAATTTTGAAAATTTTTTTTTATTTTAAAAATTTTTAAAATCCTGCAAAATATTTTTAAAAAATTTGAAAATCGCCTTTAGCTAATTCAACAAAGTTTAAACAAAAAGAAAAGTTCTCTTATGTTAAAAAAAATTGTTCATTAATTCGTTAACTGCTAATTTCATTATAAAAAGTCAACTTACCAAAAAAAAAAATGAACAATTTTCATTCAAATATTTTCACAAAAAAAAAACTGAAAAAAGCCAATTTCATCTCGTCAAGCATATTTTATCTAAAATCACTGAGGCTTAAATTCTATCTCTCAACTCTCTTTTCGCGCAAAAAAATTCAATGCATCTGAATGCACTTCAATCCGAAAACATCCAAACAAATCATGAAAAACATAAAAAAGTGGCACTCACTTACGAAATTACCTCAATAACGCCATCCATTCACGAATCATGCATATTGTTTTATGGCATTCGTAATTTTTGTTTTTTTGAGGACCCAACAGATAAAGAAACAAACAAAAAATACCTCGTTTCATAAATTATAAGAAGCTGTCGCTTTTTACATTTTTTTTTGTGGATTCTTTTTTTTTGTATGACAGCGAATTTTTTGTCATTAATAACAACCCTTTATAATATTTTTATGGGTTTTGCTTGTTAATGTCGTATAGTCATAAAAATGCATATTTTAGCGTTCGTTTAGTAGTAACTGACTTATAATCATCGTCATTCAACTAAAAATGTGTGTTTACAAAAAAAAATTCCTTAAATGAATTTTAACAAGAGAGAGAAAATATTTTTTCATATTAATAAATATTTTTTTTTATTATTAGTAAATGTGATCTACACACGATTTCATTAATTTGAATATTACATGAACATGAACGAGTTAACATTAGCACAACAGGAGAACAGGACGACGACCACAATTATTATTTTTTTTATTACAAAGAGATATTTCAACATTGTGGGAGATTATTGCAAGCTTCTGTTGCTTGTCGAGTGATAAAGTATCTTTTACAAAGCGATTACTGCGAATATTAATAGACTTCAAAAAATACAAAGTTGCATCGATAATTCTAGAAAAAAAAATTTTTTTTTTTCGAAAATCAAGGTAGATGCCAAACAAAACAATTATTTAAATATATATTGACAAAATTCGGCGGCGTCGTCATCAAAATGAAATGTTTGTTTGACAAATTCTTTATGTGACATTAGTAAACATTAGTAGGTAAAATTTATGCATATTACCCCTTTCGTTCTTCTTTTAGCTCATTTTTTTCGTATTTTTCGAGGGTATGTTAATTTTTTCGTCGATTATAAATAAATGTGCGACGACGGGTGAAAGTGATATACATGCTCTTGTTTAAACATACATATTACAATAATATATACTAATAAAAAAAAAGTAAGCAGAATTATCATAAATTAAACAAGAAAAACAAAAGAAAACAACTAAAAATACACAAATGTCATTCATTTGTTCTTTGTTTCGTAATAATAATATTAGGCAGCAACTGACTCGAATACTTAACAATAAAAATAATAATAATAAAATAATAAGTTAGAAGTTAACTTGTTAATATATATGATATATACTTATGTTTACAGTGTGTTTATTTAATATTATATAATTTTTTTTCTTTTAAATTTCCTTCAATTTAAAAAAATTTCTTAAATATTTTATAATTATTATTTTTTTTTAATTTATATTTTATAACATTTTTTACTATTAATACCTAATTCTTATTATTTTCAACATATTTAAATTTATTTAATTAAATTATTAATTAAGTCTCTTAAAAAATAAATAAATTAATATTTTAAAAACGTGTAAATTGAATTTAATTTGAAAAAAAATAATTTATTGCAATTTTTGTTTTAGAAAAAAAATTAATTATTTTTATTAAAAATAAAAAAAATAATTAATTAATTAAATAAAGTTAATTAAAAAATCCTTTAATTTAAAAAAATATATTTGTAACTTTTTCATAAAATATTTTTATTGAAATTTAATTTAAAATAAATTAATTGTTTAAACAATTTTTTAAATTAAAAAAAAATATTTAAAGTTTTTATTTTAAAAATTATTTTAATTAAAATTAATTAATTATTTCAAATTAAATTCTATTAATTTTAAATATAGTTTTTTTTATACAATTTTTGTTTTTTAAATTATTTTAAATTAATTAAACATAATACTTATACTTTTTTTATATAACTTTGATTATTAATTTTAATTTTATATTTTTTTACAATTCATAATATTCATTATTTTCAACAATTTTAAAAATTATTATTCAAAAATTAAATTATTTATTATTTTTCATTAAATTTGGATTTAATTTTCAATTAATTTAATAAGAAAGTAAATACAATTAAATTAAATTTAAAATTAATTAATTTTCAAAAAAATCTTTACATTTTCAAAAATCTTTTAATTGCAATTTTTATTTTCAAAATATTTGAATTAAAGTTACATATAAAATTAATTAATTATTTAAAAAAAAAAGTAAGTTTTGAACTTTTTTTATTTTTAATTTTATAAATTATAAATTATTTTAAATAAAATTAATTAATTATTTCAAAAAACATATTTTAATGTGTATATTTCAAATATTTTATTATTTCAATTTTTATTTCAACATAAAAAATATTTTTTAATATTTTAATATTTATTATAAAAATATTTATTTTAAAAAAAATTTAAATTTTTAAAAAATATTTTTCTTCTTATTATAAAATTTTCTTTTTTTTAAAAATTTTTTTTTTAATAAATTAAGAAAAATATTTTTAATAAATAAAATATTTAAAAATTTTTTAAAGCTATTTGATTTTTTTTTATTTTTAGACAAAAGCAGAAAATTTAAATAAAAAAATATAAAAATTAAGTAAACCCTCTGTACATGTATTTAACTTTAGCAATTCAATGGATGTCAAAAATCTGTCTGTCTTTCATGTAATATAAATACTTATACCTAGTTGACTTTCGCAAAACAAATAAAAAACTACTTTTTTTTCATCCACATGACATGAAAACTACCGAAAAAAATTTATTACCTTGATCATGTTGTTTGTTTTTTTTTTCATTATTTTTATTTTATTTTTTTTTTTGTCTTATCTTTTAATGGAATCACAAAAAATAATCGGAAAAGCCACATTTTTTTTCCTAACGAAGTTTTTTTTCCATATTAACATATCGCCACAAACGTAAATGAGCAAAGTTTTATTTTTCTTTTTTTTTTATTTTCTTTAATTACGATTCTTGCGTATGTTGGCAAAGTAAACAACAATTAAAAACATTTTAATATGATGAAAAACGAAAATCGCGAAATGAGCAAATAAAGATGTCGAGCGTATGTAGAAAAAGTTTTTTGTCAACTCTGGGTAAAAAAAGTTTATTTTGAGGTGTTAAGAACGACACCCATAAGAAAAATTTTATTACATATTCAATTTCCTTTCTTTAACTTTCGCGAATGTTATAATCCACAAAAATATTTCATGTGTTTGTTAATGTAACGGAAATGTGAAAAATTGTTTCAAATGAGAATTTTCAATTTCTTTTCAATTTTTCACGAACATGTATGCGACGCGGCGTCGACAACGAGATAAGATGCTGATGATGATATATTTTTTGTTGAAAGTAAATATTTTGATAAACGTTGCTTTTCACGTATTTATCCTCGTCTCATGTATGATTGAAAAGGAAAAATCAGACAAAAAATTTATTTTTGTTCTAAAAAGTGTGAAATCGTTTAAAAAAAAATTTTTTTTTTGAGAAGTTGAGGGAACGTATATGTTCGTGTGTAATAAATATAATAAGGAAATGTACTTGATTTGATTTTTACCTCACCTTCGTTCAACGTCAATATGTTAGACGCACATGTTTACACGAAATTTTTGATTCAATTTAATTTCTTTTCATGTTTCTTTTAGGTAGGGCCCCGAATTATTATTATTACTTGCTCGCGAGAGAGAGAGGTGAGTAATGCTTTGACTTTTCGGTGAAAAATTTTTGTGACGTACGTTTAATAAAATAATCATGATGTATAATAAGCGAAAGAATTTTTTTACAAAAAATTTCAGTCGTCGTCCCCTTTTTTAAGTTTAAAATTATATTTTATAGTTGTTATTTTGTGTTGTTCAGTACTATTTAGCAGCACTTGTTTCAGTGGATGAACATTCTTTTTTTTTGTACAAAAATTTTATTGACAGGCAGAGTAGCAAAAGTCGAGACGTTTGCATACTTTTTTTTCGTACCTTGACATATTGTTCAAAAAATTCATACATGTGCATCAAACATAGGCACAACAACAACTATAGTTCACTTTATTTAGTCGTAACAAATTTTGATATTTTTTATGTATATTTATTTTTTTAAAAAATGTTTTTTATTTGAATTAACGTTTGATTATTATTTTATTTAGTTTGTTAAATTAAAATAATTATTTTTTAAAAAGAATTTTAATTTATTTATTAATTATTTTTAAAATTTATTTTTTTAATTCAAAAATAAATAATTAAAAAAAAATAATTTAAATATTTTAAAAAATTAATTTTATGAATTTTTATTTAAATTATTTAATATTTATTAAATAAAATTATACATTATTAAAAAATTTTAATTTAAAATTTAAAAAAAAAATAATTATTTTTTAATTAATTTTATAATTTTCAAATAAATAAAAAAATTAATTAATTTAATTTAAAACAAAATAAAATCTTTTATTTAATAATTAAAATTTTAATATTAATATATTTATTATTATATTTTTTAAAAATTTAAATTCATTTAAATTAAATAATTTTTTATATTAATTTTAAAAATAATATTTTTTTAAAAAATTATTTATAAATTTTTTATTAAATAAAAAAAATAAATTTTTAAAAAAAAATATTTTATTCAAAACATAATAAATAAAAAATAATAAATTTTTAAATTATTTCAAAAACAATATTAAATTATAAATAATTATTTTTATAATTTAATTTTTTATTTTCATTTTAATTTATTCTAATAAATAATGATCAAATTAATTAAAAGCATAATTATTTAAATTTAATAAAAAATATTAAATTATAATTCTTTATTGTTTTAAAATAATTATATTTTTAATTTAAATAATAATTATTTTTTACTAATAATTAATTAAAAAAAATAAAATAAAATAAATTAAAAAATAAAAAAATAAATATTAATAAAAAAAATTATTTTAATTTTTCTAATGAAAAAAATAAATTAAAAGAAAATTTAATTCAGTTTTAAATTATTAAAAAAGAATAAGAAATAAAAAAATTTAATATTATGAATAAATATTTAAAATAATTATTACAATTAAAAAATTATTTATTTCAATTTATTTTTTAAAAAATTATAAAAAGTTAAAAATAATTAATTTTTCAACCAAAACTAAAATTCCATCAAAACTTTCAATTTTCTCATGAACCAACAAATTATGCAGTCGAAAATTTGGCAGAAAAAAATAACAAAAATATACCTTCACACAATTCCTATATAACTATTCTCTCCATTTATATTCTCTATTCAATACAAACTCGTGTATGTTAAATGAAAAATTATTGCACTTTTTTAAAAGCCACTAAAAAATTTTCAAATTTTTTGGTAACATGCATGTTTTTTTTCCTTCATACTTTTTTTTTCGGCTGTTATTATTTGTGTATATGCCTCACCTCCATTAAAAAAGAGCCGAAAAAAAATATATAGTGGTTCCTATTCGTACCAGTTTCAGTATTAAAAGTCGCGAAAAAAAATTGTATAAAATTTTTCCCTTTTTTACACACACACACACACAAGCGAAGCGAAGTTGAGTGAATGAATGCTTTGTGTATGTTTTAAAAAAAAAATATCAAAAAATAGCTTTGATACATGTTTTTACGTAATATAACCGTTTTTTAGTAGTTTTGCGTATTTTTATTTATTTATTCGCTGAAAGTGCCTCTAATACACAATTTTTGATTCATTTTAAAATTTTTGGCAATTTGTCGGACACATTTCCACAAAAACAATGAATTTCCCATGTTTCCTCGCGCGCTGCACATAAAATTAATATGTCGACTGTGAGTGTGTGTCGGGCATTATTTTTTTATATATTTTGTTTGACATGTAATGTGAAACATACAAAAAAGTATAATTTGATTGACAGAATTTTAATAATAATAACTACATGTGTAGACGACGAAAAAAAAATTACGGGTTAAAAACCTTTTCTTTGAACATTAATTTTTTTTAAATTCCTTTGAGCTGAAATCCCTTTAAACTCATTATTTTTTTGTTTTTTTAATAATTATTTTTCACACAAAGCAATTTTTTTAGTGAAAAAAAAATAATTTTTACAATTAAAGAAAAAATTTTTTTTTTAATAAAAGAGTGAATTATGGAGTTCATTATGACAAAATTTTTCCGTAGTTTTTTTTTTATTTTTTTTTTATATGAAAAATCCTGTAAAAGGGCCATCAACTAAAAAACAAAATAAAAAAAATAACATTTATTATTATTTTAAAACGAAAAAAAAAATATTCTATTAAAAATTCCATTGAAATAAAAATGATGCAAAAAGCCAATTAATGTACCTTTTAAAAAATTGTTGAAACGTAAATGTAAATTTTAAATTAGCAGTGCAGCATAATGTTTATTCAATGTTTTTTTTTTTGTAATTTTTTTTATTCATTCAATTCATCATGCCACGAAAAAAAAACATTTGAGAGCTTGCATTGTTTAAAAATCATTAACAAAACCAAAATATTAAAACTCTTCATTTTTTTTCAATTTTAAAAATTGTCTCGAAATCCTCTTTGCGCATCACGAGGGCAATTAATAACCTCTTACCCGAAAAAAAAAATTTTTTTTAAGGACACATGAAGAAGATGCTTCACGATGAGATGATGAATCTCAAAAAAAAAAAATAATAAAATAAAAAGAAACGAAAACCGTTAAAAAATACATGGGGAAACAATAAAACATACAATTAAAAAAAAAAAGATTTCTATATGCGAAGAAAGTAAAACATGCAAGTTAATGATAGAGTTATAAAAAAGCAAGCAACGCGATCATACAAAACATATTTTATTTCACACCCAAAAATATATTTATCAAGATTTCTAATCAAAACAACATTATATTCGCTTGTGCGAGTTCCCATATTAGCAGTTCATTGTTTAAAGTCGTCTAAAAGTATGCGAAAGTCATGTAATGTGTATTATTTTCGGCTAATCTGAATTTGGAGATTTTTTCGGTGTACATTTTATTTTTTAATGAATGTATGAAAAAAAAATGTTATTATTAGTGGTATCAAATGTAGTGTGTTGTTGTTGTCAAAAAAAAAAAATGTCAGGGATGGGAAAAAAATTTAACAAAAATTTTTAAGTATATTTTTTTTGAAAAAAAATATTTATTTTTTTTTTTAAATTAGAAATTTTTATAATTTTGTAAAAATTAAGAAAAAAATTTTTAACATAAAAAAACATATTTTTGAGTGTTGAAATGATAAAATTTTCAAGAATTTTTTATAAAAATGAAGGAAATTTTTTAATAAATAATTAATCATAAAAAATTATAATTTTTGATTCAATAAATTTTTTAAATTAATTCAAAAAAATATTTTTTAAAGACATTTTTTCAGATATTCATTTTTTTTTTAATTTAGAAATTATATTTTTTTTTTATAAATTTGTAAAAACTACTTATGAAATTATTTATTTTACTGTTTAAAATTTTATTTTTGAGTTTATTTATTTTAATTTTTAAGAAAAGGTAGTTTTTTTAATAATTAATAAAATAAATTAATAATTTTAATATAAGTTTTAAATTAATTCGTAAAAAAAAATATTTTTTTAAATATTTAGATTTTTTTTTTAGAAAAAATTAAAAAAACATTCGTTAAAAAAAATATTTTTATATTTTTAAAATATTTTTATAAAAAAAATAAAAATAATTTTTTTAAATCTAATAAACAATTTTCAAGTGTTTCTCTTTTAAATATCAATTTGAAAAAAATATAGAAAATTTTTATTAATTAGTTAAAAAATTAATAATAAATAATTAATTATAAAAAAAATATTTAAAATACTTTTATATAAAATATTAAAATTAATTTTAAAAAATTAAAAATAAATTTAAATATTTAAGAATTAATATTGAACTTTAAATAAAAAATAATTTAATTAATTATTTAATTTTTAAAATTTTAAATTTAATTTTTTTAAAAAATAATTTTTAAAAAATTAAATAATAATAAATTTAATTTCTTTCAAAATATTTTTTAATTATTTTTTTATATTTTTTATAAAAAAATATTAATAGAAAATTAATTAATTAATTAAAAAAAAAAATATTTTTTCTTAAATAATAAAAAAAAATTTATAAAATACAAAAGCGACATCCCTGTTTTTTCACTACTTTTTGCTTGCTTGTCCATTGCTCATGATCATTAACACTATATTTATAATGACACTGAGTATGTAACTTTTTTTGTTGTCTTTCGAGAGAAAAGACCAAACAAAGCCCCAAAATATATACTTTAAATTATAAAACAATAGGAAATTCCCATACACATGACCTACTCATGTTAATAACAAAACGTTAAAAAAACCGTGTGTAAAAAAAATCTCAAAGTCAATGAATCTTGTCTTTATCTCGTCTTGCATTAAATGTGTAATTAAGTTTTTGTGTGGTCAGTAAATAACTGCAAATTTTTTTAAAAGAAATTTTTTTTTCTTTAAACTTTCATCAAAAATTTCTTCGTTTTAAATAAAAAAAATTTCATCATAATCACACTCCTGTTAAATACCGTCAGTCCTCATCACATATTATTCATTAGGGACCTTTTTACACGAACAATGCATTGTCTTGTGTACTTTTTTTCATGAGCCTCAAAAGAATTTTGTACAATGTCTTCCCGAAACATAATAACCACCCAGACATCCTCTTTTGCGTTACTTTACATTACTTTGCTTTCCTTTACTTTGCTCCTGTCTTGTAAATGAATGTCCTACACGCACTGCACAAATAATAATAAAAAGAAGAATCCGACACTCGGTTCCTTCTTACTTTTTTTTTCCTTCTTTTATCATTATTTTTATTATTATTATTTTATTGTGTACTTTTTTCCTCAACTTTTCTTCCCAAAGACTACGAAAAAATAATTTTTTTCATTACATTAGACGAGAGAACGACGCCATGAGGATGATGATGATGTGCGATGTGCTCCTTTACAGTAATTATCAGACTTGGCAATAATGGGGTTGGTTCCATGTGGAAATATGTTGATTTTTTAATGTTTTGAATGTGTGTAGGTCCCAAAAATTTTTTACTTTTTTTAAAAGAAAAGAAAAGGAGGGACACGAAAAGATGATGACGATGCTTTCTTATCTGTCTGGAGTAGTGTGAGGATTTTTTTTCATTATTAAATTAATGTCTTAAATTTTTTTTAACATGCATAGCACATAGATTTAATAATAATGAGGGTGATATTTACATAGGACGAATTCTTATATACGAACATATATGTTGAAATAAAATAAAAAAAGTTAATGAAAAAAATAAAACTGCGTGATCCCCATATCCATTAAAGATACAAGTCCGTATGAAAAATGTTAATTTCGTTCGTCTTGTAATCGTAAGTAATGAGTTTTAAAAATATATACGGAAAACTTCGTATGCAAATGTGCCCTTAATATTCTTTTTTTCTTTCGATCTGTATCGTCTATCATTTTATTTCAGTCTTTGTACATATTTGTAATTTCTATGGGGAGTTAAGATTTTTACATATCCAGACGTTTCTTGCATATTTTTTTTTTTGCGTTTCAGACAACTTTGGTATAATTGTCAAGAAGATGGGAGGTAAACTTACAGAGATGGAAGAAATTTTTTTGTCTTTGGGCCATTTTTAAGATTTTGTTTAATTTTGCTTGGTTTGGATTAATTGGAATAGATTTTAAATTTATTACAAAGTTTTCAGTTTTTGCTTTGAACAAATTTTTAGCTCTCAGTTTTTGTTTTAAACAACTTCCAATGTCTCAGTTTTTGCTTTGAACAAATTTTTAGCTCTCAGTTTTTGTTTTAAACAACTCTTAAAGTCTCAGTTTTTGCTTTGAACAAATTTTTAGCTCTCAGTTTTTGCTTTAAACAAATTTTTAGCTCTCAGTTTTTGCTTTGAACAAATTTTTAGCTCTCAGTTTTTGTTTTAAAGAACTCCTAAGTTCTCAGTTTTTGTTCTAAAAAACTCCCAAAGTCTCAGTTTTTGCTTTAAACAAATTTTTAGCTCTCAGTTTTTGTTTTAAACAACTCTTAAAGTCTCAGTTTTTGCTTTAAACAAATTTTTAGCTCTCAGTTTTTGTTTTAAACAACTCCCAAGTTCTCAGTTTTTGCTTTGAACAAATTCTTAGCTCTCAGTTTTTGCTTTGAACAAATTCTTAGCTCTCAGTTTTTGTTTTAAACAACTCTTAGTTTTTGTTTTAAAGAACTCCCAAGTTCTCAGCTCTTAAAATTTTTAAAACACTTTTAAAAGCTTGGTTTGGATTTACTCAAAAAACTTGATAAAAACTTGAGACGATGAACTTCTTTCTCCTCAGTTTTCCGTCACTGTTGAGGGTGAATGCCTGTAAATAAAAAAAAGCTTATATGAGTGAAACGTTATAATATTAAAAAAAAAGTAAAAAAAAGGGAATGAGGTTAATTTAAATCTTTCTTTTCTTTCCATCATGAGAGTGTATCGAAGTTTAATTAGTCCCATTCCAACATTAATTTTACTTTTTTTTTCAAGATGTTTACCACGTCCCTCGATTGATTCGAGATTAAAACTGAATTGGATGGCTTTTTGTATTATTTGGCATGAAATGAGATTAAGAAGAGAGTTTTATTTATTTTTTGTCTAAAAAGATAACTTAAACAAAAAAAAAGAATTAATCTGATTGAAGAATCCCTTAAATAGTAACAATGTAGTTTTTTAAATGTTTATTCAAAATGTTTAAATTTGGAACATATATAATGATAGAAATCATGAAAATTGAACAATGGTAACTTTGTTCTCCAAATTTTGCCTTATTTTTAAAGAAACAGTCACTTTTGCCGAAAAAAAGTACATTAACACATAATCATGCGTTTTAACGTTATTTCATACATATTATAATGTTATGAATATGTATGTTATATGTGTAATTGTAACAATGTATATGTATATAATTATTCTTATTATGAACAAAAAAAAATCTCACACATCTAATTGTGTTCGCATTCGTACAATTGTTTATAAATAGTACCTTTTAACTGCACAAGAACAGTAATTATTACAATTTTATATTTTTTTGTTACATTTTTTTTCTTCATTTTCGGGGGAGTCATACTACTTATAAATAAATGTATGTAGAGAAGTAGCGATAATAATTAAAGCAACTCTCATATAAAGTGAAATATGTACAATTACCTTCAATTTAATATATGTGTTATTGCATACAATAATAATAAAAAAAAAAATTTTTTGGAGAAGTCACACGATTGTTTGACGATTTGTTGGTTTTTCGGCAATTTTTTGTTTTGTATTATTTTTTGGAATGTTAGAAAATTTACTTTTTATTTGAATTTTAGTTATATGAGATTTATTATAATTTTTTTTTAAATATTTATTTTAAAAATTAAAATTAAAAATTTTTAAAAAATTAATTTAAAATAAAAATTCAAATTTAAAAAAAATAAATAAAAACTAAAAAATAAATATTTTTATTAAAATTTAATTAAATTAAATTTTTAAAAATTAATAAATTAATTATAATAATAATAAATAATTTTTAATTAAATAATAAAAATTAATTGAAAAAATAATAAAAATTAAAAAATTTGTTCATCAAAAAAAAAAATTTTTAATTAAATTAAAAAAAAAATAATTGCAATAATTTTAAAAAATAAAATTTAAAAAATATTTTTTATTTATTAATTTATTATTATTTTTTCATTTATTTATTCTTTATAAAATATTTTATTAAATTTTAAACATTTTTTTCAATCAAAATTCT
Organism: Culicoides brevitarsis; assembly: GCF_036172545.1. NCBI lineage: Eukaryota > Metazoa > Arthropoda > Insecta > Diptera > Ceratopogonidae > Culicoides > Culicoides brevitarsis. Next base: position 3,456,446 of record NC_087085.1, read on the forward strand.
ATTTGAAAAACATATTTTTTATGATAATTAAATTCATAATTTTATTTATTTTTTTTAAATTAAAAAAAATATTAACAAATAAAAATTAAAAAAAATTAACAAAAATATAATTGAAATAATTAAAAATAAAATAAATTAAAATTTTTTTTTAATATTTTTTTAAAAAATTTTTTTTTTTTGAAATATTAAAAAAAATAATAATTTAATTTTTATTACATTATTTTTTTAAAAATTTATTTTAAAAATATTAACAAATATAAATAAAAAATTTTTAATAAAAATATAATTTAAAAAAAATAATTTTAAATACTCTTTTGGGTTTTAGGCAAAATCATAAATAACGAAATAAAAAAATCTCAACCCTCGAAAGCATCGAGACCAGAAACCCACTCACGAAAAAATGCTAATCCGACAATTTATGTGGCGAATGATTTAATTTCTATTCAAATGTGCGTGCATACATTACGGATAATTTTTTTGTTCGTTCCAATTAAACATGCTTACGTGTGTTCGTGAGTTTTTTTTTGCTTCCCTTGTACTACTTGTCGATTTCTACCAAATTTAACATACATTCACGATAAAATAGAAAAAAACTACCCTTTAAAAGGTTGTCGAATCATAAAACAAAAAAAAGTGCTCATTGTTTGTAATCATCGCAAGAACGTTCGACAACCAAACTCTTCAAGGCTGCCGACGACGCGAAGGATAATATAATAATGTAATAATATGAAACAGAGAAAGAAGAAAAAAAAATGTAATAAAGAACAGAAGTCATGAAATTCATATCAATATATATCATCAACGCGCATTTGAATGACATGCACAAAAAAAATATTCATATGCAAAAGACGTGGAATACACGAAAAAAAATCCTCATACGAGCCGTTATTAAAAAGTATAATGAGAGAAGGGAAAATGTGTGTACGAAAAACGCGTATGAATAATATTAGATTACAAATTACGTGCTTTTAATATATGTTCGGAGCTCCGTCGAGTGTGAGCTCAAATGAGAAAATTACACAATCCGCGACTTGAGCGTGTGTTTACGATGTGAAAAGTCATAAGGAGGCAAAAAAAAACTGCGTCATGAATTTTTTTTCGACACGACACACGGAGAAATTTTCCTTGACATTTAGTTCTTTCTGCCGCTGTTGTTACTGTTACTGCTTGATAAATGTCGTAGGCACACAATTATTATCGAATGTGCGATCGCTCAACGGAAATTCGTGCAAGATATCTTCGGTAGAGGTGCGTTCTAATATACAAATGTGACATAAAATATTTTTAGCACATTGATAAATTAATAGAGATTAACGATTTTTATACATGAGCAAGCTCAATCAGTCAACATGAGGTAATGTTACAAGTCGGTTACAAGGAAAAATGTTGTTTGTTCAGAGTTTTTATCGTTTTTTTACTAAAATGTTATTTTTGGAGTTTTTTTAATAACATGAAGGTTAAGATTGATTTTTGAAAGTCAAGATTTTTTTTTTATAATTAAATATTAAATATTTTTTTAAACAATTCTTTTAATTTTTTTCAATTTATTTTTTTATAAATATTTTTTTTTTTCATGATCAATAAAAAAATAATTTTTCATAAATTATAAAAATTGAAAAATTAAAATTTTAAAAAATAATTAGAATTTTTAACAATTTAATTTTTTTTAAACATATTTTTAATTTAATTTAATATTTTTTAAATAATTTTTTATATTTATTTTAATAAAAAATTAAATTTTTAGTTAAATAATTTTAATTTTAAGAAAAATTTGAATTAATGAAAAATTTAATATTTTTCCAATATTTTTCAAAAATGAGATAAAAAAAAATGTTAATTATAAAAATTAAAATTTTAAGAAAAATTTTGAATTTTTTAAATAATTTGACTAATTAATTATTTTTTAACAATTTTTTTAAAAATTTTATTTTGAAAAAAAAAATAATATTTTTTTTAATATATTTTAATGTTACAAATTTTAAAAATCGAACATAAATTTATTTAAAAATTAAAAATGTTAAAAAATTATTATTTTTATTTAATTTTAATTCAATTTATTTTTTAAATATATTTTTATATATTTTAACTATTTTATTTTATTTAATTATTAAAATTCAATTTTATAATTTTATTAAATTTAATTTATGAAAAATAGGTTTATTACTAAATAAAAAAATAAATATCGCAAAAAAAAATTTAAATTCATTAAATTAAAATTTATTAATTTTTTTTTATTTTATTTTAAATAATTGTTAAAATTTTTAATTTAATTTAATAAGTTTCCATTTAAATTTTTTTAAATATAATTTTTAAAAAATAATTTTTATTAATTTTTTAATTAATTAAATTAAAAATTTTAAAAATAAATTTTCATTAAATAAAATTTTTAATAAAAATTGGCATATAAAACTGCATAAAAAATTCTTCTACAAAGTTCTTTGCCATTTTCAAGCACAACAATGGTCAACTTCACAACTCTTACTAAACAACTTTTTTTTTGCCACAAAACAACTGAAAAACAACAGAAAAACATATAAACCTCTCACAAACTCCTTTGTTTCACCGCATTCCTTTTTATAATAATAATATTACATCACATTTTTCCTTCTTTTTCATGGACTTTCAGCGCAAAAAAAAATTACGTAAAAGAATACTCGGAACAAAAATTTACTCATCTGTTAACAATTTTTGCATTAATTTTTTTTTTTCTACAATTTTTTTTATATATTTGTGGCTTTTTCTATTCTAGTTAGCACAGAGAACCGAATACTGGAGAATAAAATTTTATTATTTCATTGTTGTAAACCTTCTCCACTTTTCTTGCTTGTTTGATTTTTCTACATCAAGGAATCTCTTTTTTCAAATTAAATATTTTTTTTTTATTATTTAACTTTTTTTTTTAAATATTTCTCTCTCTTGACGAGCAAAAAAATTGTATTTATAATTGCATGTAATTTAATTCGGTGATGATTTCGTCTACGGAATTTTTTTGTCCAGTTTTTATTCTCGGGTTCATTATTACTCATTAGAGGGAAAAAATATTTTTTTTAAAACAAGAGAAGCAAATCTCTAAGATATTAAATTATGCACCATGTTCAGGTAAAAAGCTTTTGCAAACGAACATCATGAAAATAATTGTTATGCAAATATTTTACATCTCTAAAAATATATTTTGAATCAAATATTTATTGCAACATCCTTATTGTCTCTTCTCATGCAGTTTTCGGGTGTTTGTCTGTGGATTTTAATTTCCGCAAAAATAATAAGAGTTAGTGAGATGAAGAGCCAAATGCAAAATATAATGACAATGGGTGACAAAAATATAATCCGGATATTTGTTTTACATTATTTCAACATTTTATTTTTTTTTTTCGTTTTTTGTGAAATTAATGAATTTTTAATGCACTTTCGGCTACCGCCAAAATTCAACGTTTTACATTTGTAAAGAAATATTGCATTAAACATGAGATTATGTGCAACTTACAATTATTTTTTTCGTTTTTTGGGGGAAGATAAATCCCCAATATTTACATATTTTTGATAAATATTGTCGAAATTGTGTGTTTGATGTCTCTGTTCTTTCGCCTACAAATGAAAACTCAAATTAATTTTCACTTCATTCATCATCATCAGACCTTCTCATGTGTAACACCGAGCCAAGAGGTGCATATAATTTTCAAAAGTGCGATCATTAATCACAATAAACTCGCGCGAGACTCTAAATATTTTAAAAAGATCACGAAATTTATCATTTTTCTTCCATATCTTCGTCGTCGACAAGACATGTTGTTGCAAAAAGACGAAGCAAAAAAAAAATATCGATTAAAAATTTTCCCCCAAAGCGTCATTATCATTCATATTCACACAACAGCACACGTCACACAATCGTCTCATGTATCATAAAAAAAATACCGAAAAACGTTTACGAGTATGCATGATGAGAGACAGGAAATCCTCGCATATAACATACAAGGAGTAAGTACTTATCACTTTTTTTTCTGTGGTTGTGTTAAAAAAAATCGTCTTGTTCTATTTTTTTTTAGTCTTTAAAAAGTAATACATTGAGTAAGTGAACAAGAAGCTCATTATCGCATGTTTTTTCTCGTGTCTGAGGATTATGTTGTTTATGTAAATGTTTGTGGATGTGAGGGTTTGAATTTCTTATCGAAGAATAATTTCCTTAATTTTCCCGAAGAAAAAAAATCACGTATGTCGTTTCGCTCAAGATTTTTTTTTCTATATGAGTTGTGAGTTGGCTCAGTATTTTTGTTCATTTATTATTTTATTTTTTTAATAGAGTACGAAATGTACCGTACTTTTAAATCGGTTTCAGGTTTATGAGGATCAATACCTTCATTATCAATACCTTATAAAAAATTAAAAAAAAACTAAAATTTTGAGAATTAAGGCAAATAAGATATTGGCAAACTTAAAGTAGCAACATTATTTTAACAAGTATATGATTTTTTGAAGCAATTTGTTTCTTTCATCAAATTCGTATTTTCAAATTATTTCACATAAATTAAAAAAAATAAAATATTGTATAAAATATGAACAAGTTTCAATTTGTGACCAATTTAAAGTTGACTTTCCAAATGAAGAAATAAACTCAGTCATCTTAAGTAGTTCAAAGCTTAATTTTTTATAATATTGGATTTCTTATGAAATTATTTGTTATTAACTGTAACCTAAGAGAGGTTCTTCTAACAGATTTATTCAAAGTTAATAGAACAACATAACTCTCAATGTTAATTTTAATTGTCCATATCTATCCGTTTCAATAACTTCTTCATAAATTATTTCAGAAAAATATTTCGGAGTTTCATTTAAAATTCTTTTCTGATTTGAGTATATTCTTTAGAGGATCATATATGATATCGAAAAACATTCCATGTGTTCGTTTAAAGTACCTCAAAGAACTCTTCCTCGACTTCTTCGCTCGTCATCATAATTAGACGGTTTGCATTCTGCCAATTGTTGATGAATTCTTTCGACTTCTGTTTCTACTAAAGACAGAATTGAAATTTCTTAATTGTAAATAAGTTAACGGTTCTCTTGTTAGTAGAAATATTTGTTGGTGTCAATATTATTCTTTTGTTTACTACATCAGGTCATTTTGAATAAAAAAAATTCGCCTGAAATGAAAAAATTAATAAGTAAAAGATTTCTTTTTTATAACAAATATATCTAAAAAAAAAAAAAAATAAATTTAAAAAATTATTAAATTTACTTTAAAACAAATTTATATTTAAACATAAAAAAAATTTTTTAAAAAAAATGAAGTTTTATTTGAAAATTTTTTTGAATTTTTTTTTCGAGCTAAACATTCCTTGAGTCATAAGAAACACTTTTCTCCATGAAACATATTTAAACGCATAGTTTTTGCCAAAATTAGTTTAATTTTAAAAAAATAATTTTAAAAAAATTTTTTATTATTTTTTTTTAAATGAATAAAAGAAATAAATTTTTCATATTAAATATTAATTTTTTTTCTTAAAAAAAATATTCAACAAATTTCTGAATATTTTTTTTAAAAAAACTTACCTCAATACTCCGGTCCATATAAATCGGTACAAAAACTTTTCGCACCCCAAATTTTTCCTTTATTCATTTATTTTATTTTTATGAAATATCATACAAATGCGTGCAAAAACATATGCAAACATATCATCTCAATACTCAAACAAAGCAGAACAAGCGAACGAAAAGAAAAACAGATTTTCTTCTCTTTTCATATGAAATGCGCGCGAGATCCCATGTGTGTGTATATGTCGTATATATGTTCATATTAAACTGAAAGCTCAAACAAACATTTTTTGTTCATTTTTTTTCGTGTTTTCATTTCTGTTCTGAATCCCAGCAATAATTTAAGTCAACTTTATATTTTATGTGAATGAAAAAAAAATTCGATGCATGCATATTTTGCGTTATTTTATTTATTTTTTGTACTATATGCTTCATATATGAAAGATGATAAATATTATAATAATAATATATGCAAAGAAATGACGACGAACAGAGTCAAGAAAATATTTACTTACTGTTTCTTTAAAAATAAACAACAGCGGATCCTCAGAAAAATTTTCCATACAATTTCTTTCAGATTTACAAAGAAAAATTGTTCCAGCCTAACAACTTTCATACAAAAAAAACGAAGAAGACGACATGTATCTTTCAGATAAATCGCGACAAGTAATGTATGAGTTTTGGTTTTGGCAGTGTGCGGTTTCGTGTTGCATGTGTGACGACGACGACAACGACTCCGATGCACAAGCAGAAGAAAAATAATTGTGAAAATTTTAAGGATATACGACTTTTTCCGTTGATTTTTTTTTTTTTTTTTTGTGTGTTTGCTTCGACTTCTTCTTCTTTTTCTTTGGGGAATGGAAAAGTATGCAAATAGATATTATATATGTTACGAGAGAGAGGAAAAAAAGACGACGAAGGTAAATGTCTGTGACAATAAGCATGTCTGAAAATATTATGAGGATATGAGTTTAAAAATTGTAGACATTTATTTATACATTTGTTTGTCTATTGTGACTTGTGATGTTTACGCGAAAAAATAAGAGAGCAAGTGTTATTGTGAGTAAATATTATTATTATTCGGAAAATTGTTATTTTGATTTTTATTAATTTAACCAAAAATTTAAATATTAGAAAAAAAAATTTAAAAAAATTAAAAAAATTATTTATTTTATTTAATTTTTTTATTTATTTTTATTTTAACTTTAAAAAAATAATATATTATTAATTATTTTTTATATTTCGCACATTTTTTTAAAAAGTTAAAATTTTTAAATTATTTTATTTTTAAATATAACAATTCCAACAAAATTTATTTATAGTAAAAAAAACTTACTAATTAATTATTTTTTTTAAAGAAATGATCAAATTTTATTATTTTCTTAATTTTGAGAAAAAAAAATTAGGTTTACCATTATATAAAAAAAAAAAGGAAAAAAATTATAATAAAATTAAAAAAAATAATATTTTTATTAAAAATTTTTGTTTTTTATATTTTTTTTATTAAAATTATTAATAATATTAAAAAATATATTTAATAATTTTTAATATTGATAATAAAAAATATATTTTTTTCTATAAAATTTTATTTATTTTTTTTTCATTATTTAAATATAATTTATATTAGGTATTATTTTTTATTTTAAAATTTAATTAAAAAGATTTTATCCAATTTGAAATTTTTTTTGGACAAATAGGAAAATAAACAAGAAAAAAATCTAATTACTTAAATTTTAAATCAAAATAATTATAATAATATAAATTATATTAAAATAAAAAATATTGTAAATTATTATTATTTCATTATTTAAAAAAAAAATTAAAATAAAATATAAAAAAAAGTATTTTGCATGTTTTAAATTGAAAAAATATGCTTTTAAATAAAAAAAAATAATTAATCAATTTAAAAAAATAATATGATTCAAATTATAATATTTAAATAAAAAAAATATTTAAAGTAAAAAAATAAATGTAATAAAAAAAATATATTAAAAAAAAGATTTTCTTCAAAATTTTATAATTTTTTAAATATTTTTTAAAAAAAATATAAAATAAATTATAAATTTTTTAAAAAATAAAAAAAGTAAAATAAAACTTTAAAATTAAAAATATTAAAAAATAGCTAATAATAATAAATTTAGCAATATCAATATCACAAATTATTCGCCACAATTGCATAAAAAAAATAAAAATTATTACCAAAATCACTGAACTGACATATAAAAAGGTTAAGGAAACTCGTGACATTTTTTCCTCTCTCTCTTTTTATTTTCTTCTTTACTTTTCATCTTCTTTCATAATAATCGCCTACTTGACTCATACACACGAAAACTTGCAAGATTCGACCAAAAGCAGCAAAAGAGTTCGTTTTCTCTTGTATCTCATTGCGAAGAAATCTCCCCCTTCATTGACATGCGCACTTGCTTGCCGGCTCTCGTCATTTCCCCGCGAAAAACTGGAAAGTGCTTTTATGTAAAAAACGCGAAGGGGTACGCATATGGGGGAGGCAGCAGCAGCACGTCATGTGTGTTTTATTTTTCCTCACATTAATAATTTTTCTCCATGTAACACGGAGCACATAACCCAATCCAGTACGCATATGCCAAATAATAATAAAATAAAAGAAAGATAGCGAAAAGTTATGTACTTTTTTAGGTGTACGATATATTATTTTAATAGGTTCTCGTGTGTGTGTGTATGGATTGTTTTTTGTTTCATGCGTCGTGTCGGTTTTTATGACGACGACGACGAAAAATAGCTAAATATTCACACATATATTATATCCCGAAAGCGACGAGTAGGTAGGTACAACATGTTCGTGCATGACAAAAAAGCTTACATACATACATGAACATACATGTTGTACACACACACACACACACAAGAGAAGTGTTACATTTGGAAATTCAGAAATTTTTAATGTGTTCCACACACAATTTTGATATTATTCTTCTCATAGTTGTGCCTCATTTCGACAAAATTCAGTCGTTCTAAGACGGTCACCGCGTACGCACGAACAAAAAATGTACGGTTAGGAAAAATATAATTATTTATCTTCTACTTATAATAAAAAATTATTATCATCTCCCAAAAAAAAAAAACAAAAAAAAAGTTAAAGTTTAGGAAAAAAAATAAAAAATCAAGTTTCGACGAAAATAAATAAAAAAAATAAATTTTTGGCTATCACACCATTTTCGGACATTTTTCACACTCTTTCAAGGAAATAAATAAATACACAGTCTTCTTTTTATTTTTCATCAACTCATAGTCTGCTATAATCCGCTGCTGTTAATCATGCACAACAAGAAATAGAAAAGGAAAATCATTTAAAATAATTTTTTTAATTAATTAATTAAAATAACAAATCCATTAATTATTACAATAGTTACAAAAAAATAGTGTAGAAAAAAAGTCAAAAAATAATAAAAGTGATATTATTAAAAAAAAATAACTTTTGGACAAGAAAAAAACTTTGGACTGAAACTTTCGAAAAGAGAAATTAATGTGAAAATAAAAAAAATAACTTTGGAAATTTATTAAAATAAAAAAAATAATTTCTGTGAAATATTAAAATTTCCTCAAAAATATAATTAAATTAAAAAAAAAATAAAAATTAACATTAGTGCAATATTATATTAATAATATAACTGTAAATAATAAATATAATAATTTTTTGTATTTATTAATAATTAAAAAAAATAAATACCAAAATTTTAGTTAAGAAAAAAAAACGTAAACTGTGAAAAAAAAATATATTAAGGTGTATAAAATATTATTAATTATTATAAATTTCTGTGAATCAAAATTAATCACTGGATTGGTTAATGCAATTATTGTATATAATAAATAATATTATATTATATATTATATTAATTAAGGTAAGAATAAAAAAAAATGTGTAAAAAATATTTTCATGTGAAAAAAAAATTAATAAAAAAAACTTTATTTTTTTAAGATGATAAATTTCGAATTCTTATAAGAAAAGTAATTATTTTTCGTTCAAGTGAAATTCCCCTTTCTTTATTTATTTTCGTTCAAAGAATAAGGAATCAAGTAATTTTAAAATATTATATTATTATGCAAACGAAAGGAAACCGATCAACACATAAATATAAATTTCTACCTGAATAAACATGAATAATATTTATGCATTTATTGAAACGAAACAAGAGTAAAAGTTATAAAAGGGTTGAATTTATAATTGATGCGATGTGTGTAAATGCCAGTAAATTTGATATGCATAACATGTATCTCATATGTGATGATGAAAAATTATTGTATGATTACCGCAAAGACAAATTCTTTAAAGTTTTTTATTGTGAAAAAGTACTTTGCCGCTTATTTTATTTTATTTCAATTTTTTTTAATTTTTAAAAATTTTTTTCAAAATTTAAAAAAAAATTTTAAAAAATATTTTAATTAAATTTTTTTTTCTCAAATAAATTTATTTTTTTTAAACAATCTTTTTTTTTAAATTAAAAAAATTAATGAAAAAAAAATATTTTAATATTAAATTTTTTTAAAAAATTATTTGATATTAATTTTATAAAAATATTTTTAATTATTTTTATAATTTTAATAAAAATAAAAGAAATAAATTTTTAAAAAAAATTATTTATTAATTTTATTATTTAAAAAAAAAAATTTAGTTATATTATTAAAATTTTATTTAATTGAACTAAAATAAAGTTTTCTTTCAATTTTTTTTTTAATTTAATTTTTTTTTTAATTTTTAAATTATTTAATTTAAAAATTTAATTTATTTTTGAATAAATTAATTAATAACATAATATTTAAAAAAATAACCTTGTAAATTTTTTATAAATCAATTTTTAAGAAATATGTTTAAAATGTTACCCATTAGATCACTCGAGTTTTCTTCAAAAAAAAAAGATTTCATTCCAAAAGGGGTTGATTTCTTCAAACCAAACCATTTATCATATACAAAAGCAACATGCAGTAGATTTATTCAAATTATTATTTAAATTTCTTCAAAATTAAAATACATTTCCTCTACCTCACAAAATGCTGCCTGAGTAATGATATGTGAAGCATATGTGTAATTTTTTATTGCAAACAAACCCCTTCTTTATATTTTCCACGCAACTGTTTATTACACATCCTTTTATTTTATTTAATGATATGTGATTTACGGGTAAATTTGGTATGTGAATATGCATACATTTAAAATATTAATTTTGATGATAGGATAAGAATGTTATGCACAAACAACATAATCATGCGTTTAATAAAAGTTTAGCATGCTAACGATTATTTTGCGGTTAGATTTTTTTTTATTTTAATATTTATTTTAATTTAAAAATTATTATTTAATTTTTTTTTTAATATTTTAAATAAAACTTTTACTTGAAAAAAAAAATAATTTGAAACATATTAACATATATCCCGTAGTTAAAAATAAAGTTAAACTCAAAAGCTTTAAAATTTGTTCACAAACAACACTTTATCGCCTTTTGTATAACTTTTACATACTCTTGACTGAACAAAATTTGTACAGTTTTTACATTTTTTGAGCCATTGAACTCGTTGAAAATAGCAAAAAGTTTTTTTTATTCGTATGTTTCTTTGCTATTCAAGTCAAGTCAGGTTTTTATAAAAAATAATATAATGACTCTCTCAGCATCGTGATTTTTATTTTTTTTAATACAGAAAATAATGTTTAATGTAAAGAAACTTAAAATTCACTAATTTCATGAATTTTTATATTATTAAAAAAAAAAAAAAAAAATTAAAAAATAAAATATAAAATAAAATAAATAAATATATAAAAAAATATATAATATTAATAAATTAAAATATAAATTTAACAATTATATTTTTTTTATATTTAATATTATAAATATTATATATTTTTTATTTAATTTAATATAAAATAAAAAATAAATTATTTTATTATTTAATATTTATTTTTAAAAAAAATAATTAAAATTTTTTATAAATAAAATTAGCTTGGTTTGGATTAATTAAAATAAATAATTTTAAAAAAATAATTATTTAAAATTTAATTTTTGGTTTAATTTCAAAATTTTCTTGAAAAAACTTACTTTTGAATATTTATTAATAAATATAATAAAAATGATAAATATAAAAATATAATTATGAAAAAAATAATAATATAAAAATTAAATAAATAAAATATAAATAAACTATAAAAATTTTTAAATAATATTTTACTATAAATATAACAATTCTATATTTTTTGTTTATTTAATTTAAAATATAAAAAAAATTAAATTATTTTATTATAGCAATCACTTCATAAAAGACAAAATAAAAAATAATTATGAATTTTAAATTTTCTTTAAAAATTATTTTTTTTAAATATGGAAAATTTTAATTAATAAAATAAATTCAAAAATTATAGTTAAATATATTTTAAATTATTATTATAATTTTAACTAATTAAATTGAGCAATCAAAATACACAATCTCTAAAATATTTTTAACATACATAATAAATTATCTAAATGTTTGCACGAAAATAACAACAAAAATAAACAAAACCTAAAAACATGTGTAACGATACATCCTTTGCCAGTTTATTAAAAACAATTAATATAATTAGTGCGATGATTCTGCTCTTCCCACAAATCCTTTTATGCTCGAATGTTGTTTCCCGTAAAAAACCCCAACTACACACTACACTTAATAAAATCTCATAAATTATATTTTAAAATGTTGTGCATGATATTTTCCCTTATTTTTTCTCTCTCTTTGGCAAAAATTAAAATAAATCCCCAACTCTGTAAAATATCTCGACTTTCACATGACAGAAGTCGAGAGTAGTCTTTTGAAACAACTTTTGCGCTCGAAACGAGTCGTCGTAGAGCATAAAAGGTTAACCAGGATTAAAAGATGCATAAAATTATATTCTTTAACTTTATGGGAGCGCATGGAAATTTTAGCAGTACAAAAGCAAAGGAAGGGGTGACGACGACATGTTTTCAGCAAATTAGCGCTTAGTGAAAACAGAAAACATAAAATGTGTAAACACCTGTAAGATTATTATTATTACTTACGAACATCATAATTAGAAGTGAAAAGACACAAGAGAGAGAGAATATTAAATTAGAAAATTAATTTAATTGAAAACAACTGAAAGTGATGCTAATTGTGACGTGGCTTGACTTTTTTTTTTAAAGATTTTTCAAAAAAATAATTCATTTTTTTGTTTCTTTATTCGTCACTCGACACACTTGACCTTTTTTCGTCAATTTTTTTCAACTGACGACGAGAAGAAGAGTAATTATTGTGCAAATTTTCTACAAAATTAACCCTTGTTGGCCCCTTTAAAAGTCACTCATTACCAACAAAACAAGAAATTTCACCCTTTTTGTATTTTTTTAACATTTCGTCGACTTGAGGAAAAAAATCTATGCACAAAGGCTTTTTTTTATTCATAACCATCATCATCATCTTGCACATTCATTAAAGTTCTTTTACTTTTTTTACTTGAATTTTTTTTTTCGTGCAGGTGAAAAAACAAAAAAAAACCGCTACGTAGATTTTTGACCTTTATTTTTGTTTCAAAAAAAAAATTCTCATGCAGATCTTAAAATATGCGCGCTACTGATGTGAATCAAGTACCTTAAAGCTTTGACGTACTCTTTTTTTTTGCTCTGTTTCCTTTAACTTTATACTTTTCATTATTCATCATGTGATCCGGAGTGTGTGTGGATGGCGGCGTATACGGATGTAGAATGCTTTTGTTTGTTTGTTTGCATATTTTTTGACTCATTTTCATGTCAACTCTGGAGAGGGAGTTAAAGTTGAGGGAGTTGAGTTGTTATGTGATGAAAGAATTTTTTGATGAAAATTGCAATTTTTCGTTTTTTTAGCGTTTTAAGATTAAATGTGATGAATTTGTTCGAGATTTGATGGTTTTTTGTGATTTTCAATTAATTTAACAATTTATGACATTTTTGAATAATTTGCTTGGTTTGGATTAATTGAAATAATTTTTTTCTCCAAAAGAATAATATTTTTCAAAAAAAATTTTTTGAGCTCAAGAAAATTTTTTTCTCAGTTTTTAAACAAATTTTGAAGTTTTCATGTCAATTCGGTTCAATTTCTTGAGAAAAACGTAAAAGCTCTAAAATAAAGAAAAAAAAAATTTTAAAAAATTGATAAAATTTAAAAACTTTGAATTTATTGAAATTGATAACTTACCCTAAATTTTTTTTTGATCATTTCATTGTTTTGATTTTTTTTCTCTTCTCATATTTTTTTTTATTTTATTGTAATTTCGACAAATTTTTCTTCCTGTCTTTATAAACTCTTATAAAAATAAGTTTAAAACTTTTAAACATGTTAAATTTCTTACCTTCTTCGTACTTTAATTTTTCAAGCAATTAATTCAAGATGGCGAATTTGATCATCTGATATTTAGAATTAGTTCAAATTTTTACCGCAAGTTGCTATTTTTGCTAATTTAAATTGACCGTTAATTATTTATATTATTTTTTTTTTTAAATTAATTAAGTATGCCTTGATTTTTAACTCAAAATAAAGAAAAATAAATTTTCATTCAAATAGATTCAATAAAAACGAATTTTAATAAATAAAATATTTTAAAATAAAAAAAAAAATGTTTAAAACTCCATAAAATTCAAAAACTTCAACAAAATAGTAAATATTTTTTAAAAATTTAAATTTATTTTAATTAAAAAATTTAAAATAATAAAAAAATAAATTTAAATTAATTAGAAAATAAATTAATGAAAATTAAATAATATTTAATAAAAATTTTAAAAAATTTAATAAATAAATTTAATATTTTTTTAAAATATATGTGCTTTGTTGTAAATTAATTTTTAAAAAATAAAAATTTTAAGAAAATTAATTTAAAATTTAATATTTAACGAAAATACAAAAAAAAAATGTAAATTAAAAAAATAATTAGAAAATTTAAATTTTCATTAGTTTAATATATGTAAATATTATTGAAATATTTTCTAAAAATTAAAAATAATAATTAAAATATTCAAAATAAAAAAAACTAATTTTAAATTAATTGAAAAAATTTTAAAAAAATTATTTCAATTAAATTAATATTTAACAAAAAAAAAAATAAATTGAAAAATTAAAATACTTTTTAAATATTTTTGCTTTCTTGTAAAATAATTATCTAAAAAAGTTTATTTAAAATAAAATGAATGAATTAAATTTATTTATTAAAATTAAAATTAAATAAAATTTAAAATAATTTTAAATTCCTCCTCAATATTTAATATAAAATATTTTTTTTTCTCAAAAATAAAAAATCAAAATTCTAAACAAAAAAAAATCTTTTCTTATCATTTCAGATTTCTGGCATGAACGTATAATCACTTCCAGAACCAACGACTGCTGAAAACAACAAAGCTAAAAAAAGGAAAAAAAATATTAAACATTATTCTTGTTATTATTGTTATCATTATTATTATTGTTTGAAATATCGCTGCTTGCTACGATAATTGCTGCTCTTCTACCAACGCACTCAAGTCAAGTTTTCCACACATTTTCGGCGTTATGCTTCGAAAAAACAATTCATAGACGACAACGACGGAGGTAGACAAAAGGCATTTTTCAATTGCATCAGCAAAAAAAAGGAACCATACATCGCGATTATTTTTAAAAATATTCTCACTTCTACCGAAAAAAACACACAAAAAAAATTTCGTGGAAGAAGAATAATAATTTTTAAGGAACAAAAGGATATTATATAAGTCTAGCTGTAAAAAAAAGTTGATTAAAACAAAAAAAAAATTCAAAATGTCACAACAAGAACATTATAGCCTTCGGTGGAACAATCACCAAAATCACATATTGCGTGCATTTGACACACTGCTGCAAACAAAGACGCTGGTCGACGTGACTCTCGTGTGCGCCGAAACGAGTATACGAGCACACAAAGTCGTCTTGTCGGCATGTTCGCCGTTTTTTCAGCGCGTTTTCAGCGAAACGCCCTGCAAACACCCGGTTATTGTGCTGAAAGACTTTCGCGGATGGGTCGTTCAAGCAATTGTTGACTTTATGTATCGCGGCGAAATCAGTGTGCCGCAAGAACGACTCCAAACTCTCATTCATGCCGGCGAATCTTTGCAAGTTCGAGGCTTAGTTGATCATCCCGTAGCGATGAATACTCCGACACCGGCAGCATCTCCCGAAGATTTCAGTATTTTGGACTCTTCGATCGTGTCGCCGACAAGCCCGAGTCCCAATTTCACGTCGATTAGCCAAAATTCGTCGAAACTTTTGATTCCGCCGCATTTCGTGACTGATCCAACGATGAATTTAGTCAATCGCGAGCATCGGGAATGCATTTCGCCGACGCCGCGACGAAAACAGGCGCGTCCCAGACGTCGTTCGGGCGAATGTGGGCCTCATGATTTGATGAGTAATAGCAACAGTAAGCCCGGGACGCCCGAAATTTCGATGAAAAGCGATTTGGAGCACAAACGCATGATGGACGATGAGGAAAATGACATGAACGACGACGATAAAATCGAAGAAATCAAGTCAGAAGCGGAAGAAATCGAAGACGACGACGACATTTTGGAACAGAGACACGAGGAAATCAAGCAAAAAGAGAAAGATGAACATGCGGAAGACAGTCCGGAGAATTTGTGCATGAAAAATTCGGTAAATTCATCGCCAAAGACATCGGGAAATAAAATGAACAACAACAACGAAGCAGCTTCCAATGAAAATAATCGCGGAATTGGCTTGAAAGATATTCGACATCGCGGCGGATCGATGCATCGTTCACGAAATCATCCGAATTTTCATCCTTTTCCGCCATTTACGAGCCTGACGCCGCCCCCTTCCTTTCATCTGAACAACAATCCCCCGCTGGGACATCAGAAGGAACACATGAAAGCCGAATCTGAGGACGGGAGAGCGATGGATGACGATTCGATGATGGAACCCTTGGATATTAATCAGCCACTGCCCCCGAATCATGGCTCGAGTATGCGCGGCGAACATCAACGCAGCATGGAAAATAATAATTTTTCGAATAAGCATGGGAATAAGGATTTTTTGCCGAACCCGTTGAACTTTCATCCGCATTTTAATCAGCAAGATGGACCGCCGTTTCCGCCAATGCCCTCGATGTCGGCACTTGCGTTGTCGTCGCCACATTGTAAGTTTTTAATTTTTTTCGTTTTTTGAGTTAAAACAAACTTTTAATTTAATTTTTTTTATAAAGTGTTTGGATTAGATGCCCCTTTTGGACTATTTCCTCCGGGAATGGATCCCGGCAAAATGTACAATCCGTTGATGGAGTTGTCAGATCCGCGAACCATGCATCCAGATCATCCTCCTCCGCCGTTTTTGAAAAAGAAATGTAAGTTTTTTAATTACAAATTTTTTCTTTAATTTAAAATTAAAATTAATTTAAATTAAAATTTTTAATTTCAAAATTTTTCATTTAAAATATTTTTATTTATTTTTTTTTAATTAGTAATTTTTTATTACAATTTTAATTTCTTTTTAATTTTTTTACTTTATGCTCAAAAATTCGTATATAAATATTTCATTAATAAATATTAATTTATTTTTTTATTCTAAAAATATTTTTAGTTATTTTCAAAAAAAAAATATTTTTTTTTAATTTTAGATTTTTTGAAAATTAAACTTAAATATTTAATTAAAATTAATAAAAAATATTAATATATTTGTTTATATTATATTAAATAATTTTTTATAAAATATTTTAAAAATATTAATTTTTTTATTTAATTTTTTATCCATAAGTATTTTTATAATTTAAAATCAATTTTAAAATTCATGAAAAATATTTTATTTAATTTTTTATTGAAATTTTATTTTGTTTTTTAAAATACTATTTTATCAAATTTAATTATTTTCCTTCATTTAAAATTTTTAATTTTTTTTTTAATTTAAATAAATTTTTATCAAATCATTATATTTTTAAAAAGTAAGAATTTTGATTAATTTTAAATTCTATCTCAAGAAAATTAAAATTTAAAAAAAAATATTAGTTTTTATAAAAATAAATATTTTTTTTTTTAAATTTTATGTTAAAATTATTTATAATTGAAAAAAAAATTGAAAAAATTATGAAATTAATTACATATACTCAAAATTTTATTTTTTTTTTCAAAATTTATTTAAATTATTATTTTAAAGTATTTATTATTAAATTTTATATATTTTTTTAATTTTAATTTTAATTTATTTTTTTATTTTAAATTTTATTTTTAATTTTTTTTAAATATTTTTTTATCAAATTTTATTATTTCTTCCTTTATTTACTTAAAGTTTTAAATTATTTTAAAAATAAAATTTTTTTATGAAACAGAGATTTTACTGTTTCAAGAAAATTTTTGAAAAATTAAATTAATTTGAAAAAAATTTAATGTTTAAGAATTTTTAATAATTCATTTTTAGTGAAAAAAGATTAAATTTTTTTTAAATTTTTTTTTTAAATTATATTTAAAAATAATTAATTTTTGATATTTTAAATTATTTAAATATTTTTTTTATATTCAAAAATTTGAAATTCACTCGTAAAAAACCTAAATTTTTAAAAAATTCAAAAATTTATTAATATTTTCTCCAAATCTTCATTTAATTTCAGTAAGTCGCGCAAAGAGTCAACATTCCGCTCCTCGCGGAGGTCCTCCCCGTTCATGGACAAATGCTGAACTCACAAAGGCTCTCGAACACGTTTGGAACAAGAAAATGACCACAAGTCAAGCTTCTCGCATCTTCGGCATCCCCTACAACTCCCTCTTGATGTACGTTCGTGGCAAATACGGCAAAAGTTTAAAACTCGAGCAACTCCGCAAAGATTGCATCAGCGGTCCTCCCATCGAAATCATTCAACGCGGCATTTCCGGACACATTTCTTCCAGCAAAGATCGCAACAAGGAAAAAGAATCGCAACGCGATCACGACGTCCCGCATGCCCAAGGCCCCCGAAGCTCGTCATCCGAACCCGATTTGCTTTCGAGCCCAAATCCGTTCTTCAGTTCGTTTCCGCCCGGATTTTATCCCGATTTTGGCGAAGGATTTCCGCGACTTCCGTTAGACATGTCGAGTCTCTTGTCATCGGATCGACATCCGCCGCATCCGTTGCCGATCAACTTGGATGACGATTGTCGGAGTAACGGCAGCAAACAAAGCGCCGAAGATGATTTTCCGCAACAACCGCTCGCCTTGAGCAGGAATGAGGAGCGCCGGGAACGCGAACAGCAACGAGAACGGGAACGACGCGAAGAGAGAGATTGCGAAAGCAGAGAACGGGAACGCGAGGGAAGTAGCAATAGTTTGAATAATCTGAACCAACAAGTACCGAAACCCCTTGTTCGTCTATGATAGTTTGCTTTTACGGACTTTCTGCGATAAATCGGAAGAAAATCTTCCGAAAAAAAAAATTAAAAAATTAAATTTAGCGAAAAAAAAAATAATTCCAATTTTTCTACATAAACAAAACTCGTAAATCATTGAAAAAAAAAATTAAAATCAATAAAAATGAGAAGAACAGTGTTTGTGTGTAATGTACAATAAAAAAAATTAAATAAAAATAATGTAGTTCAATAAAATTTTTTAGAGTGTGATAAGTCTTTAATTAAAGGACATTATAAAAAAAATAATTATTAATAATAACTTCTATAACTTAATTTTTTATTCTAATTAATTATTATTATATTGTTATAATTTAATTCATTACTTCACACAAGACTGATAAAAAATCCCTGTAATTATTTTTTTTTATTTAAACACACTCAAAAACAACAAAGCTACGATTACAGGAATAATGTTCAATATTAATAAAATAAAAATAATACAAAAAAATAAATAATTCATGAACAACAGAATAAAAATAAAATATATAAAAAAAAAATCACAAAATATAAAAATAATAATAAATGATGATGATAAACTACTAAATAAAACTAAATAAAAAAATATTTAATTAAAATTAAATATTGAAAAAAAACCGGAAAATGATGGAAAAAATATAATTAAGCTTTTTTATACACAAAACCAAGTTTAAGTTAAAGATAAGCCAACGGCCAAATAGTATTTTTTTACCGTTAATCAATTTTTTGTTATAATTTTAATATTGATAAAGATACATGAACAGCCCCGCCCATGCTTAGCTTATTTAAAAAGTTAAAAATAAAATAACATTTTCAACGAACACAAGCAATTTCTTCATTTTTACAACAATAGTAATAAATAATAATACAATTTTATAATAATTTTAATATATATATTTTTTTATAAGAAATAATTATTTATTAATTATATTATTTTGATAAATATTAATTATATTGAAAAAAAATTATTAAATTTTTATTATTTTAATTTTTTAAAATTTTAAAAATTAATAATAACTATTATAAATTTTATTAATAAAAATAATTATTAAATATTATTTTTAATATTTTTTAATAATAAATTAAAATTATATATTTTTTAAATAAAATATTTTTAAAATATTTTTTTATTAATATTATAAATATGAATTTAATTTAAAAAAAAAATTATTTTTATTATTTAAAAATTTAATAAATTTTAAAATAATAAAAATAATTTTAAATTGAAATATAATAATTAATAAATATTTAATTTAACATTTAAAAAATATGTATTTATATTATTATAAATATATTTTCTTACATATTTTTCATAAAAATATTTATTTATATATTTTATTTTTAATTATATTGAAAAAATATAAAAAACTTTTAAAATATTTTTTACATATTTAAAAAAAAAAAAAATTATTTAATTTTAAAATAATAAAAATTAATATTTTTTTCAATATAATTAATATTAATTTAAAAAATAAATTTATTAAATAAAAATAATAATAATTAATAAATTTTTAATTTAAAAAAAAATATATATATTAAAATTATTATAAAAAATAAAACATAAGAATTGAGTATTCTGTTAATTAAAAATAATAAAAAAAAAAACATTGACAGAGCACAATTTACCGTTGACAATTATTTACAGGAAACATTTATTATATATAAATATTTAAAAATAAATAATAATAAATATTAAACCAAGTTATATTTTATTCAATACCTACAATAAATAAATACTACTACTACAATAAATGTTATTCAAAAATAGAATCCTTATTATCATAGATGTTATTTTATTTCTTTTTTACAATTTTAATTATTATCCATAATTATTATTAAATAAAAAAAACTACAATAGCAACAACAACAGTGATTGAACAGAAACTAAACAATAGTTTTAAACATATAGAATTAATAATATAAAAAAAAGATATAATTCACCACCTGCCACAAAATACAAAAAAATAGCCAGGATACGTATTTTATATTAAGTTACGAAACTAGTTGTTAAATTCTTATAAAAAAAATACAAAAAACAGTGAAACAATAGTTCTTAAAAATAAAAACTCGCAAGAAATAAGTTACTATTTTTGTACATCATCATCATTTTATTTTCTCTTCTAATTTAATTTTCTTCTTATTTTATTCAGATCAATTGAAAAATGTTCAACAATCAACAGAAAACAATAGTTCCTCAATATAATGAAAAAAAATTAAAATATAAAAAAAAAACTTCTTTTATTATACACAAACAAAACAAAACATTAGATAACGATAAAAAAAACTAATAAAAATAAGGATTTATTTTTTTTATACAACAAACTACAAACTACAATAGCCAAGAATATTTTTTTTACAGAAACGCATTTTAATAAAAAAAAATCTGTTAAAAATTTTCTTAAAAAAAACGAAAAATTTTTAACAGAAACCGGATTGAATTAAAAAAAAACAAACAAAAAATTAATGATAAAGCAACCATAACCTCAAAATATACAATAAAATAGTTAAAAACGCAATAGCCAAGCCAATTCATATAAAAAAAATTTTACTAATGTTTTGTTTGAACTTCTTAATTAATAATTATTAAAATTAAATTTTATTTTTTCGTGCAATATTTATTTTCATGCAATAAATATTTTTTTTAATAAAAAATACGTCGATCATCAAAAACTAAGAAAAAAATATAAAAAATGAAACTAAAGTAACAATTACATACAGGGTAAACTCCATAAAATATTTAAAAAATTAAAAATATATATTATATATAAAAATAATATAATAATGGACGTACATATAAACTACATACACACACTATATATATTTGAAATAGTACAAATGAGAGTAAAAAATATTCAGATTTGTCTTTTTTTATTATTTTTAAAATGCACTATGCACATTCCATTTACATAACTTACGTTTCATTGCAAAATTGTGATATTATATATTTATTTTTTATTTTGCGAAATTAATAAAAAAATTTTTTTTTGTATAAAAAATAATTTCTAAATATTTATTTACATTGAATTATTTATTTCTAAACATATATATTTTTATTATATATTATTTTTTATAAAAAATTGTATATAAAAAAATTTTGACATAATATTTAATTAATAAAAAAAATTAAACATGTATATGAATAAAGTTTAATACGAAATTTAGTAAAAAAATAATCTAAATTAAATGTAATATTAATCAATTTGTGAAAAACAAACAAAATATAGAGAGAGCACAAAAATTCCAATCCTCCTTTTTTATTAAAAAAAAAATTAGAATTAAAATTAAATTTAAAAAAATTATTAAATTTAAACAAAAAATGAATGTTTGTTAAATTGTCTTTAAATTAATGAAAAAAAAAATGTATAATTAATATATAAATTTATGAATAAGGCAAAATTGTATTATATAATTTTTAATTGGATAATACTTAATTAATAAAAAAAATATTTATTTAACATTAAACTTCTAGAAATGTACATCGAGAAGTAAAAATTTTAAATTATGATTTTTGTAAATTTTGGCAATATTAAGGAATAGGAATGTCGGAATGAGAGCACATTTATTAAAAAAAAATATTTATATATTATAACATATTAGAATGGAAAAGTTTGTATAATCGCATTGGAATGACATTATTATGGATATTTCGTAAAAAAAAATAAACTTTATGTAATAATAGTGATGATGATACGATGTTAAAACATGTACTTTAATTATAATTTTTTGATCCCTTTATTTGAATTAGACCGAATATAAATGATAATTGTAAGGATAAATAAAAATAAATGAAATGTATTTGAAAATAATTGTTTTTTAATTATAATTAATTTTTTTATCCGAAAAAAAAAAATTTTTTTTAATTAAATTAACTTTTTTTAAATTTAAAAAAATATAATTTTAAATTTAATTTATTTTAAAAAAAATATTTTTAAATTAATTTTAATTAAAAACAAAATAATTTAAAATTTATTTTAATTAAAAAAAAAAATTATTTATTTTTTTTTTATCACAAAAAAAAAAAAATATTTTTTTAAATTAAATTAATTTTTTTAAAATTAAAAAAAAAATAATTTAAAATTGAATTTTTATTGAAATAATTTAAAAATAATTAATTTTAAATTTTTTAATTAAAAAAATATTTTTTTGGGATAAAAAAATATTAAAATTTAATTTAAAACGAAAAAAGGTAAGTTTTAAATTTATTCAAGTATTTTACGAACTAAGAATATCCAATAAACAAGTAAGAATTTTGTACAAATCACTTTCAGTTTCAAATTTATCGGCAAGAGTTTTGGATAAATTGTTAAGTTTAATGTAAACTGCACTGTTTTTCAGTTCATTTTTGTGTTTCCATTGATTCGCGACGAGTTTCCAAAGAGACGAAATAATCATAATTCGTTCCTCGATGTCACCCGAGTCGAGTTTTTCTCTCACGAGGAATTGATAATCTTTTGACGTGAGTAAATTCGAACGATTTCCCAAATTGAAAGCCATATTTCGGAGAATTTTCATTGCTGGAATGCGTACGTTGGCATCTTGTTTGCGTGCAAAAGTGCAAAGAAGGTAAAGATGACGCGCAGTTGATCCTTCCAAGTAACGGGAGAAAATTTCGTAGAATTCGAGCCAAAGAGGAGCCATTTGTCGCATGGTTTTGTTCTTTTTCATGAGTGGCGGTTGGAAATGTTCGAAAATTTCGAGAACGTTGATCTGTAAAAGAAATTCAATTTTCAAAATTAAAAAAATCAATTTAAAAAAATTAAAAAAAAAAATAATCCAAAAAATTCCAAAATATTTTGAAAGAAAATTTAAAAAAAAAA
Source organism: Culicoides brevitarsis (assembly GCF_036172545.1). NCBI lineage: Eukaryota > Metazoa > Arthropoda > Insecta > Diptera > Ceratopogonidae > Culicoides > Culicoides brevitarsis. Next base: position 3,480,144 of record NC_087085.1, read on the forward strand.
ATCTAAAAAAATAAAAACTAATTAATTAAAAATTTAATAAAATTATTTTTATATTTTTAAATATAAAAATTGTAAGTATAAAAAAATGAATTAAAAAAAAATTAAAAAAAATAAACAAAATAATACAAAAAAATCTAATGTAAAATTAATTAAAAAAATTTTAAAAAAATATTTCAAAAGGAATAAAAAAAACTATTTAAATATTTTACATATATTTTTTTTATATTTAAATCTAACAAAATTATTAAAAAAAATTAAATAAATATGAACAAAGAAATTTTTCTTTTAAATATTAATTTTTAAATAAATAAATTAAAATATTGAGTTAAATTTAAAACTAATTAATTTAATTTTTTTAAAAATAAATAAGTTAATAAAATAAATAATAAAAAAAATAATTAAATAAATTGATTAAAATTTTAACTCATAAAAAAATTATAATTTAATTTAAATTAATTATTTTAATTTAAGTAAAATCAATAATTCAATTAATAAAAATTATTTAAATTAATTAGATTAATTTTTTAAATTAAAAATGACTCACTTTATGAAGTTGAATTCGACCCTCGACGCAACTACAGCAATTAATCAACACCCGAATCGCAACTCTCAGCACTCCAAGCAAATTCGAAGCTCCCTTAACTTTCCTCGTTTCATTCTTCGCAATATCCGCAACTCGTTTCACGAACGCCGGATGATTAAAACTCTGATAAACCGCAAGTCCTCGACACACAACGAACGATTTTTCGCTCAAAACCATCAACGCTGTCATCATTTTCAACAACAACTCGCCATCCGCAGTCCATTCCCACACATTCATCAACGACTTTAGCAACTGCTCCGCTTGCATGTCATCCAACATCGAGACGCGACAATACCAATTACTCAATAAACCAGCTATGAGTCCCAATTCCTGCAAAATTGGCTTCTTTTTGCGATCGCCGTACTTGTGAATGAAATCTCGCATCGTCATGCCAACGTCAAGAGCGATCGTGTTCAAGCGATTTAGGATTTTTTCGAAAAGTAAGCAATCAACGGCGATCGTTCCTGCATTTTCCGTGTACCGCAAAAGAGCTTGGAGACAATTGTAAGTCGCGATTTTGAGTTCGGACATGTGAAAAACGCCACTTTTGGGTTTGTCTTGCTCGCAAACGACGTCAAAGATGTAAATTAAGCGTTTTGTGAGGACTTCGGAAGCTAAGCCGATGACGGGATTTCCATCGTTTGAAGGTTGTGAGAGAGGATCTTCGATGGAAGTTGTGTCCAAAAGTGAACTGAATGATGAGGAGTTGTTCACGTGTTTCGTTGTGAGAACCGTAAGGCAGTTCATGACGTCAATTAGAAGAGCTAAAAGTAGAAAAAATAAAAAAAAAGTTAATTAAAGTATTTTTTTTAAATAATTTTTTATCACATTTTAAATAATTTTTATTTTTTTTTTTTACAATTTTTCTAATTTTAATTTAATTTCTAATTCAATTTTTCAAAAAATTTTAAAATTTTCTGTATTTTCTAATTTAAAAAAAAAATTATCAATTATTAATTAATTAAAAAATTATTATTAATTTTTTTTGAATATTTTTTTTTATTTTTAATTGGAAGTTTTAAAGTTTTTTTTAATTAATTTTTTTTTAAATTTAATAACTTCTTAATTTTATTTATTTATTATTATTATTTTTTTTTTTTTTTTTAATCTTAGATTAAAAAAAATTTTAATAAATATTTATTTTAAAAAATAATTAATAAATTTATAAAAATAATAAATTGTCGAAATTCTCGAATTTTCATAATTTTAACGAATTTTCAAACTTTTTGTTAAATTAATTAGCTTTATTTATTAAATAATCCAATTTTTTTTTATTTTTATGAATATTTTAATAATAAAAAAAAATAAAACAAAATTAGGAATAAAAAATTAATTTTTTAATAAAAAAAACAAAGCTTAAAATTTTTAATCAATTTTTTGTATGTTTTAATAAATTTATTTTAAAAAAAATTAAATAAAATTCCAAATAATTTTAAATAAATTTTATAAATTCAATAGCTTTTAAATTTTTTTTTTTAACTTTCCATTTTTTTATTTTTTTTTTTTTTTTTTGAATAAATTAAAATTTCGACAAAAATTAAAAAAAAAAATTTGCTGTTCAAAAATATTTTTTTTATTTTAAATCAAATTTCTTATTAGTTTTTTTTTTTATTTTTCGAATTTATTTTTTTAAACATAAATTAATTAAAAATTCGAGAAAGAAGGAAAATTCTTCAAAAATAATTTTTTTTAAATTTTTAAAATTTTTTTCATCATAAATTTAATTTTTTTTTTTAATTTAATTTTAATATTTGAGCTTTAATTTAATTTTTTTCCAATTTTTTTATTATTTCTTAAATTTTCAGGATTTTTTTTTCATAAAAATTAAAAAATAAATAAATTTTTAAATAAATAAATAACTTACTTGGCTTTTCAACTCCTGTCATGTTATAATTGATAAAATGCATGATAATTTCCGGCTTCATTTGCTCCAAAGACACACAAATTAATTCATAACCAACTGGATATTGGGCCAAAATTTGCATCAAATGCAAAATATTCGTACAAGTTCTCGCACAAATTTCTTCTTGATCTAAAAAAAAAAATTTTAAATTAAAAAATTAAATTTTTCAACAAAAAAAAAATAATTTCTTACCATAAAAAGCCAAATCCAACAATCGTAACATACTGCCAACAAACCACGAATTATGCACAAAAATATCCAACAATTTTTTATCGTGCGTCAAATATCTCGCGAGCAAATTACAAACACTTGTAACCATCGCCAACGTCGTCGACCCAATATTTCGCGGCACAATCGGATAAGTGCATCTCAAAAAGGCTTCCAACGTCAACTTTTCTCCCTCCGTCAAGGCACAAATTGGTCTCACATCACTCACAGCGATTAAAATGTTCGCCAAATGAATAACTGTGTCCGGAAACGTCAAAATTTCCATTTTTTCTTCGGGATTTATGTAAATATTGGGCGCGAATCGATCGAGTTGCTCCCGAACGAGCTCCAAAAATCGCTGTTTATTCAAAAGTTGCACCAAAAGTTCAAATCCGTCGAATTTTTTGGGGTCAATTGGTTTTTTCGTGCATCTGGGCCAAACATCTTGTACCAATCCTCGTTCATTTTTGAAGGAAAGAAGATTTACGAAGAGAGTTGCTGCTGTTCCTTTAACTAAGCTGACTTCCTCGACATCGAGCAACGTTTGGATGATGCAAGCATGCAATCCGCCGGGCAAATGATCAGCTAATTCGTAAATAACTTGTTTGGCGCCGCTCTGGGATGTACAAATTTCGGCGAAAATGCTCCAAGCAGCGGCTCGAACGACAAAATCTTTGTGCCCGCAATACGCTTGAAGGAGTTTGATGAGATTCGGGTCCAAATTTGGCTGTTGGATGAGCTTCATGACGTTTCCGATCGTGAAAAGGCAATTTTTGGCGATGTACGAGCCCGAAAATGTCAAAGAATTCAAAGATTTGAGGCAGTAGAAGAGTTGCCCGATGACTTTGTTCAAGAAAGTTTCGTCAGTTTCCAATTCGGCGAACTCTGAGATGGTTTTCATCAGGGAAAGTTGCGCTTGGACCCGATTTTTGTCGCATTTTATCAATTCTTCGGACATTATTTCGAAAATATGCAAGACCAAACCGCCTTGCGAGTCAGTTTGAAGCAATTTTTGAATTTCCGCATCGCCTGTGAGGCAAAAAAATCGAATGCAGGTCTCGACAAATGCGATATTTGCGTGAAATAATCCCAAAGATTGCCTTTTGTCGTGCAAAAGTCGGATAAAAGTCGAGTTATGATCGTTCAAAGTCGTCAAAGCCCACTTCAGGATCGTGTCGTAACCGATTTTGATCAAATGTGACAACAAATCGAGCACTAATTTGAACAAATGTTCATCATCATCCGTTTTTGGCTGCACAACGACGAACCTTTTGAGCACTTTCATCAAATCTTTGGGCAAATGTTCCTCATAATGCGGCAAAAATATGACAGATTTAAGACAAGCGACGTTTTTTGATGCTTTTTCATGCGACGCCGCCTGATCGATTAACGAAATTTGATGTTTTATCATCTCCGGCAACGAAGTTATCTTCATTAAATTGATGTCAGCTTCCAAAACTTCCAATTTCGGGTCAAAATCTAAAATTTCTGAACCAGAAAGTCCCTTTGGGAAACGTTTGTAGTTGACAACGCCGCGAAATCCTTCAGATTCGTTCACGTTTTGCAGCACAAATTCACTTCCGCCGAACCAGAGTGAGGTAAATGTCATTCTCAGGTACTGCCATGGCTCGTCAGAGCTTCCGATCGGAGCGAAAGTTGTCTTTTTCGTGCGTTTCGGGGACGTTTTTTCATCAATTACGAACAAAATGTCGTCATAAGGTTGCTCATCGTCGTCCATTTCTGCCAAAAACATCATTTCAAGGTCGCTTGTTTTGTCGTAGGGACTTGTGACGTCGTGATATTCGCATTGGAAGGGGATGAAAAGTTCACTCAAGGCTTTCGGGACACTTAATTCGTCTTCGCCAACGATGAAATCGCAAAATGCCATCAAAAATATCAAAGTTGCGGCATCGGAACGGAAATCTTTGTCGTGATAGTGCATGAACATGGCGCGCATGAGGAGCATGTTGAAGTCAATATCTTGGGAAAAGTCGCGACGACGTTCGGGACTGTGGATGCAAAGTTTACAGATGATTTGGAGAGCGGGGATGGCGCTGTCGGGGAAATCGCGGTTGTCGTCGAGCTTCATTGCGTTGTCAAAGGCCTGTGAAAAAAATAATTTTAATTTTTTTAGCATATTTTTCTTATAAAACTTATTATTTTCTAAAATTTTTCCAAATATTTTTTTTTTATTTAATGAATTTAATTTTTTTATATTTTTTAAAAAGAAAATTAAATTGATTAATTTTATTTTCACAATCCTATTTTTAAAAAATTTATTTTTAACAAAATTTAGCTCAAATTTATTTTTAATAATTTTTTATCAATGATGAATATTTAAAAAAAATATTCAAAAAAAATTTTAATATTCAAAAAATAAATTCTTAATTTTTATTTTTCAAAATGTTTAAATAATTTTTTAAAATTAAAAAAAGAATGAATATAAAATTAAAAAAGATAAAAATGAAATATATTTGAAAAAAATAAATAATTTGATAGAACAAAATCTCTTTAAAAGTTTATAAAAAAAAAAATATTAATTTATAAATATTAATTATCCTTTTAAAATTTTGTATTATTTTATTTATTTATTTATATTTTTAATTATTTTTTTTTTTTTTTGATTTAAATTATTTTTTAAGAATTTATTTTTAACTTCTCAAAACATATTTATATATATATTTTTTTTTAAATATATTTTTTGTTAAAAATTTTAAAAAATTAAAAGTTTCATAACTTTTTAATTAATTTGTTAACTAAAGAAAATAAAAATTACCATGAAAAAATTTAAAAGAATAAAATTTCTTTAAAAATAAAAAAAAAATTAAAAACGTATAAAAAATGTCAATTTTTTTTCAAAATTTTCCAAAATTTTTTAATGAAACTATTTTAAACTTGTATTGCATTTTTTATTCAAAAAAAATTAATTTCAATTTTTAAATAAAAAAATAGAAAAAGTAGTCGTCTAAAGAACGACATACTATACCGCATTTCGATATTACATACATATCTTTATTGTTGTCCTCACTTTACAATTTCATACTCCTCATTTCAATTTTCCGAACTTTTTATCAACTACAGACTTTCCATTGAAATGCATATATTTCATAATTTTGTACCCCTAATTTCACATTTTCGTACTCCTCGAAAAAGAAGAAAAACGGTCATGAAATTTTTCAAGTCAAGTTTAAGTAAACTTTTGATGGATTTCAAAGCTAAAATTGAATAAATATTCATTCTAAAGTTCATTTCTGTTCATATTGGGTCGATATTTGACGAAACAAAAAAATCAGCGTTTGGAAGTAAAAACGCTGATTTTTTTACATGTCATTTTTTGATCACTTTTAAGCCTAAAATTGAATAAATATTCATTCTAAAGTTCATTTCTGTTCATATTGGGTCGATATTTGACGAAACAAAAAAATCAGCGTTTGGAAGTAAAAACGCTGATTTTTTTACATGTCATTTTTTGATCACTTTTAAGCCTAAAATTGAATAAATATTCATTCTAAAGTTCATTTCTGTTCATATTGGGTCGATATTTGACGAAACAAAAAAATCAGCGTTTGGAAGTAAAAACGCTGATTTTTTTACATGTCATTTTTTGATCACTTTTAAGCCTAAAATTGAATAAATATTCATTCTAAAGTTCATTTCTGTTCATATTGGGTCGATATTTGACGAAACAAAAAAAATCAGCGTTTGGAAGTAAAAACGCTGATTTTTTTACATGTCATTTTTTGATCAGTTTTAAGCCTAAAATTGAATAAATATTCATTCTAAAGTTCATTTCTGTTCATATTGGGTCGATATTTGACGAAACAAAAAAATCAGCGTTTGGAAGTAAAAACGCTGATTTTTTTACATGTCATTTTTTGACCAGTTTTAAGCCTAAAATTGAATAAATATTCATTCTAAAGTTCATTTCTGTTCATATTGGGTCGATATTTGACGAAACAAAAAAATCAGCGTTTGGAAGTAAAAACGCTGATTTTTTTACATGTCATTTTTTGATCACTTTTAAGCCTAAAATTGAATAAATATTCATTCTAAAGTTCATTTCTGTTCATATTGGGTCGATATTTGACGAAACAAAAAAATCAGCGTTTGGAAGTAAAAACGCTGATTTTTTTACATGTCATTTTTTGATCACTTTTAAGCCTAAAATTGAATAAATATTCATTCTAAAGTTCATTTCTGTTCATATTGGGTCGATATTTGACGAAACAAAAAAATCAGCGTTTGGAAGTAAAAACGCTGATTTTTTTACATGTCATTTTTTGATCACTTTTAAGCCTAAAATTGAATAAATATTCATTCTAAAGTTCATTTCTGTTCATATTGGGTCGATATTTGACGAAACAAAAAAATCAGCGTTTGGAAGTAAAAACGCTGATTTTTTTACATGTCATTTTTTGACCAGTTTTAAGCCTAAAATTGAATAAATATTCATTCTAAAGTTCATTTCTGTTCATATTGGGTCGATATTTGACGAAACAAAAAAATCAGCGTTTGGAAGTAAAAACGCTGATTTTTTTACATGTCATTTTTTGATCACTTTTAAGCCTAAAATTGAATAAATATTCATTCTAAAGATTTCTGTTCATATTGGGTCGATATTTGACGAAACAAAAAAATCAGCGTTTGGAAGTAAAAACGCTGATTTTTTACATGTCATTTTTTGATCATTTTTAAGCCTAAAATTGAATAAATATTCATTCTAAAGTTCATTTCTGTTCATATTGGGTCGATATTTGACGAAACAAAAAAATCAGCGTTTGGAAGTAAAAACGCTGATTTTTTTACATGTCATTTTTTGATCACTTTTAAGCCTAAAATTGAATAAATATTCATTCTAAAGTTCATTTCTGTTCATATTGGGTCGATATTTGACGAAACAAAAAAATCAGCGTTTGGAAGTAAAAACGCTGATTTTTTTACATGTCATTTTTTGATCACTTTTAAGCCTAAAATTGAATAAATATTCATTCTAAAGTTGATTTCTGTTCATTTTGGGTCGATATTTGACGAAACAAAAAAATCAGCGTTTGGAAGTAAAAACGCTGATTTTTTTACATGTCATTTTTTGATCATTTTAAGCCTAAAAATAAATAAAAAAAAATTTTTGTTCATATTGGGTCGATATTTGACGAAACAAAAAAATCAGCTTTTTGAAGTAAAAACGCTGATTTTTTTACACATTTTTTGATCACTTTTAAGCCTAAAAACTAAAGTTCATTTCTGTTCATATTGGGTCGATATTTGACGAAACAAAAAAATCAGCGTTTGGAAGTAAAAACGCTGATTTTTTTACATGTCATTTTTTGATCACTTTTAAGC